>NC_083456.1:7784369-8118119 GCF_023558535.2 Drosophila nasuta
TCTGGCAGCAGAATCAAGCGGCAGATGATCAGCGAGAGAGGGGATAAAAGACAAGTAGGTGCGCCACAAAGTCGAGTGGCGTCTCCCCGCGTCGCGTCGCATCGCTTCGAGTCGCTCAGGTGGGTCCGCAAGTGCAATTTTTTTTTCTTTCAAAGACCTTTTATTATGCATATTTTTTACGAGTTTTTAATTGTGTTGAGCTGAGCGCGAGCGAAGTAGCTCAATGAGAAGGGGGCAATGATCAAGAGGAGACAAGCGGAACTCATTACGGATGCAAATGCAAAATTCATGTTTGCGCAAAATGAAATTATGTTAAATGCGTTTTTAACGCTTTGCTTGTCGCAAAATGGGGCAAGTGCAAGAAGAACTGTAGAGAATTAGCTGTGATGGGAACAAGCTGCAATTTATTTGCATGTGGCAAGAGGCAAAGAAATGTATTCATCAAGATAATCACACAGCTGGACAATTGTACAAAAACTGACGAAACTAAGTGAACTTCTTTTGGCATCGAGTCATACTTAAATCAATAATGCCATTAAACCTTACGGCGATATCACGCGAATTTCCACTCGACCCAAAAACAAAATTGAGAACTTTTTGTTTACCAATAATCGTAAACAAATTATGTGAATTAAAATGAAATATTAATTGCGACTCACTCCCATTCAGTTAGTCAGCTTAGAACTTTGTCTGCGAAGGGTTGGAGATTTGAGGCAGAGAGAGAGTGAGTAACTTTATGTGCTCAATTACCCCACAGTATAGATCAATATAATTGATTAGAGACATTACAAGTTTCATTCGAATTGTTTACATAAGTGTATTTTCCTTTGCTCAATACTAATTTTTATAACCGCTACCCATAGGGTAGAAGGGTAATATAACATTAAATGTAATTTAACAGAAAATGCATGTAAAAGGCAGAAGGAGTAATCTCCAAACCAAAAAATATATATTTTTGATCAACAACCGATACGAACATACAATAATAAGTATAGTATTTATGATTTCAGAAAATTTGTTGCGATAAGATAAAAATTTTATTAGTTATTTAAGAAGAACTTTTGTATGAAAAAGACACCAACTGCAATGGGGTCTTAGTATCTATGGCTGATAAGCTGGTATATTTAGAATGTAGAATGTGAATATCGATATACCAAAAATAGTCTTCGGTCTAATTACAATTTTTGTGGTATATATTTTGATATTTTTGTAGAATATGGTTTTATTGAAAAATGAGTAGCACACACTTGAATGCAGCTTTACTTGTCTTTAAGAACAAGTGTTTTTATTTTCGTTTAATCGAAATGCAAAGGAATGAAGAGAAAAACATAAATAAACAAAGTATTCATAGAATAAACCAAAATAACTTTGAGATATAAAATAAATTATTATTTAATATAATAAGAATAATAATACAATAACCATACAATAAAAAAGAAATAACAAAGTAGTTAATGCATTTAGTTATAATTATTAATTAATATTATTTAGTGTTAATAATATGTATATAAATGATGTTCGAAATTATTAATAGAGATGTGAACTAAATCATTCTTCAATATCTCAACAATTGTATTAAATAACTGACAACTACAACAATTATGTCCAATATGCGTTATATTTACCAAACAAATATTTATATACTATTGATAAATAAATTCATCCATTCATGTCATTATGTGAATAGAATTTCTAAATGTTAGCAATCTTTTACTGGCTTAGCTTTCAATTTTTTCCGATCAAAAAAATTATGAAAAATCAGTATTATTAAAAGAAGATAACAAAATTCATTAAGTAAAGTAAACAATCAAAGAGAACTACCCTCAGATACAGTCTCACTTCGAATTTCTTTTGGTATCTAATGATAAATATGCTTAATTATATGAGTGCATATTCTATTTAAACAGTGGCAATTATAGACAATGGCAACGTTTAACTAACTCTGAAATTACTTTAACCACAGTGTGGCAACAAAGTCTATTCTCTAGTCCCATCGTTGCGTCCAATCTTTGGCGCCCAACCAGCCAGCAACACCTGAAGTCGCTCCATGGAGCTAGCCAAAGCAAAAAGAAAATACTTCATTTATGTAGATTTAATGGCCGTGTCTGGTTTGTCGGTTCTTGGTTCTTGGTTGTTGGTTCTTGGCTCTTGTTCACTGTGTTTGGGCAAGGTGTAAGTTGTCTTTGTCGGAGAACACGAGCAATTTGCGCCGCATTAACCAGACACGAGGGAAGAGAGAGAGTCGCGTTATCTGCAGTTGGGCATCTTAAGTGCGTCTAAGCTGTGCACTCGAATGCCATTTTGCTGTGTGAGCCGCTTTAAGGCAAGCAAATGAGCTACTTACGAGAGCCCAGAGCCCAAGTAACATGGCAACATGTAACGTGTAAACTAAACTAAAAAAAAATAATAATAAAGGAGAGAATTATTAATATGCTTTCAGTTGTTTCTCTGTTCTTTCGTCTATGTTTTTTTTTGTGCGTTGTCGAAGTGTCTGTGTCTGCACTTCGAAGGCGTTGAAAATTTGTTCGCATTTCACTCAATTTCCAGCGAGACGCGACGCGACGCTCGGAACGAAATGGAAATGAAACCACGCCATGTTGTTCCCAGTTACCAAAAGGTGGTTGATTCACTCACACGCACACACACACACAAACGTTCACTCACTCACACAGCAAATAAAACAATTCGTCTGGCTGGGCGGAGCTTGGGAAGCTTCAACTGCTGAGCAAAGTTACAAAGGGGGGAGCATTGTGCAAGTAACGTAACATACTTTATATTGTTATTGTCGCGTACGTAAAAAGTTGACCAAAAATGGGCAAAGCTAACAATTTGTAATTGCTGGGTAATTAAGCGGCATAGTTCTTCATAATTCAACAACAATTAGTAAATAATTAAGCCTTGACAATTGTCGAACAACAATGTGAAATAGCGCGTTTGAGCTTTTAGGCTTACACGTCACAACATAAGCTCTTTCTCTCACTCCCACTCGCGATCTTTTGCAGCTATAACTAAATTTTGTTGTTGAAAATTAAATCGTAAAGTTAACAATTTGTTTAGCTCTAATTGAAATGTCTTTAATTGTAGTTCGAATAACACGCAATTGAACGACCGACTTTTCCTTCTTTCCTTCAGTTAGTTTTTCTTCTTTCGGTTCGCCAACAGGGAGGAGATAGGGCGTCGTGAGAACTATGTGGACGCGACTAGGTTATTATATAAAACTTGACTGTGGTTTTAGTAAAGCAAGCAATCCATAAAATTAAATTACTCTCATATACTATAAACCAACTTTATTTGAACCTCTTTTTATTTTCTTTCGTCCATGATGTAAGCCTAATTCAATATGACTTACCTTCCTATCCCACTTTTCTTTATTTTCTCATTTTCTTCCCTTCTCTTCGTTGTTTCTTTCTTCTTTTTGCCTTTGGTCTAATTTGCATTTTGCATTATAGTTGGCGGCAGCAAAGAAAAAAAAATTGCTTATACGACATTCGCGTGTTGGAAGCACCAAAGTTTTTGCCAAAAAGCCGCCGTCAGCAGACGTTCCCCCACCAACCCCATTCCCATTTCCATTCCCATTCCCAATTTTATTCCGATTCCCATTCCCGTTCCCATTCCGTCGCGGAGCAACTTCAAGTGCAAGCTGTGGCTGCTATGATGGATTACTTAAATAATTAATTGCAATTAGTCGCCGCCCGACATAACCATATTTATAAGTCTTTGGTCTTTGTGTCCCCGATAATACCCTGCGATAGACTGTAATCAAGTTGATTTGTATAAAAGCAATATTAAGGCAATGTATATTTTTTATGCTTAGCATTATGAATATGAATGATTATTATAATAATGGACCTTATATAAATTCGTCATGAATAGATATACTTATCATGTAAATACATCTGTAAATATAAATAGCAATAATATTACAAACTTAAAAAATGATTAAATACAAACATGTAAAAAGTATTTTTTGTTTTGACAAACTAATAAAAGAAACTTGTATTATATGAAGAATCTCCATATCTAATAAATAAATAGTATTTTAATATTATATTAGTAAATCTATGTGTTAAAGTATTTTTTAATATTTCAAGACAAGGCGTTGCGACCTTTTCAATCGTAGTGTATTTGCAGTCACTTCAATGATCATGCACACGAAATTTTCGGCATAGATTTTCTGGTTTTCTGACTTTGTTGCAGCTCCGCTTATTCAAATCATTAATGAAGTTTTGTCTGCCGAGCTTTTGACTTCAAAGTCTGTGACTGCGACTGTCTGAGGTGCAGCCTTGCATAATTTCCTAGATAATATTTAATAGCAATATTTTGCTTAGACATGCCACGCCTATTGGCTAATGAAAACTGGGCATGAACATGTTATAGTCGCACATTTCAATTAGTTATGTAAATAATTATTAATTAACAAGCAATCAAAAGCACCCGAGCAGGCCATATTAATATTTATTAATTAGCTAACTTCACTTCATATTTTATTCCTAGGAGTTTCAAAGCGGATTCCGATTCCAGAGTATGACAGCTGATCCGACGTAGGTTAGACCCACATTCGACTTTCATCATTCGAACGGAAACCGCAACATTTAAGTGTGGATTCTTCTTCTTGCACTGTGAATTATTCGTTGTACCTCAATTTCCTCGTCGGATGGAATACCAATAATTACACTCGACTCGACCCGAACTGAACGAACCATCATAACCATCATTTTTGACGCTTAATTGGTTTCCTCCGTGGAACTCTGAAACACTGAAACTATCTATGGAATTGTGGTACACCGCAGTCCTAATCCCTTGACCGTCCGTCTGGGGAATTGTCAAAGTTCTTAACGCCCATTTTTTTCGATGACGCACGCCCCTTTGACTCTGTTCGCCTGTCAGTTTTACGTAGTCTCCGTCTGTCTGTAATTTTCTTGTTGAGAGATTTTCTATGTGAAGGTTGCGGCAATTGTGGAAAACTGCGTCAATTCTTATTACAATGGCAAATAATTTGCAGTTATGCGTTTAAATTGTGCGACTAACTGACATTGAAACGTAACTTTGCCTAGAGCTGGCAACGTGAGTCGTGACTTGCAATTGCAATTGCATTTCGTGCGTGAGTTGCAAAGTCATAATTGAATATTTTCGACATTTAGTAAATTGCAATTCAATTCACATTTGCCGCACGTTGGGCGCCATTCGAGTTACATTCAGACCCACGCCCATCGCTAGCTTAAATGCAACTTGTAAGGTTGTCAATTGATATGATATATAACTGGACAAACGAGCCCTGGCCCAAGGCCCACGCAGCGCAACTAGTTGCAGCTCGAATCCACTTAAGTTTTGACAGGGCCCAAGCAAGAGACGTGAGACAAGAGACGTGAGACGTGAGAGTCGAGTCGAGTTCTTTAGTTGAATGTGGGCCGTGGATTGGGCGCGCTATTTTGCACACTAAAAGGTGCTAATTGAACTGAAATCGATTGATTATTCATTGCTGCAACGGCTCAGTTGCAAGTGAGCAGACGCTGAAGTGAGTGAACTGCTTTATTAATTTGTAACTTTGCCCTGGCCACAACCATTAAATCGCGACTGTCACTTTAGGCCAACTTGATGACACGCACATGGTACCTGGACTGACTTGCTAGCCTGCTTGCTTGCCATTGCCAACTGTGCACCTCGTACTCGTACTCGTATGTTACCTCAACTCAACTCAACTGAACTGAACTGGGCTGGACGGCGACGTATCGATAACAGTTGGACAGCTGGGACAGTCTCCCGACAGTTGAGTGTCTGGCGGGGGGCCAGGGTCCTGGGCGCATAAATTGTCCGCTGCCAAGTGACGTCAGTCAGTGCCTCAGCCACTGTCAGTGCCAGTCCATGGGCTGAACAAAAGACAGAGCAAGAGACGGAGAGAGAGAGAGAGAGAGGGACAGGATTTGCAGGAGCCCAAAAGGATCGCGTGCAAAAATGCACTTCTGACGTCTCGCGGAGGCACGCAGCAAACTTTTCGTCGCATTCGCATCAGAATGCAAATAAAACATTTCAAATGCACAACACAAACAGATAGCGATGAAAACAAGGAGAAACAGCATGGAATATGCTGTAGCAAATGGAACAAAGAGTGTAGAGTATGTAGAGTGAGAATACACAAATGTCTCCATTAAAAACAACAATTTTCTAATTATTGGGCAACTACATATTGACAACAATACATTTATATAGAGTTTAGATTTAACCTCCAAAAATAATTGGAAGATTTGACATAAAAAGAAAATGTTTGCTAAATATTTCGGAGAACAATTTTTAATTGATATTTACTGTCTTTTATTATTTCTTTGAAATGACCATTAATCATAATTTTGATAATAAGAATGTAAGACTGACAAATAAATAAATACCAAAAAAAGATTAACAAAAAATATGATAAACAAAATAGTTTAGTTAAATGTATACAAATCAGTTGAAGTTCATATAATATAAAAAAATAATATATAAATATCATATATCACATATAAAGAAAATAAAATAAAAAGTATAAAGTTAATTACAGTGAAATCTCTATTGTACAGATATAATCAGTTGTTCCATTTATGTCCAACCAACTGAGGTGTCTTTCCAAATTAGTTAAATATTTATTAAAACCAAATCAATTACCATTCAGAAACTGCTCACATAAAAAATAAGTTAATACAATTTTAAAATATGTATGTAGAAAAAATTTTAGTTATCGAAAATATCAACCAATAAAATAATTAATAATGAAATGCAAATGATAAAAATTCCTCAACATTCTGTATTCATATTTTATAAGTTTGGCTAAGAACTTATCGGAAGATAAAATGTTTGGTTTATCATTGCAACATCATTTGGTTTATCAATAACATAAAGTAAAGTCAAAGCTAAATAAGTTGACAGTTCCAAATTCAAAATTGGTACCTCAACATTCTTTATTCATATATTATTAAATATTTTACTAAGATAAAAAATTTGGTTAATCATTGCTATTATAAATAGGGACATGCTGTATACCAGCTAACATAACTAAAGGCTTCATAAGTTGGCAGTTCTAAATTTAAAATTGGTTGCCTCAACCTTTGCTACTTTATGAAGGTTTTTGCACTAAGAAAAGAGATCAGTCAAAGCACAATTGTTGTGTAACGGTTACTCTAAAGCCTCCACTCTGCCGAGTCGGAAATTGGTTTCGTATAAGCATCAATTTCGTATCAATTTCGCCTTATTTTTTGGCGAAACAATTTGCTTTTACTTTTACAGAAAAGACTCGAATGTTGTCGGACTGCGCAAATTATAGCGAATCGAAGCTCGGGCCATGGGAAGATGGGAAGATGAGTTGCAGGCGGTGCAAGAGGAGGCAGAAGTAGGTCTCCTTGTGGGCCCCACAGCGCCAGCAAGGAGAAGCAAAAGAAAAAAATAAAAAAAAAAACAGTTCTCCATTAAATTCTCATTTAGGCTGTCAATCATTTGCGCTAATTTTTCTTTTTGGCCCCAGTCTTGGCCAGCGGGTCTTTGGTGTCTGGATTTCAGTTGATGTTGTTCTTATTATTGTTCTCCTGTCGATGGCTTCCAATGAAGATTAATTTCGTTTTGAAAGCATAGCGCTGAATTTAAGTGGAATTCAGCGTTGTGCGAAAACTAAGCCAACGGTTTAAGAACACCGCATTGATCCAAGCCAGCCTTAAAACCGAGGGCAACTTCATAGTCCCCAGTCTACAGTCTTCGGTCTACAGTCTTCGCGGCGTTTAACATGAACTTAATTTGCCAACAGCATTTACACTTGTTCCTCTTGTTGTTCCCCCTTAAGCTGTACTCAGGGTTTAAGGTCAGCGATGCGTCCAATGCCCATTGTCCATTGTCCACTTGCCGATTGTAATCTGAGTAGCATGCAAATTTATCCTCCTAATTTGTTAACAAGCGCGTGGCTAAGTTCACTGCGCATCTCCCTTAAGTCTTTAGTCGTTGTGGTGGCCATTTTAATGCCTCAAAGACACTCCACAATGGACTGGAGAACAGTTTATAAAAAGAATTATACAGGTTTGACACTCTTCTCTGGCTTCTAGTGCGTGACGTCATAAAGTGATTGGTTAGAATGTAATTTATTTATTAAGTTTGCGAAACTATTAAAGTTACCAGTTTGTGGTGCACAGATTCAATAAAATAGTTTTCAACCCTTATACTCGTAAATCTTATTAGTTGTATATAACTTTGTATGACACGACTTGAAACATAATAATGAGCATGTTATAAAAAAGTGTAATGATTTTTGCATATGTATTTAATAATATTATTAAGGTTTAACAATTTGGCAAAAAAAATCCACAGCCATAAATTTATTTAGTTCTACAATCAGACATAAAGAATTACTAAAATAACCTTAAACAAATTTCTCTTTTATATCTTTCATTATAATATCTCTTAATATAATATAATAATAATATTACTTTTTTTTATTACATAGATTTCTCCATAATCTTATATTAACTTTTCTAATTTTTTAAAATCTGTATTTGATACAACAACATATGTTACTATATCACTTTATAGCCTTTATCTTAAAGATGAAATATTAATAGTATTCTTAAATTTGCCCCTCAATATAAACTAAAGTCATATAAAGTCATATAAACTCTGACGTCACTACAACGACTAAGTTACCTCACATTCTGAGACTCTTAGTTGGGAATGCTCGGCTGATAAAAAAAAGAAGACACAGGTTGAAAGCGAGCGAGAGAGAAATAGCTGTAGAGTAAAAAAAAGAGAGCAACGACAACGACGAATCGAAGGCGAACCAATCAACAGAGGAAAAAGCCGCAGCAGCCGCCGTCGCAGCCGTCGAAGCATCAATCAAATCAATTATTATCGACAATGGGGAGAGGTTCGTGGAAATTATAAGTATATAGTTTGGGAAGCTGGGGCCGCCATTAATAAGCAGCTTTTGGCGGCGCATTTGTTATTTGATTGGTAAATTGAGTTGCAAGTGGTTGGGGCACAGACACAATTGCCCCGATCGGGATGCGAGTCTGGCTCTGGCTTTGGGTCTGAGATTGGGATTGGAATTGGGACGGAATGTAAATGGCTTCAATAGGTAGCCCAAAATGGCGACGCTGTCACGAGGAAAAAAAACAAAATTGATAGCAAATTGCAGGGTATGCAGCTGCCGTGAGCCGCAAAAGTGGCAAAAATACAGGCCACACCTCAAGCGGGGAGCGGGGAGCGGGTAGCGGGAAGATTCGTATCCAAGTGAAAAGGCCATGAAAAGTGTCGCGGCAAATCCAAACAAACAGTTCATCAAAAGCTGCGACAATTAAGCAATGAAACACAAATTAAATGAAATTCAAATGAAAATTAAAAGCAACAACCACAACAACCGCAACAGCAACAGCTACAAAAAGTTATAATAATAAGAAGAATTCATAAGCGCCGGGAGGTTGATGGGGGCCTCGCGGGTTTCATTATGGAAGAAAGAAGCCGCCGACGTTGATGAGTTTCGTTGCAACTGCGGAAAGATAAATTGACGCGTTGATGTAGGCAAATGCACACAGATACAAACAGCAAAGCATCCACCTCTCTCTCTCATTCGCATTCTATGTCTGTCTCTTTCTCGCAGTATCTCTCTCTGGCGGCGACATAAATCATTGTGATTGACAGCTCGTTGGGAGGTGGAGAAGAAGAAGAAGAAGGAGGCAGGCAGAGCAAGGAGCGGTAGCTGCAATACCCGCAACTAAACTCATTTAAATTCCACTTTCAATTGTCCAAAACTTATGAAATACAAGAATTATCAGTTAATTATGAATGCTTCACAATCTCATACCCTATACGGACTCCAACTTTAGTTAAGGTCTACATGACTCATCCAAATTTGTTGAAATTGTTTGATTTATATTTATTGTTTAACAAAATTTATACACTAAACAAATATTCATCAGCAAGTAAAATAAAACTCACATACATTTTAAACAATATTTGATTATTAAAATTAAACTTAAATAACTTAAACATATTCATTATAATAACATTTTTAATTTGATATCGTTGATACAAGATGAACTTTACATAACAGTTAATAAAATATAATTTGCGACTTATGATGACTTTATTGACCTAGCCAAAATTATTTGGTTCTTCAGCAATAATTTACTAAATCAAACTATGAAATATATTCCTATATTAATACAATATGATTTTGAGATTTATTGTGATATACAAATCAAAGTTGTTGGAAATATGTTTCTCCAGATTATTAAATTAATCTATTTAAGTAAAAAAAAAAGACATTGACCTGATATATTCTTCAGCAAAAATGTCCTAAATAAAACTCTGAATAATCAATAATATATATGAAATATATTCGTATATTAACGTAGAAGTCAAGATGCTGTGCATACCCACATCCGCTTACTTGGCTAGGGTATTAAGCAGAACATTTCACGCGCTAATTACAGGGTGCCACAAGGCACAAAGATGGACTGATGGACATTCAGATACAGATCAATCATAAGTACATATGTAAGGGAATAATCGTATGATGTACTGGTCAGCTTTTGGTCAGTTTTGTTGTTTGGATAATTGAAACAAATGCGCAGCTGTTCGAAATTATTTCATCAACTCATAAGCTGGAAAAATGTGAGACAATGTTGTATGTACGTGTGTGTGTGCAAGCAATGAAGTTTTTGCCACAAATTGTGAATAATTTCGTGTTGTCTCATCAATATAAATAAAATATTTATTAACAATTTGTTAAGAGCCATAAATCGACACACAGTGCACAGCAGAAGCTATCGGGCAGAAAAGTCTCTCAGGGTTCAGATCCACACAGAGTTTAGACTCAGAGTCAGAGTCAGAGTCAGATCGGGTCCACAGCTCACAGCAGATCAGGACACGGCGACCGAACCTTTTTGACCGTACCAGCAGCGACCTCCTGTGGTGCGGGCGGCGGGCTGCTCATATTAATTGTGAGCTTGTTCAGCAAGCTCTCGCTTTTGGGTTGGCCTCCTTTGGGACTGAGATTGTGCTTGAGCCTAAGCCAGTGCCCGAGCCTGCGCCTGTGTTGGCTGGTGTCTGGCCAAATTGCTGCTATTTATGTCGGTAACTACCGTATAAACTTTGCAACAACAACAACATCAGCAACGACAACTACAACTACAAAACGCATGCAAAAGAGAGACAACATACAGCCCAGGGAAAGAAACATACACAGCAAACGCTGAAATCAATATGTTGGCTAATAAATTGTCCCAGAATATTCATTAAATTAAAAAAAGTAACAAAAACGTGCTACAAGTTCCTTTTCACATCAGGAGCGGTTCACACTAACTCAAGGGTGCAATAGAATCTGCAACAGGTGGATGGAAATAGCTAATTATTGAAAAACGTTTGTTGATTGTGCATTGATAAACAAGTAAGAAAGTTACAGTCGAGTGTACTCGACTAGATCGTCACGGATGTTAACGCTGATCAAGAATATTTATACTTTATAGGGTCAGAGAAGCCCCCTTCTACACATTTCCTGCCGGCACAAAGTTATAATACCCTTCTACTCTAAAATATCATATTATATTTTCCATCCCTACACTTAAAAAAACATAATGATCAATTAAATTTCATATATACAATACATAATAAAAATATTTTTCAGATTCCACAAAAAATGTATTTTTTCACAAATATCATAAATGTTAAAGTAATTTTAAATTTTTTAAATCTAAATTTTCCTGTTGTTTTCGTTTATTTAAGATGACAAGAATTTGAATTTAATCAATTTAGAAAATCTTAATAAAATACTTGCAAAATTTCGATTATTTCTCAATGATTTCTGAACTCCGCTCCTGTTAGCTGCAGAGCGCGAAAATTTATTTTTAATTACGCAGCCCAAAACATGGCACAAACAGCGACCACAACATTCTGATGCCAATGCTGATGCTGATGCTGATGCCGATGCTGATACTCGTACTTTGTTTTGTGCCCAATGTCCCGATGTCCGTGGCAAGAGAGATCAGAGCAAAGAACGCGGCTGGAGACGGAGATGCGACGGAGATGCGCGACTGCTGGCGCTACAGTGGACAGTGGAATGCTGCGATCAGGCTCCGCACTGTGACTTGCATTGCAAAATTATGACATGAACATGAACCAAGTCCACATAATGATGTTATACAATACGCCATCTTAGCGTAAACAAGCCAAAATGCCGCGCCAGTGTCGTCGAAGTCGAATTCGACGTCGTCGTCGTCGTCTCGGACTGGCGACGACTGGCGCTTGTTGCAGCTGAAGATTGCCGATGAAGATGGAGAGATGGGTATACCAGACATGTGTAGAACTCGTGCTGTTGCCAAGGCATTGCATATTGTTGCTGTTGTTATTGCTGTTGTTGCTGTTGCTGTTGTTGTTGTCCAGGAGCTGTTGGCACTGCAACGCCGCTGCGGGAACTTTGACATGGGGCAAAGCAAGGCAATGCGACAATGTGATGCTGTGAAAATTTGTTTCGGCCTGCCAAAAAAAAAAGCCAAATACACATGCGCCCTCCGGGAATGTTCAACTAAAAACTACCTGTACTTTGAAAATACTTTTGCAAAATTTACATACGGATTATCAATACAGACACCTATTCATCTCTTTAGCTTTTTGGAAGCACAAAATAAAAGTTAAAATTTACATAATTTGTGGATAATACAATTTTAATTGTTGTTGTCCCTGTTTTTATTAAATATATTTTATAAAGTATCTATGAAAGTTTCATCTACAGTGTTTCTTTTAACAATTGCATACAAATTACATGTACTTCGAAAATTCTTTTGCAGTATACCACATACTCGATCTCCCCGATAGAAAAATTCAACCAACTGAAAAGAGGTTATATATAATAGCAGGGCTCAATGGAAAACTGTTATTTCTGTTATTTAATATTAATTATTCACTTAATGCTTAAACAGACGAATGGATACACAGACAAGTTTGACAGCTTTTTTATAAGCAAATAATACACAAAATAAAAGTTCAAATTTACATATATATTTTGTGGATGATACACTCTTAATTGTCGCTGTCCCTGTTTTAATTAAATATATATAAATAGAGTACTTAAAACCATTTCTTAAGTATCTATAAAAGTTTCCTCTTCAGTTTTTCTTATAACATTTGTATACAGATTTTGAAATTAATAAATTTAAAGACTCTTACTAATACCAATGACCTTTTCAATAAATAAATTATTTCATGACAACGAAAAATTCAGTTTTAAAAACTTAAACAACAACTCTGAAACTCTTTAACAAGATATCGATTAGTCAATTGTATCTAACATTACTATTAAGACATTTTTTTATATTATAATTATTCTCTAAAAAAGCCATCGCTTAAAAATAAATTATTTAATGATACCGAAATTTTTTTGCAACTTTGTAATACATAATGAAAAAGTATTAAGAAATCTATTGATATATTTTAGTAATTGAATTATAAATAATAATTTATTTTTGCCTCCATATGTATTTGGAATACCCTAATAAAGCATTCTCTGGCATGCATAAACACAACAATTTATTGTTGTTGCTGCAAAAATGTGTCGATGAGTGTGTGATTTACGATCTGACAATATGCCAAGGCTTCCTGCCACACAACGCAAAGCGAAAAGTTCAACGTCTGCCAATGGGCCATGGATGAGTTTTCGATTGGAATTTAACCCAGTTTGCAGAGCGCGTTGCCGCTTTAATGACATAGAAACTGAAAGTTAAACATGCTCCCTGTGCGTGTGGGTGGCTTCACTCAGGTGCACTCACATACATATATACTTATGAATGTATTAGTAACACATATGTATAGACAGTCCCTACAAACATTACGTATACTTAATGCCATGTTCTTGACTGCCATTAAGCTAAATATAGCAATTACATTGGCCAATTGCAATCAAAATGCCATTGAAAATGCATTCAATGCAGATGCATTGGCGAGACGAAAGGTAGACAAAAGGGCGGAGAGATGGCACGCATATATGAATATGCAATACATAGGCTGCTGTTTTAGTGCGTGTGTGTGTGAGTGTGTGCGAGTTAATGTGTGTGTGTGGGTGAGAGTGCGCGTAATTGGCAAGAGCAACACAGAGGGGAGAACTTTAAGAACAACAGCAATAAAAGTTTGTTGTCATTTTCAAAATCAAGGGTGGAGTACGATGGGGCACAACGGCTTGGCAACCTTCACATAGAAAATCGTTGACAAGGAAAATTATGGAGGCGCGACTTGGAACGTTCTTGAGGGGGGAAAGAGGTGGAAAATAAAAGATTCACATAACTTCAAGACAAGGTTTACAAATTGAAGGTGTAACGTAAGTTGGCTGCTTATATTCAGAAATGTTTTGCGTCAACTATAAACAAACCAATAATTTAAGCACTGCAAACCCATAAATTTAATTTCATTATACTTTAAGAACGTTGTACAGTATAAATGCAACTAAAAGAAGTATCAATAAAAATCGAATACTATAGTAGATTTTTGTATAACAATATAAGCACACTACCTAGAACAATTATAATAATTTGAGGATTGGAAAACCATAATGTGAAATAATTACTATTTACTATATGGTAGATTTTTAAACATTTTAAAAAGTATAGACCTCTCTGTTGTTAAATATTTTAACAACAATATTTGAATTGGAAAAAAATTCGAGTGGATGTATGTTTCTAATATTATCAATAAATTTCACAATTTATTTTAATTTGTAAGAAGCTTAGTTCAATTTGTTTAAAAAGTGAAGAAATATTTCCCAACTATTACTAAATATTTTAAATTGTTAAAAGCTTAAAAACTTAATAACTTTGTATAAAAAGTGAAGAAATATTTCTCAACTATTACTAAAAATATGTTTTTCTAAGCTCATAGCAATATCATTATAAATCACTACAAAAACACAATATAACCTCATAAGTAATTCAATAGTTAAAACTTTTTTAAAAGAGACTAACGTCAATATACGAACAAAAAAATTTTTATTTCTGTCACTTACTTTTATTTTGGGGACCTTAAGAGGAAAAGCTTTGCATCTACAAAAAAAACTAATATTATTATTATTATACATATTATATTATTGTATGTCTGTCGTACGAATTCAATTAAAATTATTTCAAAATTTCGAATGAGTTTAAATATCCATCAAAACTAGGCATTTTCTACATTAAAAAAAACACTTTTAATAATTTATCGCAAGCAAATTAAAAGTTTCGATTAATTTGAACTTTAACTCGTTTTAGCCGAGTTAGCAGTGTTAATTGTATAGTTGCCAGTACAACTAATAAAATAATATGGAAAACTGTGTTTTCATAAATAAGTAAATATCAGAGATATACAACATACATATACAATCGCTTACAAGTTGACTGTGAGAATATGACGACAGCTGGCAACTGCCGCAGTCCAGCAACAAACTGGAAATGGAACTGCAGCCAGTAGCAACAGCGGCAGCAATTTGACTTTCGCTCAAAGTAAAGGCACTCAACTCAATGGAACTGAAAAGGAAGCGAGTGAGAAATGAGCGAGTGACTATAACTGGCCACTGGAATATGGGGAGGAGACACAAACACGCGCTCATTCACACACACACAGGCACACAGTACGTAACTGAGACGGTAGTCGAAAGAATCTCAGCCACAGCAGGCGGGCGAACATCAACAACTATAACAACTACAACGACAGCAACAGGAAAGAGTCAAAGCGTAGCCCAGAGCAACAATAAAAACAAAACCAAGAATAACAGAGAGAAAAAGCAACCACAAAATTTATGAAACACAAAAAAGTGGAGGAAAATAAGAAGAACAAGAAGAAGAAGAGGTTAAAATGTTGCCCAGTCGACAATGGCGACGACGACGGTGATTTGCAGTGGCTCAGTAAAGGAAAGAGAGTGTGAGAGAGAGCGATATGGAGCCGCATTGCTTGCGTGATGGAGAAAGAGAGCGAGCAGAGGGGTGGGGAGGCTAAGGTGGAGAGTTATGACGACAGGGCAAAACAGCAGACGGCGCAAAGACAAGGCAAAGAAGATGGCGATGCACCCGATGGCTTCGGGCGCAAACAGGATAATAAATAATTGCCTGCACTCTGTGGATCTGGCAACATAATTTCTTGTGGCCGGCTGTTTGCCCTGTCAATGCGAATTGTTCTCGTTCTTCTTTTGTAGTTGTTGTTGTTCTCCTGTTGCTGTTGTCTATTGTATCCGGGTGAGATGCTGTCGACAATGATGCACTTGCAAAAGCAGCAGCAGCAGCAACATGTGTTGGAAGCGAGTGCAAGAAGTTAATCCCGACTAAGCAGCGGATGAGGCAACGCCCTCTGGACAATTGCCAAACAATTGACATTGACATTGATGCGCCTTGAGCTCGCCACTCACAGCTGCAGCTGCACAACCTGGGAACTCGGATGGGAACAAACAATGCCTTATTTTTGGGCCATTTAAAGGCTTAGGCAAGGTCAAGCGAAAGTGGAGGATCTGCAACTAGCAACACTGCGGCAACACTGGCCAAGCTAGTTGCGTGATTTACGTAATTATCCACACGATACGAATCGATATCCAACGATCATTCCGTCTATCGATTGATCTGCAGCAACTGCAACAGCAGCAACAGCAACAGCAACAGCGGCAGCAGCAGCAGCATTTCGATCGTGACATTTGATCGACGTTTGCCGCCGCTGCCGTTTTGGGGGCTTGGGAACGATGTGGATACTCGTAAAAGCCATTTACATTGTTGTTTGTTTCTGTTGTTGGCTGTGTAAAATGTTTAAAACGTTGCTACTGGCCTCGCACTAATCAAATAGTAGTTGTGCCAGCAGTCAATCATTCCATTAGAATTCTCAATTCTATAGCTGACAGCTTTACAAATTGCTATTGACAATGTAATTCGAAATTCAGAAGCGATTTTATGTTTAAACGACGCACATACATATGAACATACATACATGCAGACAATACATTTACACACTTAAATAGTATCAGGCTAGTAATACTTTCTGCAGCACGGCAACACTGAATGACTTTTGGTTTAGCTGAATTAATTGTATTCCCCGTGATTATCTTTTCTTTAATTACACGCACATGAAATGTAAACAATATAACACTTTTTGCACTCTTGTATTCATATTTTCGATGCATTTTATATTTCAATTAATCACACCATCTAAAACTAGATCATTCAAAGTCCTTCTACGATGTTACGCACAACAAACACGCCGCGGCGAAAGCAAAAGCTTTATGAATACCAACTAAGCATGCGAGAACAAAGTGCGAACAGATAAACATATAAAAGCTTTTAAACGACGTCACACATACAGTTTGCGATAAAAGTGTAAAGCTTTCTTGTTGATTATTGAATTTATAAATATGTATTAATTTTAAATACATTTTCTAAACTATATATTTAAAAAAAATATTATTTAAAAAAAAGTCCTTCAACGCGATAAATCTTACTTTAACGCTAGGCCCCGGCGAGATTCGAACTCACGATCTCCTGTTTACTAGACAGGCGCTTTAACCAACTAAGCCACGGCGCCCACATGATGCGGTCTCTCTCATGTCGCTTTTTCAAGATCGGCGCTCTTCTTATCGAATGCCGAATATAGTTATTGGGAACATAAATAGAACAGAGTAATTCTGATAGTGCTGCTAATTAATAATTAAGTTGATTGATTTTTCGTACGATTCGCTTTCATACTTGAGCATAACAATCTCAAGCAATTAAAACTAAGTGAAGACTTGAGTTTACAACAAATATACACTTATGTACATTAAGTGTGCAAGTGTGTGTATGTGTGTGTGTGTGCAGTTGGGCAAAGTAATAATTTTTAAAATTTGGCTCAGGCTGCAATTTCTCGCCATGTTTTGCATATTATCAGCTAATTTCGCCTTTCAGATAAGCCAGCAACCTCGTTGCCTTGCCATGAGTGTAATTTATGCCTCGCCATTGTTGGCTTTCGTTAGTTGTTGGTATGCCCTGTAAATTCAAAAGTTATTAATAACTCGGGCATATCAAATTTTAGAGAGCTTTCCTAGTGAGCAGAACAAAAATTTCAGTTTGGACTACATTACCTATTAGAGTCAGACAATAACTCGAAGGTTTTACCTTATTACATTTTTTACATCAAATTCAATATGATTTAAATTATAAAATTATAATATTTATAAAAGTATATTATTCATAAAACTAAACTTTAAAAAAACTTAAATGTTCAACACAATTTACTTTGTACAATTTTACGTAATTTTAAAGTTTAATGTAATTTATGCAAAATAATCGTAATAAATACTGCTACTTCTTTCGTAATAACTAATATCATTACTTGTGGCACTTTATAATTTAAAAAAAAACACAAATATACAAAATCTTTTGTGTTATACAATTCATTCAAACAACAAATTATCAAATTCATAAATCAAAAAAATTAAAAAAAATAAATCTGCCAAAATGTACAAATATTTTATTTTCGATTTAGGACTTTTTAGTATATTGATTTAGAAATATACTAAAAAAAAAGATAAGATAAGCAATTTTACATTATATAATTTTGATCCATGAAATTATTTTCTAAGATGTGCAAGCCTTATAAAAATTTAATTTTAGCTAGTCGATTGAGTCAATATACTAATAATAATAGTAGAAATATTTCAAGGTAAAATTTACTTCATTAAGTAAAAGATTAAATATAGGATAACTTCTAGTTGTTCATATAATATCGAATTGGCATAGTTATTGTTGTTGTAGCTGTTCTTTTGCCACAAATATTTATGCAAATTGCGCGTTGTTGCTGCTGTTGCTGTTGCTGTTGATGGTTGCTGTTGCTGTTGGTGTTTTTGTTGCAGTTGTTGTTGCCATATTTTTTTATTGTCGTTGTTTTCCATGCATTTTCAAATATAATTGCGAGTGCTTTTCTGGCATTTCATTTGAAGTTGAAGAGTTTGCGCTTTTGCGATTTAATCGCATTTAATTGCCACGGCTCGCGGGCTAAGCCAGAGAGCCAGCTAGCGGATTATTGCATGGCCACAAGAACCGAGGAGGAAGGGAGTAAATGAGGCAGGCGGCAATAGGAGCGGTTGATGTTGATGTTGATGCCAGCAATTGTGGGCAGCTGCATGTTAATTGTATCCAATGCCAAAGTATGTAATAAGTAAGTAAAGACTTGCGTCCTTAGCTCCTTAACTTCTGCTGCAACCCCAAAAGATTTTTCCGCATTAAAATTGTGGAATTTTATTAAAAACGTTGCGTTGCGTCGCGTCGCGGCAATTCGCTTTGCACCTGCCCCATTTAGCGGCAGCCGCGTGTCCTTAGCCCTGGATGAGCAAGGATATGAAATGCAGCGAATGTAGCGTCTACGTTGCATTAAGCATGCAGTTTTATGACGTGTGGCATGCATCCCTCCTAGATCGAATTCTGCTCGTTGGGCGCCCAAAATTAATGACGTTATTTTCGCATTAGGAAGCAGCCATGACACGAGCAGTCATGAGCATTTTGCCTAATTGCCGTAATTATAGTATTCAATTTTTGAGGCCAAACTGCAAAGCCCCCCTCTGCTCAAGGGTTACTCCGCTGCTTGGTGCCTTGTGTTTGGCCCCAGCTGTAACGTCAACCCTCCAACCCTTTTTTATATTTTGCTCAGCGATTAACAATGTCAGATATGCGCGGCAGTTGCAGCGCCTCCAGCTCGACTTGCAATTTTAAGAGCGATTATGCTAATTGTAGCAGACAGCTATACGAAGCGATCGGAGTGAAGGGAGAGCGAATGAAAGGGCAGAGGTAATGAAGCCTTGTAAGGAAAGCAACCTGTCAATACTTCGATAAGAGCTTGCACAATTTCAGCTTAGCTTAGTTCGATAGGTATGATTGCATATTTTCGATATATATATTATGCATATGTTATCGATAAGCGTCCCCTCTCTAGAGCACAACAATAAAAGCTTAGTTCGATAGGTATGATTGCATTTTCTCGATATATCTATTATGCATAAGTTATCGATAAGCTTTCTTAAATTGAGTTACGTTCTTTACACTATCGATATACTTTCTTCATTAAGCTGAATTGAGCTGCTCTCATTAACAAAATAACTTTCTTTTGCAACTTGCAATTTTGGGCAAGCAATCATCCCTAATAGTAGAGAGTGCTGGAAAATAAATAAAGAGTAAAAAAAGACGCTAAAAAAGGGGTCATCTTTGGAGGCACCGCCCAGAAGGAAGGACGCTCTGCAATTTGCTGCAATTAATACAACAAATTTGTATATTATTTAGCTGCCTCTTTTTTTTTTGGACAAGTGCACACAAATTTGCATAACGAATTACAGCAAACAGCGGCTGGGTCTAAAATATAGAGTATAATAAATATATATGTACATTTTTGCAAAGTATCCCAATCCTCTGTTTTTTGTTTCCCCCCGCTGGCCTAAATACGCCACCAAGCAGCGCCCCGAAAAGCGATAAATTTGCCAGCAGAGAAACGCTCGACATTTATGGCCAAAATAAAAAAATGGCGACCAGCACGCCTCGTCACCCCTCGTCAGCATTTGCAGCCCTGCTAAGTAGCTGCCATTTCGCATGCGCGCGCATTTAAATGCACTTCCGTTTTTTGCTTTTCTTTTTTTTCGCAAATTATTGTTTATGTGTGTGGTTTGTGGTCTATGTGTGTGTGTGTATGTATGTGGAGGGGCGTCTTAACTTTTTACGTTGTTGCAAGCGCTTGCCATAAATTCATAACTTTGTGGAAAATCATAAAAACTGAATTTATGGCTTAATTATATACATATAGATGAGAGAATGTATTAGTATGCATTTGTATGCTATGTGTGTGTTAGCCAAGTTGGCAGACTTTTGGCCAGGGCCAAAACAGCTCGATGAGCTGCATTTCTTGTACTTCATTTCACGCTGATGATTAAGTGTCGCACACTCACACTCACATTCACACTGCATTCGCACTCACACTCGCTACAATAACAACACCCATTCACTTATTCACTGTCGACTTGGTCTGAACTTTTCGCCTGCATTTATGCTTAAATGCGCTGCAATTGTTCCTAAAATGCAGCCACTGCACGCGATGATGGAAAACTTCAACGATTTTCATTTTTACCATACCATCTACTTATAACTAAGCTAAAGGGTATAACAAACTTCAGAGTTGCGCGCTTGCAACAAAAGCCGCAAAATAAATCTGTAGTCTAAGCTATAGATATAATATAACGTTTTAAAAGGAAGATTACAAATAATGAGTTGCAAAACTTTTTGCTCTTAAAAAAAACATTTTAAATAAAATTTCAATCTGAAAAAAATAAATCTTAAAGTTAATTTGATACAACAAAATGTACAATCTAAGTGAAATAATATTAATTTATATTATAATAAAAATAAAAATAATAATAATATTCACAGTCCGAAATGCAATACAGGGTAGATACCAATCGAGTATGCTTAACATTAGCTTGCTATGAAGAACTAAAGAAAACTTCAAGAGAATGTGTTAATGGATGCATTAATTACCTATAAACAAAAATATACATAGGATATTTGCTAGTCGAGCACTCTCTATACAAGAATACACAACTGGAAATAACAATAATTTTTCGCTTGTTTTTCCAAATCAACTTTTGTATTTGCGGCCCATTTTATTGATTTTTATTTTTATAAGCTAAATAACGAAACAAGAAATTAGGTTAAGAATAAGCGTCAGCTAAGAACGGAGAAAAGACAGAAGACAGAAATAAATGTAGAATTTCCCACGTTTCAGAACGCGCGCGCAAAAAAAAATAAAAAATAAAGAAAAGATGATATCAAATATGCTGGGTTTGTTTTCCCTTTTGCAAGTCTCGAGGATTCAGGCACCTGGCCAGACAGCTTGTCTATAAAAGCCAAGTTAAGAGCCAACAGGCAAAGCCCAAAGAATTTCTTGCATAAAGCCAATTAAATTAAGAAATCTGATGCAGTGCCAATGATTCTTTCCCTTTTTGCGTTGTTTTAAGAGAGTATTTGACATTTGTGACAAAGTATGTAACGTAATAAATGAAATGAATATCTATAAAATCTGATATTGAAATCAGTCACTGATTAAAAAAACAATTTTGATGATGCTTGGAATCTGGAATCTAAATTTTTATCATAATTTAAACTGATGGAATTGAATTTTATATATAATATATATAACAAAGAAAACAATACACATAATTATATTTTTTGATTTATTTTAAGTAATACACATTTTAAAATGTTTGATATTGATTTTAAAATGTTTGGATATTGATCTAAGATTTCGCCTTCTTGGTTATTTTTTCAAAATTTTGGGTTCTTTAAGCAAGATTTAAATCTTGAATTTTAAGATTGGGCAACCTAGAATTTTTGTAGATTTTTGATGTTGATTTAAGAATAAACCTTCTTGGATCAATTGTGGCTTCATATAATCTTGATTCAAGATTTTTTTCTTGATTTTAGCTGTTTTCTTTCTGTGTAGGTTATAGCTAAACTCAGAAGTTGTGATATATACATTTATGTATATGTGTAATATAAAATATAAATATAAATATAAAATCTCAAATATATACATTATTTATCCAGTTTACTTTTGATATCCGTTTTCTATTCCATATTCCTTTTTAGCAGAGTATTTAATCGTCTTGTTTTCAAAGATTCTATGTCATTGTTTGTTGTGTCTCCTCTTTTGGCAAGACGAAAACGTGAATCACACGAGGTCCCCTTCAGCAATTGGTATTTTACAACAAACAGCGCTTGCGTCCAGCTTATTTAACATAAATCGAATGGGCTACTGAAATACACGTCCAACACTCTGGTGTTAGCTTATCTTCCCAAGTTCCAGGTTCCAGGTCCCTGCGGTCCGTTCGTCCAGAGTCTCCTCCACAGACTGTTCTTCGGGCAATTTTCATTGAGTAAAGCGAAGACCAAACGACCTTTACAATATGGCAGGCAGAGCCAAGTTGGAGACAGCGCAGACAAATCACGACCCGAAAAAAAAGAACAGGCAGAGGGCAACTGTCATTTGCCAAGCAGAGTGCAAAACCAATGCTGGATAACTCAGCTGACTGGCGAGAGGGGAACAGAAGCGGGGGTGACAGTTTCACACCTCAAAAGCCAAAGCTGACCCAACTAATAAGCCAAGCAACTGCAGCTAACAGTGAAGAGACCACGACAACAACAACAACAACAACGATGTCGTCGTCGTCGACGTCGATGACAAGAGCAACAACAACATGGCATAATAAATAAAAGCCAAGTAGCTGCCTTAGAGTCTGCCTCTGAATCTGGCAAAAAGTTGGGCTGCTTTTACTCAGCCATGTTTACACGTGAACACTTTACACAATAATTGAATTTACAAAACTTTGATTACTAAAAATGATCACAAATCATGTTCTTACTTACAAACATTGAGCTAGTAAAAATGATCACAAATCAAGTTCTTACTTACAAAAATTTGATTACTAAAAGTAATCACAAATCATGTTCTTACTTATAAAAATTTGATTACTAAAAATGATCACAAATCAAGATCTATCTTACAAAAATGTCATTACTTAAAATAATCACAAGTCAAGTTCTTACTTTCTATATTCAAAACTATAAATTTCTTTTTAAAAAGGTTTTTTAAAGAATTGCAAATATTATTTAATATCATTAGTTAAACAATTTAATAAATCTTATTAAATTATTAAATAATTCCATTTTATAAATTCATTTCATGATTTGAATACATTTTAATACAAGTATTTTCTTTGTAAGTATGCCAAATTTATTAAATATGAAATTCTGATCAACTTTTCTACAAACGAGAGTAAAAATATATCAATTGTCAGTGTCGTATAAACGAACTTGCTTTGAGTCTGCCTACGAATGCAAGTTGGTAGTTGGCCAACTTGGCTGCAGCGAGTGTTGGCCAAGTTAGCGAGTGTTGGCCGGAGGCTGGTCTGTTCTGCGATTTTCACAAGTTGATATCGCAAACACAAAATGTTAATGAGCAATTTCGAGATGGTGCGAAGTGATTTCATTATTTAAACTTCTCTTGTTGCTGTTGTTGTTGTTGTTATTGTCGCTCTGTCTTGGATTCAAGCCATGGAGCAGAGGCTGTTGTTACTTGATTTTAAAGTTGTTGTTGCTGTGGCTGAAACTGCTGCTGCTTGGATTTCTTTTATTATTACGCCTGGTTCATTGGGTAATGAAAGCGAAATAATTTTAATTGGGACCGCTATGGCTTTAATTCTTTCATCGAGGCCAAATTAATTATTTCCTGTCAAATTAGTTTCTTCAAAAATTTGTGTTGCCAATATGAATATGCAACAGACTCCAAAATGAGCAGCAAGCTGAGCTGCTCGTTGCAAGTGTCACCTGTCGCCTCGGTCCTTGGTTACTTCAAAAAACATTGTTCCGCCGCATAAATTAAGTAAGAGGAAGAGGGAGCAACAACGTTGATCAATTGGCTCGCTTGCATTTGATGATTAAAACATAAATTGCAATGCCAACCCCATTCCACACATGATATCGTGGAGACGTCATATACATATATAAAATACATTATCGATGTGCCGGGTATTCTGAATATGCAGCACAGTTAAAATGTTAAAAAGGGGTTGCTTGAGTCGCACTAAAATTACACTTAATTAAACAACAAGACATTAGCGTTTTTTTCATTTAAAACTGAAACTGAAAGAACTGAACTCAACCCTTTGCCGAGTGAATAGCGTCAACATTTATTTTTATATCGTATGTTACATACTTACTTTGAAAATGATACGACAGCTGCTGCTGCAACTTCTCACGTTGGCAATGGAAATCGCTAGCATCTATGGATCCTGCAGCGTTACAAGGATCATCATGCGTGTGCCCCGCGATCGTGATGTTGGACTAATCTTTGGTAAGCTTCCTGTAGTAGTTAAGACACTTTTTAGACTTCTCGATTTCTTCACAGATCTGACTGTGTCGAATCCCAAGGCACAAAAGTCCGAAATGTTGGGCTTCACCGTCACTTCCGATGGCATTTGCACCTTGAATACATCGAGAGGTGAACAGTTGTTGGCTGGCAGCATTTTTGGCGGCGACTTTGGCTACATCGAACCGGGCAGCAGCATAACCGTCTCCCTGATGTGGCCTACTGTGGTCAGTGCTTACTTCAATTCATCTCAATCCTCTCATTGATTGCTCTTTTCTTCAGTCGCTATACAATCGCGTTGGCAGCTGCACCATTTTGGTGAGCAGCGTGAATCACAAGAAAGAGGTGAATAGAACGAATCAGATTCTGCACTTTGATACCCGCTTTGAGACATTGGATCCTGGCAATCATTCGCTGCGTCGTCGCAAGGATTTTACCGATTGCAAGAACTGGGATCAAAACTATTTTCGCAATTGCACGCCCCTAAATTGTGAGGAACTTTACTTTGGCAAGCGCAGCTTTTACAATCGCACGAGTGAGCAATGCGAAGCAGTTCCAGCGTGTATTGGCGATGGCATTCAATATGATTTCTATGCCAACGAGTGTGTGGACGTCAATAATTTTATAACTGAGGACGAGATTGATCAGTTGAAACAGGGGGAAATTTGATAATAATTATATGGAGCTGCAAGAATATGAAGCGAGCAGAGCGGTAAGTAGCGCCACCTATGGCAATGTGCAGCAAGCCTTGTCGCCATCTACCGGTAGAATGTTGCAACATACCAATGCAGCCAACTTCACGTAAGAAAACATTGTGTCTAGACCAGCATGATTGCTTTGAATTGAAATAATTTCTCGTGACACACAAGCGGCGCCGTGGCTTAGTTGGTTAAAGCGCCTGTCTAGTAAACAGGAGATCGTGAGTTCGAATCTCGCCGGGGCCTACAGAAACATTTCATCATGTGTTCTGAAGACTTTTTTTTATTTTTTATATTATTTTACAGAATAAACAAATGCAAGAACAAAAAAATACAAACACTGCGCCAAATAGAAGAAAAGAAAACATCAAACAGAAACCACACGAAATAGCAAAGGAATGCAACTTTGAAACAAAACTGTCCCTGATCGATTTCAACAATTGCTTTCAGCACTTAAATAACCCAAAAACAAGTGAATACATAAAAGTTAATGATTATCGAACGTCAAGAAAGAAAGTAAGCAAAAAAATCAACGATGACTTCCATATTAAAGAACTTTTATTACGATTGGTATTCGCCATTGAATGCAGAACATGATGACGACAATGAGAATGAAAGCGATCTTGAAAATATAGGCGCAAATTCAACAAATTCAAAAGCAGCAGAACCATACTGGGCTAAGATGAGCGATCTTGGACCAATTGGATGGCTCAGTTTGATAATGGAGATGCTGCTCATTGTGAGTTGATGTTAATCACATACAATAGGTACAGAAAATATCTGTTAAGAGAATTTTTAATCGGAAATTGTTTCAGATCTCATTGGTCATTGTATTTCAGATTTTAGCCACTGTATTCACCTATACAGTTGTGTGTTTTACCCTCTATTGCGTCATGGAACTTATTGCAATGATGAAACCATACGAAGTGAGCAGTGTCCATATTGGTAAAAAGTTGACGCCTCGAAAGAAACGAGAAGAACTAGAAGTTATGACCTCAGCCAGCTTGATGTCTCAGACAAGATGAAAACTCCAATTTAAATATTTTTTTCATATCTTTTACAATTGACAATGAAAAATGAACAATGAAGAAAAATCTGTTATTTAATGTTTTTTTTTTTCTGCAATTTTTGCAGCATAATAATTTACAAATGATTACTTTTTTTAATTAAATTCCTAGTTGAATTCAACCCTCCAAAAGCTTTTTATTTGGAAGCCCTGGCATCGTCTGCATTGGCGCCCTGGAAATCCAACGTAGCAGCTGATGTGATAAATGACGGTGAAAGTGTAATGTATGTATTTATTCAATACAGAGGATTAGGTTCTTATATACGTAATAATTTAATTTAGCAAAAACACAAAAAGTCTGTAAAAACCCCATTCACGACATATTCACGCCACATAAGCTCACACATTTTTTTTTGGTATTATTTAAATGTATTTGTAGCGTTGAGCCCAATAAGCTTTACACCTTTTGTTTAGTATTTTTCTAATTTTTTTGTGTGGTCACGCTGCCAACAACATAGGTCCTCCATAAAAGAGGGATAAATTTTGTTTTAATTAAAATTAGTAGAAATTCCAAATATAGAATAATCATACAACAATCATGTGGTCACCGGATGAGCTGCTCTTTCGAAACTTCCAACAGATACAGAACCTGAAGTTCGACGATGAAAAAATATCCACAACGACCTCCAGAGAACAGGTGAGTAATCCAATTGGTGGCAATCTCAATAAGAGTCAATAACAAAAAATCACTTTTACCGTTGCAGCAAAAAACTGAAGATTCGGTAGAAAAATGCTTTGAGCGTTTCGAGCGACAACAATTTCTAAATCCGCGTCTAACGCAACTGAATCGAATCGAACACCACCAGTACTTGGATTCCATGTTGCGCACAATGCCATCTCACTATCAGTGCCTGGACAGCAGTCGCCCTTGGTGTGTCTATTGGATTCTACAGTCGGCGCAGTTGCTTAGCTTTACGTTCGACGACGAAACACTACGCGGGGTGGTGCAGTTCCTTAGCAAGTAAGTGAAGTAAACATCGATCTAGCATTTAGCTGAATAACTTTCCTTGCAGCTGCCGCGCACCCACGGGTGGATTTGGAGGCGGACCGGGACAATATGCTCATCTGGCGCCCACATATGCGGCCGTTAATAGTCTTTGCATTATTGGCACCGAGGCAGCTTATCAAGCTATCGACAGAGATTCACTTGTTAAATTCTTATTCAGTGTGCGTGATGCAGACGGTTCGTTTCGTCTCCATGTGGATGGCGAAACAGATGTGCGTGGAGCCTACTGTGCCATTGCCGTGGCCAAGTTAGTAAATGTACCTGAGCGAGTGCTGAATGAACTGTTTGCCGGCACCGGCGATTGGATTGCCGGCTGTCAGACATACGAAGGCGGCTTTGGCGGTGCTCCCGATTTAGAAGCCCATGGCGGCTATACGTTTTGTGGCATCGCCAGTTTGGCTTTGCTCAACGAAGCGGATAAATGTGACAAGAAAGCGCTGCTTCAGTGGATACTGCGTCGACAAATGAGCTACGAGGGCGGCTTTCAGGGACGCACCAATAAACTAGTGGATGGCTGCTACTCGTTTTGGGTTGGCGCCACAATTCCGATCACACAAGCAACCTTAGTAGGTGCCGACAAAAGCATGGAGCAGACATTCTTTGACATCGAAGCACTACAGGAATACATTTTGTTATGTTGTCAGAAAGCAAACGGTGGCCTTATTGACAAACCCGGCAAGTGAGTGCAGCAAATCCTATGTTTACCTTTCCTTTAAATAATTTTTTCTTCTCCATTTTAGACCTCAAGATCTGTATCACACCTGCTATACTTTGAGTGGTGTTTCTATTGCCCAACACTCACAGTCGGCACAGAATCCTCAGGTGCTTGGGGACATGATCAACGAACTATTGCCCACACATCCGCTGTTCAATATTCCACCGAAGTCTGTGGCAGCAGCATTAAGTTATTTTGCAAATATTTCCACCAACAGAGCACAGGATGGATGATAGATACACATGTATAGTTGTAAATAAAACTTTATTTCTTTTTGAAAATTTGTACACTATTCGACACTAAATTTTTTCAATGCAAATTAAAAGAACTATTTTATTTCATTTTTAAAATGGTTAAGATGGGCGCCAAACCATTCGATGCTTTGCTGAGCAACCCTGTTTATTATGGCTGCATTGTTCGTAATGCATGCGTAAACAGCTGAATGTCAATTATCAGATACCTGTTGCATTTAAGCGTCAATTTATTAAACTCTTCATGTTTTCCAGCCATAAACATTTAAAACGCAAAACACCGGAAGGCGGTATTGATAGGCGAGCTTTTATTGGGCATCTGGTTGACGAGTATTACACATCAACCAACGTTGGTAAGCAAATAAATCAGTAAACAGCTGACACAGCTAAATGTAAACAATCACAACTTTCAATAGAGGCCTTAGAACAAGTCACCGCTAATTTGGCCAATTTTGCCTACGATCCCATTAATTGGCCACATTTGCATGCCGCCGATGCATTAGATGTGTTTGTAGCATCTTTGGACACCCAAAACCCAAATTTGCAGTTGCACGCAGTGGCTGCATTGTGTAATTTCTGCTTAGGTAAGTTTTTCAAATAAATTTAAAGGATTTGCGTAACGTTTCCCACCATCATGATAGATTCACAAGCTGCTCGCTTTATACTAGAAAATATCGCTATAATCAGAAGCTTATTTCTACGAACTGAGCACACTGAAATTGTGCTGCATTCCTTGGCACTTCACTATCAACTACTCAGCGCTGAATTGACCACAAAACAAGAGCTCATTACTCCAGACTTGCTGCAGCGCGTGCAGCATTGGCGTCAGGAATCAAAAGACGCCCGCATTGTGAAACTCTGCCAAGTATTCCTAGAAGATTTTGGCACTCGCATTGAAGTGACACAGCTAGAAAATGCTGCTCCAACAACTGCGCCGTCAGCTGAGCAGTCAAGCGAAACTGCAGAAGGTCGAAGTGATAAAACGCTTTACGCAGCAGGATCTTGAGACATTTTCTCAATTTACCGGCGACTTTAACCACATTCACACCACCCAGTTGCCCGTGTCGGAACGTCGAGTGCACGGCGCTTTATTAAACGCTGTAGTAGCTGGAATAATTGGCACAAAGCTTCCGGGACCTGGAACTGTTGTGCTGGAACAGCATTTCAAATTCCTCAAACCTTGCCGCCTTGAAACGGACACCGTGATTACAGTGCGTCTACTGAAGGCGCGCAAGATATCCAGCGTGGAGTACGAGTGTCGACAACACGATGATGTTGTGTTTGCAGGCACTGCCAAATTATTAACGAAAATATAGTTACGTTTATATTATAGAATTTTGTTTATTATGTCTATTTCTTGGAAGCACGTTTGCCTTCGCCCTTCTTGGGCGGCGCCTTGCCGCGCAGCTTGCGCAGTCGTTTCATCTCCTCCTTGAAGTCCTGATGCTCATCACGGAACAAGCCATAATCGCGTAGATTCTTCATGAGAAGATGCGTCTCCACGTGACGCGGATACCAGTTAACAACATAATCACGCTTCTGTATGGGCTCCTCAGAGAACATGCGAACAACCTGATGCCAATGCCATTTCATTAATATTGTGGATTAATCAAGTGCAACATTTGCCACTTTACCTTCATTGACTTGTCGTTTGTTGTGCGCGCCACTTCGCCAAATATCCGATTCGACAGATAATTCATGCGGCGTGCATATTGTGTGCCGAGCTTAATGAGCTCGCTGTATTTATACGATGACATTTTCAGTCAGTAAAATTAAATGCTTAAAATATAGTTTTAAGCAAAATGTTGGGGTTATGTCACTGCAGCCGCAACACAAAAATAAGCTGTGCACTACCAACAATGCGTTATCGATAATTTGTTCAGTCGGTGTCGATTCGTGTCTTATAATCGAAATCTGTTCAAATCGGCTATCGAAAAAAATCGACAAGTCGCCATATCTCAAATTTTAAATTTGGATTTTAACCCTTTCATGCCCAAATTAAACTGGGAACACATAGAAAGTATTTAACGCCATAAATGATTAATAGGAGCCCCAATTAGCGTTCATTTTGATTTTCGATCCTCTAAGTCCTTTGGTATGTCCTTACTGCAATGTTGCCTATAGGCAACATTTGTCCATCCACACTCTTTATAAAACAATTTTCAAGCCCAACTTTATACTTTTATCACAGTCTTACCTATTTTAAAGATGTGTACGTACTTATTTTTTTTAATATTTGTCACTAATTTTAGTTAATCGCACTTTTTTCACGGACACTTTTTGGCAAAATTTTTCGGCAGCTGTGGTCGCTTCGAATAATAACACGCTGCAGCTGCATTCGCAAAAAATACCAAAAATGAAAGAACATTAATAAGGGGAATCCCCCATAAAAAAAAGTTCACAAAAATTTTGAATCGTAACCGAAATTTAAATTCAATGTTGCCTATAGGCAACAGTGGGCATGAAAGGGTTAATGTAGTAAATACACAGCTTCTTTCAATTTGAACATCAAACTCAACAGATTTTAATTTTGACTTTTTAATTCCCAAATAACAAACAGATTCTAAACTTGCTCCTCAGCAATTCCAAAATGATAATTAATTTTGACCGTTATTATACTATTCAATTAAATAAAAAAGTTTCTATGAAAATGTTATTTTTAAATTCGTCAAATCAACGTTTATTGCTAAATGAAAACTAAAAGTAACATTAGTTGGAATAACACAATTTTAGCGACAATTAAACTTTAAAATTATGCACATATAGTTACAACGTCATCGCAATACTAAGTTCAGTTAATTATAATTTAAACAGTTTCAATTGTGCCCCTGCCTTTTCGTCTATTATCCGTAGATCCATCACCATCATTGCCTATAAACGAAGTCTCCTCGGAACTTTGCACTGGCAGCACTTCTCTGGCAATAGCTACGCCTCCATTCAAGGGGCTCAATAAAGCATTCGTGCCGCCAATCAGCAATGAGGGTTCACGCGGTGAGGCGCTGTGCACTGATATCTGATCGTAGTGCAGCATGCGAGAGGGCGTATGCGAACGGGAGGAAGGCGAAGGATTGCCTAAAACGCTGCTGCGTGAATGCGGACTGTTGTTGCGCGAATGCTGAAAATCTTCCAGCGGAATTTCCTCCGAGCTGCAAATCGAAGAGTTAATGAAAAAAGGTAGTTCGTAACGTGGTGTTATAAATTACCGTGGTCTTGGCATTCTTGGGCTGCCCTCGCGGGATCGATTGCCGGAACTGCGCGCCTGTGAATTCTCACGCGACTGCGAAGAGCTGTGACTGCCGCCACTCATGCTTGGCGAACGATCGCGATCCAAGTTGTCTGGGCGTAGACTTGATGGGGAACTGGCTCCAGTTATGGGACTACGACGTCTTGAGCGTCCTCCTCCCTCGTTGCGTAGGCTACACATATTGACATAAGTTAGATTCTTAATTTTTTGATTAATAATTATGATATTACCCCCTCTAAGGATCGATTCTGTGCCATCTGGGTGCGGCTTACACCAGCGCTATTATTGCTACGCAACACAGCAGCAAATCCTGGCACGCGATTTGCCGTCAAGCCTCCCCTCTGCACGAGCCGCGTGTTGCCGCCACTGTGTGAGCTTGTGCCACCAACTGGATATAAAGGGGAATCCATTTGGCCGGGAATTTCTATTAACTGGGCTATTTGATACATTTTCTTTTGTCGCGCCTTGCTGCGTCCCTTTGTCAGCCGCTGCTTGGCTGCCATGCAGCGTATGTGATCATCAAACAGAAATTTGGCCGAGAGCAAAGGCGTGCGATTGTGTGTGACACCGCCACGATGTACAGTGATGTGCAGGCAACGTGAATCGTCTTTATCGCCCTGCACTTCTACGTCCTGCAGGAAACCAACGAACTTGGCAACGCCCCAACCCAGCAGCTTGGCATCGGGCTCCACCAGTATCAGCTGGAGCGCATCGATGACCAGAAAGCGTCGCTGCTTTGCATTGTCCTTTGACACCACAGTGCAAGCAATTAGGTCGCTATTATCTGCAATAGTTTAAACAACATGTTAAGTTTAGTTTGCAACTGCAATGCTGTGGTTTACTCACTCAGATCGAGGACATTGTCCACCTGCACCAGATTCACAACATTCGTCAGCGGCAGTAGCGACTCTTTTTCGTTCAAGAACTTTTGGCATGTGCGCCGCAACAGGAAATATACGCGAATGGCGCGACGCGCCTTCTCCACCTCGCCACACGGCAAACGACGCGTGAATCCGATGCCCGTCAACGGCGTCCCTGTGGGCGGCAGCAAAATGGTCGAGTCCATGCAGAGAAACTCAACGTTGAGCTGCGCTTTGTGCATCTCGTTATATTCGTCCTCAAACAGATCAAGAAATATATCTTCCGACTTGTAAAAGTTGCGCAGTACAACCATCGACTGATTGCGTGCTCCAAAGAGTAATCCTTGCTGTGTAGACGTTATGCAGGGCGCCTCATCCGCCGCAGATTTTGTAAAAGTGAGCAGCAGCTCCAAAGCAATCTCCACAGTGATCAAACGAATGCGACAAGCTTCAAAAACAAATCGATATTTAAGAAAAGCTATCTTAAGAGCGATTAGCGTCTCTTACCTGGTTGACTCGACATCGTAATGATATTGAGAAGATGCTCAATGAGCGCTGTGCGATAGCTAAACGAGCCATGCATCGACTTGGACAGTACTTGCTCGAACCACTCGTTCTTCATGCCTGCGGAATAAATGAATAAATGTGAGTAGAGTCTTTGCAGAGACTTGTTTTAGATTAGTATGGAAAGGTTAAGTAGTTACATACCATCTGATTATAATGTACACACATATTTATTAATATGGACAAAAGACCAAGCGTTAAAATGAGAGCGTGAAATGTGAGAGAGACAGAGGAGAGCAGAGTTAGCTTGGATAATCGAGCTGAATCTGGCGCATGGCGATGAATCCTTAATGTTAGTTAGCACACGATCCCAAGAACTCACCTCGATTGTGCGACATGGCATAGATGAGGCACAGCGATAACAACGCCAAATAATCATTCTCTGTGCAATCGAGCGCTTGGAGCACAGTGTCTAGAAACGGTTTGGCCAACTCTGCGTAGCCCTGCTGCGCTGTTGTTGAGGTCGTCTGCTGAAGTCGCTGCTTCTCCTCGTCGGTAATGTTGCGCAGTCTTGTGGCTGCTGCCTCAGCAACGGTTTCAATGTGCCTGTTGATCGGCGATGCTGATATGGCTGGCGTTGATTCAACGCCGCTATCTTCGCTAACCGCATCAGTACCAGAACTTGCGCTTGTGCTTTGCGTGTGGCCAATCACCGTGTCCAGCGCCTGTTCAAGACTCTCATGTGGCTCCCCAAAGCCAGGCACAACCACCTCGCGATGCTCGACATACGAGTTGAGTATCTCGGCCGCACCCTCCTTGAAAACGCTGTGATCTCCATTGAGTATCACCCAGGCCAAAGCATGAACCAGCGGCGCATGTGTTACGACCAGAAAAACTAGCGATAGAAGGTAGAGTGCGACAATAGAACTCACTCGTGGATTGTGCATCTCCTGGATATCAATATCCACATTGCGATTCAACACAGCAGCTAAATTCTGTGTGACGACGGCGAGGGAGGGAGGAGGAGGCGCTGGTGTCAGCGAAAATATATACAAAGGTACAAAAAGCTTATGCAGTAGATGTTCGGTGAGCACAGCATTCAGATCCTTGATGTCCAACAGCAATATATCACTCAAGTAATGCAAATGATCGAGATGTTCGGCCACCAAATTTGATAGCTTTTGATTCGACTGGTGACTGCAAAAAGTACAGGAAAATATGTTAAGATGTACATTAAGCAGGATGACCATTACTGACTCGATATCTGTGCGCACACAGGTGTCCAGCTCCAGGATGTGTTTGCCAATGAACCAGACCAAGTTGCTGAAATACGGCGCAGCAGTTCTGCAAGAAGAGGTGCGATTGTAAATTAAATATATAAAGATCTAACTATTCTACTCACTTATCGCGAATAAAACGCAACATGCTATCATTTTGCACCTTGTAGACGTTTAAGGATATTGTGCGCACCGCAATACGCACCATGGACTCCGGATGATTGAAGAATTTTATTGCCTCCGTGTAGAGTGGAAAGTCATTCGTGTGCTGCACAAGAAAATTAAATAAATACGTTTTTAATAAGTAAATGTATATGTATAAAAAGGATCTTGCTACTTAAAATCATTAATGACACGAACCAATCGTAGCATTCAAAAATATTCTAACATTATTTCAACTTTTTTTGCAACAACAATAAGAACGCACCTCATTGTAGAAAAAGTGTATAGTGTGTGTGTTCAGCTTAAGACTCAATGTCTTCAGGAAGAGTATGTAATAGCCCATAACATCCTCGTCTGAGAAATCGAACTTGTGCACCATAATGGAGTTGACATGGTTATTGCTCAGCAAGTAATCTACAAAATAAGAGGCACTATTATACTACAACATTATAAACAAATACTTTAAGCCTACACAAGGAAGTCTCATTGCGTATGTTCTCGAAGAGTATGTTAAGAGTCTGCAGCAGCTGAACGCAAACAAAACTGGAACCGCCGCTCTTCTGACGCATAATGTGCAGGAAATACGAAAGCATATTCTTCTCCAAGAAGAAACTAGAAAACAATGCAGAATGACATCATTTGATTATTGTAATTATGCGAACAAAAGACTTACTCAAAGACCAGCGAATCATGTTGGTCGCCCCAGATGAGTATCTCGGCAATGCAGCGCAGTGATTCTACCAGCAGCCCACGATTGCTTTCCGATACTGTGGTGTTCTTCTCCAAAATGCTATACAGGTACTTCAGGTGCTCCAACGACAGACGATTTTTGGGGCGTCCACCCCAAGGGCCGCCGAACCAGCTTCGACTGCGAAACATAATTATGTGTCGGGCGCTATGCTACACATTAACTGTCAAATGCACCTGGGACGCATTCAATGTGCTAATAATAGCTATGCAATTGATTTACTAATTTATTATTTCACAGCGTCATAACACAACACAAAAGACTTTCCAATACGACGTTGTCATTGGCACTTGAGGAGTTCGGCAGATTTTCACCGCACAACTCACAATGAGTAGCCCCAAAGTTATCCCAATTTTCTATAAACGAACCCTGCTTCTTCTTTTTAAGTTTTCGTCACAGTGAAGACAGCAGGTGTCAAAGCCAGCTGTTTTATGCGCGTGTCAGGTCACACTGACTGCAGGTTCACACACAGAATGGTCGGTCACACTGCAGCAACTCCAACCCAATCAGCTGATTCGTCCCACTCAACAAAAACACATTCAACAAGCATTTTAAATGTTTTCTTTCATCTCCAAAATTGCTCAGCATTTAACAAACATCACGACGTTACTGCATTCCATACTAACTATTATTCTTCTGATTAAAATTAATGGAATATGAACCAGAATTGGGATCCTGTTGCATTTGAAAATTCGCAGTGGACAAACCAAATGGTTTCAATATCATGTTGCCCAAATCCTTTAGGCTCGACATCATTTCGGTTTTGAGCTTCTCATTGCGCTCATTGATCAGAGGTGGTAGTCGCATTTTTGCTTCACGAGCTTCCCGCTGTCCTGGATCAATTTCATAGACGCTCTTATAATCCGTCAAAGCTTCGTCCAGTCTATCTTCACCTTCATAAAGCTTTGCGCGCCTATTTCAAAGATTACGGTTATTACTTTGAATTAATAAATTAGTAAATACACATACCTTAATAACGCCCGCACATATTCAGGATAGAGTTCAATGGCTTTGGTGCAATCGTCAATGGCCGATTTATTCGATGACAGCTTCATTTTGGCTGCAGCCCGATTGCCAAATAACACGGCACGTTCTTTGCTGTTTGCTGAAGGACAAATGTTGAGTGCTTCCGTATAAACTTCCACAGCGCGCAACGCCTCCTCATTCTTAAAGAATTCATTTCCCTCCAGCTTTAGTTTCGCTGCCTTTTCTTTATTCGCTTCCAACGCCTCGGAACTCAAACCTTTTTCTTGTTCCTGTAATTCTTCAATGCTTAACTCGCCATCGGGTTGTAAAATTTCCTTTTTATCGTCGTCGTCGACGTCACTTTTGCCACCAGCAGCACCCTCCTCATCATCGTCATCCGCGTCTAGTCGTAAATCGCTATTCTTCCTTATGATGTCCTCGATTAATTTCTCATTTTCTGGCGCTGTTGTTGAAACTTTTTCTACGGATGGATTTGGTTCGCTGAGCGCATCATGGAACTCGTCTTCGCTACTTGTTTTTTCTGTCATGCTGTGTAGACTTTATACAATTTCACAATGTTTTTTCCGAAATGTTTAATCGGCTGTCTGTGATGATTCGTATTATTTATTGTGCGTCTGCAGTGCAGGTTAACTCTTCTTTCTTTAATTTTGGCAGTCAGGTCACCCTAAAAGCTGGCGCTGATTGTCGTCATAAGTACTGCCTAAAATACAGTCACACCGCAACAGAGTTGCCAAGGTGTCGGGAAATAAATATTATTTATAAAAACAAACACTATTTATAAGAGTCCAATACGTTGTCATAGCTACTGGAGGACTGTTTCATAGTATTTTTAATGTATTTAATTTTATTCTTCAATTCGTATGCAAAAAACCCGTTACTTTTTTCAATTCCGTATTTTTCTGAAGTGAAATCAAGTGGTAATTCTTGTATTTTCTGTATTTTGTTTGGTATATCCTTTAACGTATATTGTAGAAATGTTGTTTTGGTCACACAATTCTGACGATGGGCGACACCGATCAACTGGATAATCCAATTGTTTTGGATATTGCCGCCTATACTTTGACTGAGTATGTTGCAGCTAAGCCACTGGAAAGCAATCTTGAAGTGGTCTTCACCGATGCAAAACAGGTAAGTGTTGCCATGTACCTTAAAATACCCGTTATAGAGTTTTAAATGTTGCAGTCTAAGCCATGTGCTCAACCAGACTACGATGAGAAGTTAAAGTTTCCATTCATACGTGATAATTACAAACCCACAGCTGTGCACATAATCGATGCCCAAGAACTCGTGTCCGCCGATGCAGCTACAGAAACCAAACGTGTAGTTGAGTTAACACTGGACCTGACACCGCTGGCTGAGCTGAACTACGATCCCGGAGATACACTGGCCGTGTTGCCCTGCAATAATTCTAATGTGGTAGCGAAGCTACTGCAGCGCCTCAACTTGACTGAGCAAGCGGACATCACTTGTTATGTTCGATTAGTTCCCAACTGTACTAAGAAGACTGCTAAAGTGCCCGTATATGTACCAACGTCAGCGACTCCTCGTGAGATCTTCACATTCTATCTTAATCTCCATGGAGTGCCGCAGAAGCAGTTCCTCAGTGCGTTGGCCAATTGTACCAGCGATGTCAAGGAACGTGCTTTTCTGGACAGTCTTTCCGCCAAACAAGGCGTCGCTCATTACCAATCTCTAATTTTGGAGCGCGGCGTATGCTTGATGCAGCTGCTCGACATTTGCGGGAGCTGCATGCCAACACTAGCGTTGCTAGTGGAGCATTTGCCGCGCCTGCTGCCACGTCCTTATTCTATAGCCAACAGTCCTCTCAAATACACAAAGCAACTGAGGATCATTTACTCAATTCTTGACAAGAAACCTGGTGTAACAACTAGCATGCTGGACACAAAACTGTCTCTAGTCAAGGAGCAGCAAGTGGCCAAGTTGTTTGTGTATCCACGCACACAGAACAGCTTTCGATTCACAGCTGCCGAGCTACCAGGCAATCAAATTCTAATAGCAGTTGGCACAGCGCTTGCTCCATTCCTTGGATTTTTGGCTCACAAGGAGCTTAGTGAGTCAAAGAGCACCGGACAAACTTGGCTTTATGTTGGGGCTAAAACACCACAAGCTGTTCTAAAGCAACAGCAACTAAGCCACTGGGAAGCAACTTCAGTGTTGCAACGTTTACGCGTTTGTTATTCTCGAACTTCAACGGGCGATGAACCAAAATATGTACAGGACTTGCTCGAAACAGATGCAGCGGAACTTGTTGATCTGCTACAACAACCATCGACCGTGATGTACATTTGTGCTGATGGCGCGAAAATATCCAAGTCCATCGAGGAGACTGTGAGAGGCTGTCTGCAACGTGTCCTGCAACTGGATGGGAGGGCGGCGTTGGAAAAGATAAAGGAGCTGCGTTCGCTGGGCAAATATCGCGAAGATATTTGGCTATAGACACTGACAAATTGCTTACCATATTGTAGATAAACATATTTTCTATGTTGTCTTCAAAGAAATCGACATTCACCAGTTTGATGGCATTCCTATCTTATAACTTCGAAATGTACCACTTTTGGTATAAATATACCAACCATGGTACAATTGTACCACTTTTTAAACCAATGAAACCAGATGCTGTAACATGTACCCTTCTAATTATCCAACAACTTCAAATGTAACGTTAATCTTATACAAATTTAAAAGCATTTCCAATTGCTTGATGTAACAACACTTGGGGGTGTAGTAAAAGAATAAAGTGCTTTGGTCGAATAAGTAAATAACGATATATTTAACAACACAAAATAAAAATGACAGTGCAAACTAAAGTAATACATACAATTGTGCGTATAAAATTGTAAATCACTGTACGGAAGCGATCTTCTGACAGCGGTTAATTTAATAATAATCGTAGTGGGTGTGCGTATAGAGTCTATATAATAGATTATAACTAAATATATATATTGTATTTATATATGTATACTCAATTTCTCATACTATCAGCTCATCAGTGTTTTGTAAAATAAATGTTTAATAATAAATTGCAAAAATAATTTGAATTATTACAATTAAAATATGTGTATAGATAAATGTAATGTACGATTACGACTTAGTTATGCAAAGTAAATTGCAAAAAATGCATTCAACTTATTGTGTGTGTGTTTGTCGAATTTCTGTGCAAAACGAAAGTGAACCAAGCGTGATGAGCAAAAAAAAAACAAATTAACAATTTTGGATAAAGCATATTTTACACATGTGTTCGTTATTTCCGTTTTGAAGTATTTGTATGTATATGCATAATATTTAGGTATTTTAACTACATTTAATTGAAATAGCGCCAATTGTCGTATGTATTTTTAATATATTGTATATATACTATTTATAATTTGCATGTTGGTTTTTTGTTTTTGTTTTTCATAAGTTACGAATACAACGGATTAAGGATTTATAAAAATTTCTTGGATGACATACAGTTTTTTTTGCATAGTTCATAGTTCCTTTTCCTTCATATTTCTCTTTTGTTTATAGTGTTTTTTTTTACAATTTGCAATAAAAATTGCGTATAAAAATTTATTCTACCATATAAAGACTTAAGTTTCGTTTCTTTTCGTTAATTGTAATCATTGCCTTTTTGTTGTGTGTTTAAACTTACAAGTTCGTTAATAATTTTGTTTTAAATGCGCTTGCGATTATGTATGTTCGGGTATGTCTCCGTTTTGATGCCAGCAAAACTGGCTCAGAATACTTTTCCTAACTGCAAATATATCCGAAAATACTTTTGCGTTCGTTGTTTTGCCATTTCCTAATAATATTTAATACACTGTCCATAAGCCAATAACCAAATTTCCTTTAATATAAGCTCTAAATTATGCAAAAACGCATTACGTACTTAATATTTCGCTGAATGTGTTGCATATTTATTAATCTGAATCTGATAAGATCTCTGGTACGCTGTTCAAATGTGTTGCAAGAGAAACGTGAGTTTTAATCGGTTAAAAATACTAAAAGGACGATAGAAAAAGTTATCGTTAGAAATGGCAGACATTTTGGAAGTGTTATCGAAATGAAATTGATTTTCACTGTTTCCCTTGCTTGAATTAACTATTTATTTGCATACCTTCAATTACATTAAAATAGGATTTTAAAAATTTAACTATGACCGTTTTGCAGCAGCAGTCGATAGCTACTAATATCGCAATATCAAATCTGTGACGGTCGGATTTATGTGGAAACGAGTTAAAAACCTCTCTACTAATAAGCTACTACATAAAAAATAATTGTATATCATTTGATTTGTATATTAACAAGTAAACAAAGCTAAGCATCGGCGCACCGAAGATATCAATGCTCTTTCCAAAACACTGATTATTTAAGAGACTAGTTTAGCAATTGGAGAAAAAATCGGACTTTGATTGGAAAGAGCATAATATATTTCAACTAAATCGAAAAGGCCGAAACGTAAACTCGACGAAGACTCGATTTTGGCTAAGGTTTTATGCTTTAACTTTTCACAATTCCTTTCACTTCACTGCTTCCGCTCTTGCTATGTTTATTCATTTCGCTCTTGTTTTTGTATTTGGCATCTGCACAAAAATTTTCCATGGGAACTACTTAGTTATGTGCCTCAATTCTACAATATTGTTTTGTATACAATATAAACTCTACATAGAATTATCATTCAGTTTTTGACACACACGTTACCGTTCTTTTTTTGTCGTTACTCAATTCTCTAATTGATATTGTATTTGTATTCATAATTTGTGCGCATTTCTTTTTATGGCAGTCAATTTTTTCTTATGTTTGGGCAATTCTTAGCAAACTTGAATTTCGACAACTGTTTTTCCGGTTGTTAGTCTTAGTATTTTTGTGTTTTGTACTAGTTTAAATGGAATATAGAACTCTTTTGTCAACATTTAAAAAAGAACTTTTGGGGTATATTTTTGATCTGTAATACTTCTTTAGTAGGTAATGAATGCTGCTAATTATTAAGATTGGTAATACGAATTGCTACGGAATTGTTTATCGTTGTTTGTTGTTATTTGTTTTTGTTTTTCTTGTTGTGTCACTCACTGCTGCTAGCTAAGTCCTAATGGCACTTGTTACACACTCATTTCCACTTGTTACATTTTAATATAGTTTCCATTTTATCATCTTATCTTTTTTATCTTTTTTTTTTGGTAATTTACAACAAGTATTGCATGTTTAATTTGTTTGTTGTGTTTTTAGTTGTTGCACTTAGAGACTACGACGAATTTTATGTAGAATTGCATAATGCAGCTTTGATAAAATCGCTTAAATCACATTTATGTATATGTATATACTATGTAAACATTTATCCATCTACTGTTCACTTAACAATACGTGTGTGTGTACGCATACAATGAAACATAATTAATCTATTGTATCGTTATCATAATTGTAATTTAAATCGTATTCTTAGCATATACCGTTAGAGGGTATACACTGTGGGCACACTCAGCCAGTCATATATACTTAATATGTAAGTATCTATAGATGTATGTATGTGTATATGCATATGTATATCGTATGTCTCAGGCAAAATAAAAACAAAAATAGTAAGCAAAACACAGTTAAACAACTGCACAACTTTAGGCCGGCTTCCTTTTAATCTATACCAAAACAAAACTTCATGCGAGCTTTTGTTGTTGTTTATGACGATGCTCCCGCTGCGACGTCGCTGCATTCCACCTTGCAATTTTGTTGTTGCTGCTGTTAGAAACTCTGGATACATTTGTCACCTGCAACAGTTGCTGTAAACGAAAAATCAAAACAAAAGAGTTTAACATTAGTGATGTGCAATTCTGTGGGAGCTGAAGCTAATTTACGTGTATCGATTACAAAAAGTCTATGAGTCATTTTATAGTATTTTTATATCAAAGGCAAATAAACGTGTTGCTTATCAGACATTATATTTTTATCTTTGAGTCAGCATATTCTCTACCTGTTTAAGTTTATATTAAGACACCTCAATATTTAAATTTTTCCTTTACTGAATTTAAAGTTCGATTCATATACGGCAATTCAAACACACTACTGATTTTTTGCATAGCTTTTTCATCGGTTTTTGTGACTCGCCCCAAACTCAGCTTAAGGGTAAATATTTGCATCAATGTCTGCACAAACACAATCGCTTTCATGTAGCTATTGAACAGCTTAAGCAAATACAGAGGGAGGAGACATACACATATGTATATTTATAGAGATGTATGCGAGTACTCTTGAACTTTGTTTCAATTAACATTTCGACCTTTATTAATTACGATAAGCATTGCATAATTTCAATGAGCCCTGACCAAAGACACACACACACTTGCATACAAGTATTGTGTAGCAGAAATTGTTGAAAATAGCCAAGCAACTATTCGACTCGCCAATCAAGTACTCATTTTGCTTGTCTTATCAATTGCCGCTCTTTATCAGTGCGATTAAGATATCGACGCAGCTGATTAGGTTACCAGAGTGAACAACAAAAAAAAACAACAGAAAGAAAACGTATGTATAAAATTGAACAACAAAGTAATATGTTAGACATTCTGGGCGAACGGCATTAATGGGGACGTGGAAGAAGAAGAGCGAGCTCGAGTGCATTTCAATTGTGGGCAGCGGCGTTACGGCGAGTTATGCGATTTCACGGCTTTGCTTGCCCACTTTCTGCATAATTAAAATCATATTTTCCTCATTTTTAGTTGAATCTATTTATGTACATATATTATATATGTAGGGGAATGTTAGTTGTTGTATTATTATTTATTATTAATAATTTTTACAGGCCGCTAAGCGCAACAGGTCGTTTTATTAGCAAGTGCACGGTATGTGGCATACAAAACACAAAAGTCGCCTTGTTATTATTTTTCTTTTTTTTGACCGTTTTGTTGTTTTTGCTGTTGGCGGATGAGAGCGCGCGTCACAATGCCCACAGTCAATTATCAGCGCAATAATTGTTTATATGTATGTATGAATTTATGTATACGTTATATTTATGTGTGTGTGATGGATAGTACATATGCTTGCATTCATGTGTATGCGTATTTATCGGCATGTGAAGCGCCCGCGCTAAAGTCACGCTTAAATTTCAATGAAAAATCCCAGCGACATTTCTGGCCGTGCCACTCTCGAAGCTCGTCTCCCATTGTTTGTTACACAAGTAGTTTTTTGTATTTTTATTTATGGTTCCTCAGATAAGACTCGACTCGCTCTTCTCGCTCTCGCACACTTCATAACAACAACAATTTTCCATTGACAAAAAAAAAAAACATTACGGAAGTGCATTTGCCGTATTATTCCCATTCTAATTTCTTTACGTGATTTACATATCCTCAATTCAATTTAAAAATAAAACAAATATCGATTTAACGTCACGAAATACTCATTCTTAAATGTACTCACGTACCATACACCCTCGTAAGCTCGGCTTTGATCACCAACAAGCAACAGAGTCCACAGAGCTTTTCAAACGAAAACAAACGCATTTCTCCCTCTCTCTCTGTTTATCAAGTAAGAATTTCTCAACACATTTGATATAGTCGACTATACATTCTCATTACACATTTTAAGTGCGCGGTATAAACACAGTTATGTCGGCAATTATCTGTAGTTTTTTTTTTTTATATTTATGCAAATGGGAACAAAAGGCAGCGGCATCTGATTTATGCCTCGAAAACAGCCCCATGCTCCACTTTTGAGTACCAAGTGTGCCCAAGATCCACAGCAAAAATATCATTGCAAATATAAAAACCGCTATGAAAGCTCATTGACTGTATAGCTGTCGCGTTGTGTATTGTGTCATGTGGAGTGCATGTGGAACATGTTGAACAAGTCACCACAATAAAACAATGTGCAATTGTTGGATGAGTGTTTTTTTCTTTGCAAAATTCAAAGCACTCCACTCCACTCTATAATATCAGATGTACGTAATGCCTACGAAATTTGTGTATTACATATAATTATTATACTGTTGGGCTTTTGCGTGATGCATATGCAAAATGTCGCACAAAATGTAACAACAAACGAACTACAGATGGAGGCGGGGGTGGTGGGAATAGAGGTCGACCGCTGCCATGTTTGTTATGAAAAACGAGCTCGCCACACGAAATTCTCCCTCCCCACCCCAAAAATATATAACGAGTGAATCATCCATCTACACTCAATTCCGCGTATCAACAAAAACAACAACAAGCAAGCAGAGCCAAAGGCATGAGACTCATGTGGTTCAATAAACGAAACAAAGCCAAAACAGAAACAGAAAAACCAAAACGTAAAACCTTTTGCGCGCAAGGTGAAATTATCATTGCGGTGGGATTGGACGCTAAAAGTTCCAAATCGAACGAAACGCACCAAAGAAATGGGTTTAGTCATTGCTTAGTTTTGCGTGTGCTTTTTTTTCGTTGTTTTTTGTTTTGGGCGTTCGTCTAGGCAAATACAAATAACAGACACAAATACTTATGTAGTTGCTTGTATCCATATGTTATACAGCACATACATTTACAGACACGAATGGCGTCCGTTCAATGTCGGTGGCGAAACAGGCGCAAACTATCTGCATAAACACACAAACACAAATGCACATGTATTCTTTTTTTGCACATGTGTATGAGTGCCTTAGGGCCTTTCACAAGGCACACGCATGAAATTGAAATTGTACTTTGGCCCCAACAGTGCCACTCCCAGCAGCAGCAGCCGGCAGAAAGGCAGCATGCAACTGCAGCAGCAGCAGCCGCCGCAAGAAAACTGGAAACGCACACATACAAATGACATTTCTCTGTTTGTATGTATGTATGTATGTACTTGTGTAGGGCACATGCAATTTAAAAGCCCATATTGATTTCCTGAGTTAAATATTTGCAAAATGATTATTCATTGTATTGCCGCTGCGCTGTTGCTGCTGCTGGTGTCACTGTCAGCTATTGTTATTGTTGTTGTTTGTTATCGCCTCTGTTAAGACATTTGGCACACAAAAGCTCAAAATGTATCCGCATAAAACACAACAAAATGAAACTTTGCCGATCAGAAAGTGACACTCACCAAACACACATACACAAACAACTGCCGCTCTGCCTTTTCTCCCCTCTTTGGGAGTACGACGGAAAGCAAAAGTATTTGCCGCTGCTAATATAAACAAATAAACAGCCAGAGATCCGGTAGAAAAGTGCACGCAGACTCACACTGTGAGTGGGGGAGTGAGTAAAAAAGGGAGCGGGACAGACAGCTTGAAAGAAAGAGAGAGATAGCGTTACACAGTAACAACAGTGTAAGTGTAAGTGAGAGCGTATAAATAGCGCAATGTGACGTCTGTCGTCCGTCCCCGTCGCTCATAGCAGTCAGTAGCGGCGTCGTCGTCGTCGTCACTGCACAAGCAATTAAATTCAATAAGTGGAAGGCGGTGAGTGAAGAAAAAATGCAGACAACAAAACAGAAAGAATGAACAAAATGAAAAGAGACAATAGCAGCGAAATTGACAACTGCAACTACAATTAGCTGCACAGCAACACTGGCGGGCAGGCAGAAAAACAGACTGCGATCGCGCCGCAAGTTTTGCCATCTTATCAGAATCAACTTAAATTCTTATAAAAAATGTTCTAAGAATTTGATAAAATAAAAAGAATAGAAAAACATAAAAAAAAGCGACGTCCATTGCGGGGTTTCATGACAGCTTAGTATATGTTTAGATGTATGTATAAGTGAAGTGCTTGTTGATAAGGCAAAAATACTGAGCTTGATTACAAGCGTATGAGTGTGTAGGTGTTGCTGTGCTACGCTGCTGCTGTGAATTGAAGTTTTTTTTTGTATTATGGTATTTTTTTACGCTTTTTGGCAGACAAAGCAATATTCCAAGTCTTTTCTTCGCTGTCCAACAGGAAATGCGAACAAGCGTATGAAATGGCGTTGGCTTCACTCACATACGTAATTGTTGTTGCTTCACATTTTGCATGTTTGTGTGTGCTTATGTATGTACTACTTTTCAATGGGCCTTTGCTAGTTCAGCAACAAAATACAACCAAGTGTTAGTGTTGTTGTTGCTCTTGAACTCAAAAGCTCAAGTCGAAGCTTTAATGCCCTTACTGGAGTATAAGCGCTGTTATCGTTTTATTATCGAGTATCGATAGCATCAAAGGAGCAGTAGGCAGACATTTAAATACGAATTAGTAAGCAAATTATTTTAAATACAAATATATGATGTACAAAGATGATTCACATGCAAATTGCGTATGATCGTCGTAAACAAAAGCAAATACACTCATGAGACCTTGATCGAAATTTAAACTCTTTTTCTGTTTCACAATTTTCAGTTGATTATAGAGCAGGTCATTAAATTTGTACAACGTGTCTCCACAATTCCCTTCCACTTTACACAAAAACAAGCAGTATTCATTCATCGCCTGATGAGAAAGATTTGAATTGTCAATTTCCATTGAACTACTAAACCAGTTTCGGTTTCTTGTCAACGTTTTGCGTTGGTTCACAATCGATATGCGACAAGATTGCACACACTCGACTCGACTCTCGATTTGATTAGCAATTTTATACTTAAAGGTGATTAGTTGTTATTTCTCAGTTGTTTTAACAAAAGTTCTTTTCAAAGGAATAAAATATTGTACTTATTACCACATTTCTTTTGTGAATTGTTTTGTACAAAACTCTTGATTAGCAATTTTATATCTTAGCAAATCTATTTTAATTGAGAGCTCTTTTTTTATAGTTTATTTTCTTTCCACATAAAGAAACCACTCTGTTTAATATTGAAAACCATATCATATTCGATTAAGTGGTTTGTATAAAAATAATTTAAGATTATTCATTTTTATAGATTTTCTCTTGGTTTTCTAAAGATCGGAAAAAATAGTTACGGTCTAACTTAAAAAAAAAAAACTTGAAATTAACAACTACCTAGATTTATTTTTATTTACAAATGAGTTGAAAAAATTAAAACTTATCCAAAATTTGTAGACATTTTTTGATACAGTGCTTCATTAAACAACAAATGTACCAGCAGAAATAAAATAATACAAAATAATCCAACTTCCAGACAAAGCTGAATAGCATTTACAAATGGAGCAAACACTTATATTTGCATTCTAGTAAATGGTAGACAATTGTCAAGACCGACAAAAAATTTCACGACTTCATTAGTTCTGATTGATTAAAATGCATTTAAGTTGCTTTGGGGGTTTTCTTTTGCAGGTACTTTATAATTATGACATATTAAGATAACAAAACACTGTGCTAGCATTATAGTGAGTATAAATTACGATTAGGGATGATAGATTGATCATTAAATGTAATAAAAATTACTTAATGATATTTTGTTCTTTTCTCAAAACATTTTTTTTTGAGTTTTACAATTCGAAAACTCATGATGTTTTCCAATATATAATATTATATATATAACAATATATTATATTTCTTCTTACAAAATACTTTCAATTTCGTTGAAACTTACCAATTAACGGTATTATCGGCCCGCGATGTACAAGAATTATCGTTTTGGTTGTTAAAATTTTTTTTTTTTTGCTCCTTTTGTTGTTGTTGTTTATTGTAATTGTGAAAGACTTTTGTCAGCATTTTGTTCCAGTTTTAATTTACACACATTCTCCTCCAAAATATCCAAGGAAATAGCGGAGTGATGAAGTTTTAGTTTGGGAAGGAGGAGAGGAGTTGTCCATCCATTCATGGATCACATCACGCATAGAGCAGCCTGGCCGCTCGATGATGTTGATTGCACATTAACTATACGTTGCGACGCAACACCTTCTTGGCCGCCTTGATGTTGGGCACCAGTGCCTTCACCTCGCTGCAATCATCGAGGAACGGATGCTTCAGCAGCTCATCGGCTGTGGCCCTCCGATCCACCTCGACCTGCAGACAACGATCGAGGAAATCCTGCAGACTTGGACTCAATTTGTCCCAGCTCTTAATGTCGGGCCGGCCATTGGCGGCAATCAGGTAGAGAGCACGCAGTGGCGTCTCATACAGATATGGCGGCTGACCTTCGATCATTTCTATGGCCATAATGCCGATGGACCAAATGTCTACCTTCTTGCCGTATTTCTTTCGCGTCACCACCTCTGGTGCCATCCAATACGGCGTCCCAACCATCGTCTGACGCTTCTCATCTCCCTCGATGTTGGCGCAGAAACCAAAGTCCGTTACCTTGACGGAACCATCCATGCCCAGCAATACATTATCGGACTTGATGTCGCGATGTATGATGCCCTTGGCATGCAGAAAACTGATGGCATATAACACCTCCCGACAGACGCAGGCGATTTGACGCTCCTTCATCACCGTCTCGGTGACAACATCAGTGAGTGGACCACCATCCATGTATTCCATGACCACCCAGAGCTGATCCTCGGGCTCTAGCAGATAGGCGTCAAGGAAATTGACCAAGTTCTTGTGATTAAAGTCCTTGAGCACACGAATTTCTGTGAGTATGAGATCCTTGGACGATTGATTCTTCATCTCGATCGTTTTGACCGCCACTTGGGCCTCGGACTGCAGATCGCCGGCAATAAATACAATGCCCGAGGCACCCTTGCCCACCTCCTGGGTGGTTTTGTAACGTTCGCGGGGATCCTCGGGATTACAGATGGCGCGCAGCTCTTCATAGATCTCTGAATCGGTTTTATGCGCCCGTTTCTCCTTTGAGCGGCGCAATATCGTCTCCTCAGGCGCATCCTCCGATGTGTCATTGTTGGTGCCGCCAGCGGGCGCTGGCTTTATGATGATCGTGTCCGTGTTGATCTTATGCTGTTGTGTTGCATCATCGTGGCCATCAATGGCACGCAGATCGGATATGCGCTGGAACTTTTGCTGTGTCACACTGTGTGGCTTTGGCTTAATCTGTGGCTTCAACTGTGGCTGCATGTGCTGCGATGACTTCTTGGGCGGCACCGGTGGCGGCTCTAAGCCGCTGCTGTTGCTTCCCGCTGTCGACGTCGACCTTGGTACTGGCTTAAGCGTATCACGGCCCAAATTGGACTCCAGTTCCTTGATCACGTCGTTTAAAGCATCCAACGGTATCAATGACTGTTGACTGCTATCGTTCAGACTGCTGCTGTTGCTGTGCGCGGCCGAGCTGCCGCAGCCGCTGCTGCTCGTCTCAGTGGCAGTGGAGTTACCACTGCCATCGTCATCGGAGGACTTATCAATGTCCTGGGACTTGTGTTTGTTCTTGTAGTTGACATAGTTGTCAATCTCTTTGGACTCCTCGTGTATCACATCCTCCGTGATGAAGGGCTTAAACACCTCTTGCTCCTTCTTCTTGATTGAGTAATTGTAGTATTTGACCGCGTGATACGCTGCATCCGGATTCTTGTCCTGCTCATCGCGGGTGATCTGTGTATTCATCAGACGCACCCATGGTGTGGGCAGGCCTTCGAGATCGCCCGTCTCCTGGTTGCGGGAGACATGGAAGTGCCTTTGGAAGTTTGTTGGTGCGCCGATCTCGGAGATTTGCTCCTTCTTCTTGAACCACTTCGTGAAACTCATGATCGTGATATTTTCCTTTTCTCTTTTCTATTTACGGGTTTGTCCTCTGTCTGTTGCTTTTGCTTGCTACGTTGGAATTTTCTTCAAATGCGATTAGTCGCGCTCAACAACTGCTTTGGGAAATTCTATTGAAGCGCGGCAGCAGAAACGGCAGCGATTTGGTTGTCGTTGTTGTTGGCGTAGGTAGCAACGTATCTCGTATCTCGTTTGCACACTCGTTGCTCACGCTTATGCTGTCTTGCTTGCACTTGCTAACTGCTCACAGGGCCAGCCGTGAGTCATAAACACACACGCACGCTGTACTCCGCTGCTGTATGTCTTTATATGTGTGTGTCACTCTGTGTATATGTATTTGTGTGTATGCGTGTCTATGTTTAACGTTCGTTCGCTTATCTCTCTCTTTAGTTAACTTCGCTTGAGCTTTTGCAGACACAATAAAACATCATATTTGCCATTTTTCTTGTTATTGTTTCGTGTGCGCAGCGTAGAATTTTCACTTTTTATTGCCTACTCACTTGTCTAATGAATGCAATTAATTCTACTACTTTTTAATTTATGCACTCCTAATCACAATTTTTCAATTACCACACACAAACATACACACACGCACGGACGTAGCACGAAATACTCACTCACACGCACGCACGCACACACACACACACATTTTTCTGGAACGAGACAACGAACGACGGGCACAAAAGGAGTGGCCGCGGTAGCGTCTTGTTCTTTCCCTTTTGTATGGCTGGTTAGATGTTGTTGTTTCAATTATTTTGTTGCCTGAGCCGCAAAAACTTCACTTTTATTCAATGCCATTGCTTTGTGCCATTTTTAGTTTTCTACACACACAAGCGATATATCTTTTTATATGTTTTTCGGTGCGACAGATACTTTTCTTTCTTTGTAAAAAACTATACAACTTCTTTTAATTTTTCTCCTTTGCTGCAAGTCGCGCTGCACTAGGCCGTGTACTGCTGTCGCACTCGCACGCACACACGAACAACGTCGGAATGATTGTGTGACCGATTGTCGAAAGAGTAAAATGCGCCGCATCAAATACATAAAATACTAAACAGGTTTGCTTTTCTATGATATATTTAAACTTCAATACTACTCAGTTTACTAACATTTTTAAATTTATTATCAATTTTGCTTATTTAAATTAAGTTATAAAACTGTGTAAGATAACAAATTATGTTATCACCTGCAATAAAATGAAAATTATTTATTATTTATCAAAAAACCTACTACATATACCGATACTTTACACACTGGCTGAGTTCAGCAGCGATACTTTGGTATCAAATCCACGGCGGTAACGTTCATTTCGGTACCAAGATATCTCAATCTCCCCATACGTGGAATACTGCGAATACTCTTATTCGTTTATCGTTTAGACAGTTTTAAACTTCAGAGTTAGTCCTCCGTGTAGAACTCATCATCGGTGTTAAGTTTTTCAATAATGTTACGCGGTCGTATCATCATCCGAGATGCATCCAGTGTGAATTCGTTGTGCCAGTTGCCCCAAGTGATGTGATGGCCATTTAAATTGGCTTTATTCTCCTCCTTCGCCAAACACTGATCATCAAACCACCAACCATTACAAATCGTGTTGCCTTCATTGGCTTGAAAGTCCAAATGATTGTGAGCCGAGAGTGCATCACTGGTCGTGCTATTCACATGCAGTTCGTCAATCTCCAACTGATAGTTATAACTTTCGCTGTCCAAGCGAAATAACCCATATTCGGCCCAGGTCTCAACTCCATTGTGATCTTCCAGTTCAATGCGCAGCACATAGTCATCGCGATAGACAATGCGATGTATGAACGCATTGCCAAACCAAAAATCCTTGTCCAGGTGGCCAAAACCAGCACGATACTCGTCCCAACTGCGATTGAAGTGCACCCAATTGTTGATGTTCTTGCTGCGTCTTTGGATCACCGTCCAAGCTGGACCACCGTCTGCGGCAAAGGCGCAGTAACGTTCATTGAAGTCGCGTTGCACTTCATTTAGTTCCGGCTCTAGAAACTTGTAGACACCATCGATGCGTTGCTGCTCATCCAATTCATAGCAATCGGACTTGGCAGGCTGGAAATAAACTACGAAAAGAGCAGGTGAGTGTTTTATTTGTTGTTTTCATTTTCAAGTTCGTACTGGATTCCTTTTCGGACGTTTCCTCTGTAGCTACTTTCTGTTGTTGTTGTTGTTGTTGTAGTTGGGCAGTGCACGTCGTTTGCTGCGTCAGCAATTCACGTATCTCGGAGAGTTTTTGGTCATGCTCCCCCCTTTGATCTAAACTCTTCTGCAGTTTGTTGATATTCTCTAGCAATTTAAACGAATTATTTTGCCAAGCCCCTAGAGCATTGTGGTAACTCTCCACGTTGGCAGGTTGCTCCACATAAATGTGGTGAATCATCTTGCCGAGCATTTGATTAATCTTTAGATCGATGTGGAGTAGTTTGCGTCGTTGGTCTTCCTGTGCTCGCTTGATCGATTGTAGCTTACGTTCCACAGACGCCCACTGCATATTGGGTGTCAAGTTGCTGTCCATCTTAGCTTCCACATGCACTTGGCACAAAATGGAGATGAGCAGAACAACAGTTGATAGCTAGAAATGCAGAAATTGCGTAGTAAAAGGGAAGATGAATTGCGTTGAATGAAAATGCGGCGCATTTACCAGCATTTTGATGCGACGTTGTCGGTGTGCAAATTGAAACTAAAGCATCGCATCCCAGCCCTATGGAATTTTTATTAGCACCATGTGTTGTAGATTAAAAGAAAACAATTTTGCATTTTTTATGCTTGTTTTTTTTTTTGTTGATTTTTAATTACTTTTTACGAATATAGAGTTTTGTATTTTGTGTTTGTTGCTTTTTAATGTCCTTAGTTTTCTTGCATATACACATTTTTCACTTTTTCCAAAAATTAACGAATGCTACATAATGTTGTGTGGTTGTTTTAATTACGATCATAATAATAAAAGAAACGTAAGAGCAATACATAAATTTGAAGTAAACAAAAAAAAGTAGTTAAAGTTTTGAAAGGATAACAAAATTATCCTGTAGATGTGTATGAGTGTGTGTGTGTGTTGAGAGTGTAGCAAACTTGAAATATATTTAAATGTAAGTGTCTATAGCTATTATCAACTATTTTTGTTTGTTTAAAAAGTAAAAGTACAAATTAAAGCGCCTAAAATAACTAAATACATGAATCCATTTGACGCTGTTCATCCTTCATATTTGTTTAAAGATATTCAATTTTTAATATATAGATTAATTATTAATAAATTTTTCGGGGAAAGTACTTTTTAAAAAAAAACGGCATAAATTTACAGCTGTTGTTGTGGTTTTGTTTGTAGGTGCGCAATTATATATATGTATATATCGAAATCAACATTAACATATTAAAGATCGCTCGATCTATATAATAACTATCTTTAGAAATTATACTTAAGTGTAGAGCTATATATATATATTTATATATTTAAAACGTAGCACACTTTTCGACTTGTAGTCCAAGTGGGTTTTGTTTATTTCTCTCCTTCCTTCTTTTAACAAGCGTGTATTTTGTTTATATATAAGTGTGGATGTATGTGTGTGTATGTGTGTGTTAAACTACGTTAATATTATTATCATTAGCAAATAGAGTTATTATTAGGATTATTCATAAATTCCATACATACATATCTTCTCTTATATTTATCTTTATCGTTTTTATTTTGTGTATTTACATTGAATATTTTCACGAGTTTTTTTTTGTTTTGTGTGTTTGTTTGTGTTGAATGGGTGTGAGTGTGTGTTTTGTGTAGGTTGCCGTGTTCTTCTTCACTTGTATATATTTTATAACTAAATAACTTAGTAACTTAGCTATTTTTGATGCGTTCCCGAGCTTAGCTTTGATTTTTGTATTTTGTATGAAACTCGATGCGTTCTGAACATAAACGAAACGAAATCGTTTAAAACAAGTTAAAATTTGTGTGTCTTGCTTGCTGCGACTTAAAAAATTGACGAAATATTGATAAAACAAAAATAAGAACGAATGATATTCATTTTGCATATATGATCTTAATAACTTTGGATTGGTTTACTGGTTTCACTTGCTGCTTACTTCTCTCGCTACTCGTACTTTCTATTCGCCCTTCGCTAAGCTTCTCTCTCTCGCTATCTCGCCATCTCACACTCGCTTGCGCATACGCTCGTGCCTCGCACCAATGCTGCGCTTCCATTCCGGATCATTGGGATCATCATCCATAAACGGATCATCGGCCAACTCATCGTCGAGCACATCGTGTTCGCCGAGATAGGCATCGATGCTCGCATCATACAGATTGCTGTCATCATTAACGCTTTTCGGTAATGGTTCATCTTCTGGCGGCGGAGCCAGATAATGGTAATCATCATCCTCCTCGAGCAACAGCTCATCCTCCTCTTCTTCCTCCTCATCGTCATCCTCTGGATCAAAATCATCCCTGGCGTCGTCATAATCACCCTGTTGCTGCAGCTGTTCTTTGCCTCCATTCAAACGTGTCGCATTCTGGCGTTTTGCATTTTTGACACCATTCAGACGCTGTGTCATCAGAGACCTTGTCGTTGTCTTGGACAACTTGCTGGCCTTGGCCTTACTGCTGCGTCGACTGCCGGATGCTGTCGATGAGTTGCCATCTCCGCCATTTGAAGACACCGATTTGCTTTTCGCACGTTTTGAAGTTGATGTGCTGCTGAACGATGTCGACAACTTTTGTTCCTTTGGCTCGGCTCGCAACTCAGTTAGCAGACGCTGATAAGTCTCCTCCGATAGTGGAAACACAAGCGGCTCAAACGGTGGCGGCTCGCGTGGAAACTATTGAAAGAAATACAAGTTATTAAGTAATGCAAAAAAAATCAATTCAAAGTGCTACTTGCCTCTCTAGCATCTGGTGTTGCGCTGCGTCGATCTGGTTCCTTTAGCTTATGGGATGTGGTGCGACGACGTTCTTGACGTTTCGTTAGCTTTGTTCCCGAACTAGCTTCTCCATCAGCATTGATCGAATCGAGCGGATTGTATAGCATCGTTTGTGCCAACGGCGAGGGAACACTCTCGTTATCAGCACCAGCAGCAGCAGAAACACCAGCCAGCAATGAAGCGGCCGGTGATGCTGGATCTGGTGTGTTGGCCCCACTCGATTCGGCTCGACTGTCGGCCCGACGATTGGCACGCGAGCGACTGTTGCCAGGGAAATTGAGATAGGCTTCGTAGAGACGTTTCTCCTCGAGCATCGCAAGCTGATGACGCACAATGTACGCCTCATCTGAAGTGTCTTCGATCTCCTCCTCATCATTAGCGTTTGTGGCGGCGGCTGCTGATGGCAACTTTGCCACCGCCTCTGTCTTGTTTTTCTCCTTTAGCTGCAGCTTGGGACGCTTGCTCGGTGGCTCCTTTGTATCCTTTTTTGATGACTTATGTCCATGCTTTTTTATTTTGCCATTGACTGGCGTGGCTGGCTTCAGCATAGCATCCTCTGTTGGCTTTGAAGCATTGCCATTGACCAGACCATTGGTTAGTGGCTGCTCCAATGGCTTCTCATCGGTTGCTGTTAGGGAATTTTTCTTGTTCGCCTGTTTCAAGCCATTTACTTTGCCGGCAACTGGTTTGGCAATAGCTTCATTCTGCTCCTTTTTATCCGAGCTTGTTGTTGTCGATGCTGATGTTGTGGCTGAGATTGTTGATGAAGTTGTTGTTGTTGTAGCTGCAGGCGAGTTGGTTGTGGATGTTGCTGATTCAGTTGATGTTTCCGGCAATGTTTTCGTTTGCTCCTTTTGCCCTTCGATACAACCATTGCTAAGTGTCTCACCGGCTGCGTTTTGTTGATTACTCTTATTATTTTTATCCACAATGCGCCACCTGCAGATAAAAGGAGATCAATTAGAATTTGTAGTATATAGTATTATACGTAGAATGTCTTAAAACAAGTAAGAAAGCTACAGTCGGGTGCCTTTGACTGTGAGATACCAGCTATCCATTGTAAAAATTTTAAATATACCAAATTAATATATCGCAAAAATACCAAAAACATATCAAATTATATAATATTTGCTATATTAATATAGTAAATTTGCTATATAATGCATTTAAAATATACCATAGAGTGCAAAATATACCAAAATATACAAAAACAAAAAAGACGTGAATTAATTGGAGGCACAAAGTTATAATACCCTTCAACCCTATGGGCAGCGGGTATAAAAACTTTACCAAAATTCAAATTACTTTATTCTGCAAGTTATGCTAGCACATTATGTGGTTTATGAGGCAGTTTAAAACGGTTAAGAAAAATTCCTCTTGAATCATATTTAGTAAGATACAGTCTTAAGTTGCCCTAGTACTTTGTATTGTAGAGTTTAGTTATAAGGTTCAAAACGATTTAAAATATGTTCCCCTGATTAAATCATTGACTAGCTGATCATGCGTACAAACTTTAAATGCTATTAGGCTGAAATTCTTACATAGTCTTACACAATATAGTGTAATGAAGACAGACTTAACTATCGCCACTCATCCTAACGATAAACGGTAAATACTAGGAGGCTGAAATTTGTACTGCAATTTGATTGGGCAATAATACAAATAAAACAAACAAATGCACTCATTAAACTGTGACTTAGGTAATTCCACCAAGTATTTAACTTTTCAGCTACTCGAAGAATGTTTCTTCCGGTTCTTTTGCTTACTTTGGTGTGGGTATCTCCTTGTAGGGCAGGATCTCCACACGCGTCTGGGCGGCCATGCTATATGGTATCACGATGTTGTCAATATCATAGACGAGACGACGTCTCTCTGAAGTGCTGTGTGTGGGGTTATTAATTAGATTAATCAATTGTATATTCTAATATTTATATACGAGTCGACTCACCGTTCATTGCGATGGCCGTGAATTTCGGCGGAACTGCGGCGACTATGTTGCTGCTGATCCCAATGGGAATCATCACCGCTGCAGTTGTTGTGTCTGTTGTTAATATTATTTGCTGATTGTTGTTGCTGCCGCTGCTGTTGCCGTTTTGAGACAGATTTACGCGACTTTTTAGCGCCATTGCCGCTGGAGATCAGTGAGGGATTGTGTTGCTGTTGCTGGTTGTATTGATGATTTTGCTGGTGCTGCTTTGGATCAGGCAACGGCAAATTTAAGCTGCCGTTCCCACTTGTCCTGGCCAACTGACGATGCTGCCTTTTGTTCGCTGCTGCTGCTGCTGCTGCTGCACAGTCCACAAGGAAGTTTTTGAAGAAACGAAAAACAAATTTGCGAAAATAAAACAAAATGTTTCGTTTGTTGATGTCGTTGTTACGTTGTGGTTGTTTTGTAGTTGTTGTGTAAAATGATGATGACGGTGATGTCGATGATATTGAGTGTGTGAGGTGAAAGGAAAAGAAATGCGAAAGGAAAAGATAAAAAAAGAAAAGAAAAAAGGAGAAAGATGCAAAATTGTTGTTGTTTTATGTTAATAAACAATTATCGAATTTGTCAAATGTTTACAATAATTTACTGTTGGCCACAAGTGGCGTTGTAGTAGGCGTAGAAGAAGAAGAAGTAGTTGCAGTACCAGTACCGTTTCCACTATCCAATCCCACGATGCTTCCTCCTCCTCCACTTTGTTGTGCTATTGCAGCTGCTGCTGTTGTCGTTGTTGTTGCTGTTTCTTTACTGCTGCTGCTGCCGTTGTTATTATTATTGATGTTGCTGTTGTTGTTGTTGTTATTACTGTTATTGGTGTTGTTTCGACTGCTATTGTTATTATTGCGCTCCTTACGTCGCACATAACGACGCTTGACTGTTGCATCGCCCGTTCGTCGTCCAGAGCCAGCAGCTCCGCCACCGCCGCCGCTCAGAGCGAGCGCCTCACGTTCCGCCTTCATCATACTCTTCACCACGGCCTTGGCCTGGCTGCGCATCACACGATATTGCCAATCCGGCTGTCGACTAATCGCCTCCAGATGCACGGACTGACACACATCTACAAAAAGAGGAGACGTTTTTTAGACATTCGACTTTATCAACTGGGGCGAGGGAAATAATTCACTTACCATCGGGAAAGCTTAGCACTGGATGATAGCTGGCATCAAGCAGCGCCACACGATTCTGGGGCATTAGCGTTTCGGGCAGATCTCGCGGTGCCGTCGGATCCGGTCGACCAGTGCACAAAGTGCACGGCACTTGCGGCCATTGGCAGCCACATTTGATGTTGCTCGGGCGTGCCGCCTTCTTTGATATTGTGTGCATGTTGATGGTCTGGAAGAGCTTCCGTTTGCGAAACTCTGACAACATTAATGGACGCGTGCGACTGCAAAGCCAATCCGGCTGCGGTTCCGTCGCTGACTGCTCGGCTAAATCCCCCGTCGTCGATTGCAGCTCGTTATCTCCTTTCTTGGGCGCTGGCGTTGACTCGAGCAGTACATCGCCCTTGGAGCGATACAGATCGTTGTACACATCGTTGTGCTGGCGTATTTTCATCTCCAGATCGGCAACTTGGGCGCACAGCCAGGACCAGCGTAACGCAATAGCAGCACGATCCCTTGTGTAGCGCCAGACTGCTCGTCGTGATCTGTGAAATAAATTGTATGAATTAAATATTCAAATTACATTGGTTGTAAATTAGTCATACACATGCCAATCAACTGACATATGTCTGCAGCTTACTGCATCAAATTCATTTAGTTTAACACTTTCATTTGATTCAAGTAAATGGTTAACGTGGGTTACTTGGCTTATTCTATTAATTTCATTCGTTGTAAGTGCAAAAATTAAATGTATTGGTATATTGGCCGTTTAATTGAAGCCAAACTAGACCTAATCGATGTACTATTAGAAATTCACTCTAATATTTCATTTAATAAAAGCAAGAGCCGCTTTGTTCTTCAAGCATTTCATTTGTACAATCTTTAAAAGATTTACGATTATAAACAACTATCACATTCAGCCCTATTACTAAAGTTAACACCATTTATAGTGAAGCAATTAACACTTACATTGGTAAGGACAATTGCTGGGTATTGTTGTAATTGACCATCTCATCGGCGGATTCGCCACCAGAGCTCGACTCGGTGGCATCTGAGTCGATGGCATGCTGCACCTCACGCATTTCTGTGTACAAAAGACCCGCTACATGGGTCAGCTCGCTGGTCACATAGTTATCAAAGTTGGGCACGATTTCATCGGCACGTGGCATCACAATTCCGTCGGCATTTACTGCTCCTCCGACTGCTCCCGAAGAGCTGCTGCTGACAATGGCATCGTTCGCCTGCTGCAATTTTCGCGAACGCTTGCCCGGCTGTGCGGCATTGCTGTACCAGGATGAGGAGGATGCCAACGACGCTGAGCCGCCGCCAATTGTATGACAGATTTGTTGCTTACGCGCTGCCGTCTCAATGTGTCGCATAACATTGCTCATCTGGCTGGCAGGCAGCGGATGCTTAATTAGATCCTCCCAGAAACCAACGCCCGGCCTTCCCGATACTATCGACAGCACAGTGTCCTCCTGTTCGGTTAGCTTAGCGCTTCGCACCGGTGCCGATGGCGCCGCCTTATGTGAACTACGCGCCGACCACTCCAGAATACCAGCGACCTCGGCGCTGGCATGATGGCACATCTGGCGCGTTTGAAACTTGCGAATGCGTCGCAGCATGAAATCCATTTTACGTTCCAACACATGCTGTTGTTCTTCAAGCTCGGCATGACTCTCTTGCCAGGGTCGCTTGAGTGATGCATTTATGTTGCCACTGTTGCTGCAACTGGGCTTCTCCTCTACCTCCATGCTGGGCACAGGCAGGTTGCACTCTCCTCCCACTACGCCAGACGCTGCTGCTGTCGCAACGCCAGCAACAGCGGCAGCTGCTGCCGCCGCCTCCTCTTCGTTGTTGAGGAAACACACTTCATTGAAGAAGTTAAAATCACAGATTGTATCCGGATTCACATGTGTGCCGTCGAGGGTTTTGAGCGCCTTCAGCACCTCCTCGATATCCTGATCCTCAAGCACAGCGCCAGCGGCGCCATCTTTAAGGAAATTTATTGAACTGGAAGTGCTCTGCGGCGTCAATAAGGCGCCAGTCTGGCGGGCAACTGAATGTTGTGGTGAGGCGAGTAGATCAGGCTGCTGTAGTGGTGGCTGTTGGACTGGTTGCTGTTGCAGTGACTCCTGTTGAACTGACTCCCGCTGCACTGGCTCCTGCTGCAGTTGCTGTTGCGGTGGCAATGCTACGCTGGCTTCCAGCGATGAAGCGCTTATGTCCACAATTGGCGATCCATCCAATTGACTCAGGCGAGCTGTGTAATCGAAATAAGAAAATCCATATTAATATAACATTTCTAGTTTAAAAAATCTATCTGTCCTATGTTACGTTATCCTTCAATGTAGTTGTTACTAATTTAACAAATCTCTCAAAAAATATAACAGTAAACTGAAAACTTCACACTGCTAACAACTAAATGTTACGAATAGAACTCTGTTAACAGCTGAATGTTACTATTTATCGTTATTTATTAACATTGAACTGTAAACTTCAAACTGTTAGCAGCTCAATGTAACTTGATTACAAAAACAAAAATCAAAATTAACCAGCATTAGTCTCATTTTGGTCTCTAAATAAATCTTCACTACAAATTTCCCACAAAAAATGTCAGAGCACAAAAACTAGACTATTTTTCCAGAAAAACAATAGAAGCGACGAATACGCGTAAACATTGTGGAATTCTTTGGAGGAGTGTAGAGTGAGCAGCTTACCCTCAATGTTGTCGGCAGCATCGGCAGCATCTTCCAGTCGCAACGATGTGTTATCTACGGGATCGAATGCTACTTGCTGCTGTGGCGCCTCGGCAACTGTTGCATCTGCTGTTGGAGTGTGATTTGAGGATGTTGATGGTGATGGAGGAGGTAGTGTTGACGCTTCTGTTACTGGAGCTGCTGCTGCTGCCACTGTGCTACTCGTTGACTGGGCCTGAGTTTCCTCAGCTGCCATGGACACGGACATGGAGTCTGATGCTGTGACTGCAGCTGTTGTGGCAGGTTGTTCCTTGCTTAGGCTAACCTCTGGCAGCGTTTTGCGTAGACAAATCTCTGCTGAGATTGCCTCCTCAAAGTCACTCGTCAAATTTGCCAGCAGCTCCTTACAGTTGTTGTTGTGCTCGGCTGCAACAACAGTGGCGTCTACCGTGGCGTCGCTGGCAACGTTGCCGCCACCGCTGCTGTTGGTAGCTGCTGCTGCGCTGCCGTCGTTGCTGCTGCTGCTCGTGTGTGTTGTTGCGGCGCTTAGGCCCATTTGATCATTACTCGCAGGGAGGACTTCGCTGTAGCTCCTGCTGTTGTTATTGTTGTGTAGGTTGTTGTTATTGTTGGATTTACGTTTATTATTATGATTATTGGTTGTTGCCACTGTTGTTTGCACGGACGGCGACACAGTGCGCTTTGCTGCGTCCTTGGAGCGTGTAACACGCGTTGTCGTCGATCCAGATCCAGGTGTTGTTGCTCCTGCAACAGTTGGCTTCTTTGTAGTATCGCTTGTGGCACTGCCACCGCCGCCGCCACCGCTAGGCGACTCCAGTTTGCGCACAGACTGTCGTGTCCCTGTTGCGGGGGAGGCGGTGCTGGTTAATTTCTCCTTGCTACTCAGTGGCTCCGCGGTTAACGCTGGTGCCATACTTATGGTGAATGTTACTCCCACGCCAGCTGCCTCATCACTCACTCGTTCACTCTTAAGACTGCTCCTGCCGCTGATGGTTGCGAAATCCTGGGGGACTCAAATCGCTTAAATGCACGAAAAAGAAACGAAATTATTTTCATAAATTTATTTTGAAAATTGACACGCAAGAGATGCACACTTTGTTTTTCTACTTCTATTTCCCTGTTTTGCTTTCGCATTCTACTCGTCGCATACAAAAAACTTTTGGCACAAATCACGTTACAGCTTAGCATGTCATTCTCCGCCTGCTTTGCGTTTGTTTTCGATTTGGAATACACAAGGCTCTTTATGGGAGTAGAGGGAGGGAGGGAGGTGAGTTTATCCCATTGACCGATAACGATAATTGCAGCAAACACTAATAAGCACGATAAATTAACCGCTTATACTGCGCTTTTTTTTTATTTTTGGCTGTCCCTTTTATACCGCCTATTAGGAAGTCTTCTTTCCGGCACCGCGTGCTTGTGTGTGTATATGTGTGTGTCGCGCGCATAAACACACACAACGCTGGCAAAGACAAACACACACACAGACAGCCAAGCGCGCCTATAGGCATATATGCGTGCCGTTTGCGAGAGCAGCGCAGAGAACGAGAGCGCGCGCTATTGCTATTGCTCATTCACAATGATGCGCAATAAAAAAAAAACTATAGAATACTGTCGCGACGATGGGCGATGCGGCGGCGATGCAAATGTGGAGAAACGTTACTGACGAAATCTCAAGCTGCGCGTTTGAAAATCAAAAGTGCCACATTTAATTTGCATTTCTTGTGTGTGCAATCGTGCACGTTCTATGTGTAATCATTACAGTGCGTGGTCGCCTTGTTTTCCATGTTTTTTTTTATGTAATTTGGTTTATTGAATTTTTCACCGTTGGCAATTAAGTGCCTCGCGCCTTTACAATATGCGCACACAAACAAATAAAAACGCACACAAACACGCACGCAATATGTACTAAGTACATGCATACATATATATGTATATACTCATACATATGGATACAGAGCACTCTATGCCAGACTGACTATTGGATGTTTGTATGTATGCGTGTTATGTACATGTCTAGCACTATTTTCAGTTATTTACACAATATTTACAGTACTTTTTGTTCATTGGGCACCTACAGAAACGCCTCAAAATTACTGAATATATTAAAACAGTTTCGCTTTTATCGCAAATCACAGAGTATATACACATACACACATACGCATATGTATTTTTCGTTTCGACAATACGAAAAAAGTAGTAGAAAACGTTTTCAGCGCGAAAGTAACCAAACTGTGCACTACACATTCATACAAACACACACACACATGTATAGTTCCCGACATGCAGAAGCAAAAGCACGCAAGAATTTGTAATTTTTTTTATTTTATAAATCTTATTGCTATAAATTTAATACGCACAATTTCCGTCGCTTACACAACGCACGCAATTATTTGAAATCTGTCGATTTTTACTACAATAGCGGCGTGGCCCGCGCTTCGTATATTTATCGTTCTTGTTTCACGAAATTTTTTCCTCATTTATATTTTTCATTTGCTGCCCTGCTACGCTTTTGGCAAAACGACGTGTATTCGGAGCTGTACTCGTTTCTGTGCTGCCAGACCAAAGTACGCACATGGGTTATACGGCTGTCCCGCTCTCACTTATGGAACAGCATAGGCAATTCCGCATCAGTGTTGCAATGTGTGCAAGTGAGATGAGATTTTAATCGTTACTCAGGCACAAATGGCAACACCCATCAGTGAATAAACGTTACTACTTAAAATACAACTCTGCATCTAGTACTTTATTTTTGTTTTTATTCTTGCCCAGCAGTGTTGATGACATATGTACGTACAAAATACAATACTAATGGCTAATAAGTAAAATGCTGGAAACGAAAATAATAATTGCTAATTGGTTAACTGCTAAACAGTAATGTATTATGAATTAATTTATGTATTTCTATTTCATTTTAGAGAACTCAGGCATAAGTTCATTTGGTTTGCAGTAATCGTAACTACAGTGTAATTATTCTGAAATAAAGAAAAATTGTTTTTAATTATACAGTTGTAATTTAGGATAATGCATTACACCCGCTACCCGCTACAAGGATGTTATAATTATTATTTTTATAGGGCCAACGGAAGACTAAAAGACAGACTGAGCCGTTTGATATCATGATGTGTGTCTGATCTCGGAGATTATAATAAAACTCCTAGGTGGATTAATATTGTGTCAAATTTTGAAATAGATAATGGTTTTTTTGGAATATCAGAAAATTAATCGCAGCTTGATCCATTTTAATGAAAGCGGGCAGCGGGTATTTAACACATTCGACTTTGGCGTTGGCGTTCTACTGATTTTGCAAACTAACTTTTTATGACAAACCCATTGAATGAATACTGTTCTATCTGCTTCGTGGGTGTAAACTCGACTCTTTCAATCACACTGGCGGGACTGCCTTTGGTCTCAAGCCAATGTTTCCTGCAAACGACTTTCAATTAAGAAGGCACCGAATAAAGCAATTTTCCAATTTACATTTGATTCAGAGGAATAAGAGGTGCTTCCAATTCGCCCTTAACTGTTCCATTGATGGTATTAACGCACCAGCCTCGTACTCCTAAGGTGTTTGCCTTCCTCTCCGTGTACTATAATCACATATGAACCAAATGGAATGTCCATGACCCTTATAATCATAAGTCCTAGTTAAATAATTTGACGCTCTTACCTTGCGAAAGAAGACACCTGCAAAGTAGGAAAGTGAAATTATAAATTTACAAAGGTGAAAGAAGCGATTTGGGATCAACAGACGGGATCATTATTATAATACCTTGGACTTTTCCAAATACTTCAAAGCAACACGTATATAATGCTGACGACGACATTTTATTTCCCGTTGCTGGAGAAGATATTAGTGCGATTGCAATTAATATTATTTGTATTTTGACAACTAAATCTGATTTATATGAAAACACCATAACGACCGACTGACAGAGTTGCCAGCCGGTTTGGCTATTTATTTATTATATCAGAGACGTAGGGTTGTGCTGGGTTCATTTATATATTTATGTATTTTCTTTAGTATTATACTATCAATAATGTCGAGTAAGTATTCATTATTTACTTACTTTAAGATTTTAATCAAGTCCAGCCTCTTTACGGGCCAATAATGATGGAAGTTACATATATACTTCTTTACTTACTACCAAGATGAACGGGTAAAAATTTGATAGTAATGATTAACAGAATAATATTAATTTCTTTTCTTTGGCTTTGTCTGCCGTTACAAAGATGTGTTAAATTTAATTAATATTATGCTTCAATATTAAACTTTATAACAATTATTCAAAATGAAATAAAATGTAATTTAAAAGGTAGATTAATACTATTCAGATATTGGGCAATGGTATAATTAATTCGATGTAATGGTTATTAATTAATGCAATACGTATATTTAAAACATTTTTAAGATGATTGTTATTTTTTTTATATACAAAAATATTTTTACGATGAATTGTAAAGTTTGAAAATATTTATATACAATTTTAACAATTATATTTTTTTTTTTTTGTCATCAAATTTTGGCCACTTGTTTCTAGTCTTCACTACAGATGAATTCTGTACAGATTTAGGAAGCACATACATATGTACATTTACTCCATTGCTACTTACAATCCAATTACTCACCTTAATATGTATATGCAATATCGCGCTACAAAAGATCCATTTGAACAGAAATATGCGAACATCACTTGCACTAATTTCCATCAACTGGCCTTCTGCAAAACTTTAGCGATCTGGCAACACAAGTCAATTTTGCTTTGACGAATATATTGCAATTACAAACAAATGTATGTATGTGTACATATCAGAATCGAAAACAACAGGTTTGTTTAATTAGTTTACTTTCTGTAGTAGTCAAATGTTGTTAATTTATTTGTAACAATTTACGTGGTTGTCAATTTGAGTTGTAGCTTAAACTAGATAACTAATGGTTAGTTTAAATAACAAAATACTATGGACACAAATCAAGTGTAAATTCTGTGGAAATATTGCCGGCAATTGAAACCATTATTTAATCGGATCTATAGGCAACCTGACTTTTGGCCGCCTTGATGGTGTTCTTCATGAGCATGGCCACCGTCATGGGACCAACGCCACCAGGAACCGGACTAATGTGTCCAGCTACCTGACGTACCTCTGTAATGAAAAAAAAACAAATTATCTCTTATTTCTCTTGAAAAGATTCCCATATATTAAAATAAATAAGAGGGAATGGCAACTTACCGTCAAAGTCCACATCGCCGACAAGCCGGAAATTGCCAGTCTGCTCATCCTTGATGCGATTGATGCCCACATCAATGACACAAGCACCTGGCTTCACCATGTCCTTAGTAATCAAACCAGGCTTGCCCACGGCCACCACAATAATATCGGCCTGGCGACAGAACTTGGCCAGCTCCTTTGGCGGCGTATAGCGATGACAAATGGTAACGGTAGCGTCCAGCGCATTTGTTGCATTCTTGCCATCGGAACTCAGCAATATGGCCATGGGCAGGCTGACATTCTTGGAGCGACCCACGACGACAGCATTGCGGCCAAAAGTCTCAATGTTGCTCAGCTCCAGCATTGCCTTAATGCCTTGGGGCGTCGCTGGAATTATGCCCTCCATGTCGAGGGCCAGACGACCTACATTGATCTCATTAAAGCCATCAACATCCTTTTCTGCGCATACAGCATTGCAAATGGTGCGCTCATCCATGTGATCAGGAACTGGCAGCTGCACAAGAATGCCATTCACATTGGGATTGGAGTTCTGCTCACTGATCAGCTGCAACAACTCATCCTGGGTGGTGGATGCTGGCAGCACTTTCGTCTCACTGCTGATCCCAATTTCCTTGCAGGCATTCATCTTATTCGTCACGTACTTTTGGCTAGCGGGATCCTCGCCTACAATGATGGCGGTTAAATGGGGCGCCCGATGACCAGCGGCCATGAATTGTTCCAGCTCCTTGCGAAGCTCACAGCGTATGTCCTTGGCGAGGCCGCTGCCATCGATGATTTGAGCCATGTTACTGTAAAAAAAAACATACATTGCAGAAAAGCGGATTAGATATCATCTTAAATATTTGAGCTAAACCCAATTTCAAGAGAATATTTCTATAAACTGCTCATTTTTATTTTCAATTTAAATTTTTTAAACGTTTTTAATTTTATTTAATTACATTTTCGTAATAGTTATTTGAATTAAGAAAAAATACTTTTTCTATTTTAAAATCTAAAAAGTGTAAAACCAAAATTCGTAAATTGGGAGAAAAAATGAAAATCAAACATAATTTTCAAAAGTGTCTCCATTTATAAAATAACGATCTGAAATTTTAATTGAATACCCTGGTGAATGTGAAAAATCATAACGTTTTACATCATCAGTTCTTTACAAAATCTCATCTAGTGCTATATATGTATAAGTAATTCAGAATATTTCCGAGTGTGTTTTTATTTAATAAAAAAATAAAATATATTTATTTGCAATCCCTAGTAAAAGTACATAAAAAAAGGGGAATTTTCTGTGTTGTTATGAAATTGATAAGTACTCAACCCAAACGACGAAGTGGGGAAGAACCGCATGATTGCGCTGGTAATTCCCCGCTGCAAAAACAATAATCGACACGGTGATTCACCCAGTTTGCTCATGTAATTCCCCTTGTCACACAAAGATGTGAATCCCCTTTTTGAATTAATCGAGACAAGTTATTAATGGGAAATGAGTGATTCTGTAATTTTGTCATCAACTTAGCTAAACAAATGTATACATAGATATGTGTGCTTTAAGGCTAATCGTGGATGGTGAGAAGTCCCATTGCCTGAAGCGTTAATGCAAATGATTTGTACTCGGCTTTACTAGACTTGTAGTGTATGTAGTTAAGCATGCCCTCGGAATTCGACCAGAGGAATATGAGTTGATTCATTGAGGATTTCTCTGCCAGTTCTTTCCACTTGGGCAACTTGGCATTCCGACTGCTTGGCTCATTGAGTAACGTGACCAGTTTGTCGAAACGTGTTTTATTATTGAGCAACTTTTCCAGTTGTCGGTTTGCATATATCTCATCCAACTCCATAGCCGTCTCCTCGGTTTTAACGACCATCTCAGGCTCTTCTGTTTTAATCTCCATGGTCGGCGCTTCAGGGTTGCTCTCCTCATCGTCTTCGGCCGACGACGATTCCATTTCTTCCTTCACATTGACCGGTATCCAGGTCATGGGCAAATTGAGTTTATCAGCATAAACCTGCTCGAGTACCCGTCTGCATTTATCGTTATCACGGCCGCGGGACAATTCCAATGGCGTCAGGCCGGCTGCATTTTTCGCCACCAGTACGTCAGTGACATCCTGTGCATCCAGTATCAGCATAAGCAACTCTAAGTTCTGCTCCAACACTGCCATATGCAAGGCATTGTTGCCATCCTTGGTGTTTGTCACATTGATAGAGCTGCGATCATGATCAATCAACTTCTTTGCCACATCATAACGATTCTGGGTGATGGCCATGTGCAGTGGCGTCAGACCATCATCGTTTTTCAGCGTCAAGTCCAGTTTGATGTTCTGCCCGCCATTGAGGAAGCTCTCAATGCAATTGAGATGCTCCTCCTTGACAGCCACATGCAACGCCGTGTTGCCTATGTGATTCTGTTGATTGGGACTGCAATCCAAGGCCAACAATGGCCGTATGTAGTGGGGACGATTCTGTTGGCAGGCTACATGCAAGCCATTGTCGCCCTCCGCATTGGACACATTGTTGGCCAGCTCGTGCAGCTTGAAGTAGTTCATAACTTGGAACATTTTAAATGCCAACTTTAAGTTATCCTTGCGCTGGCTGATGACCTCGTGGAGCAGCGTATCGTTGCTCTCGGTGTTGCTCAGCGCATGCTCGGTGAACAGATCCTTGACACGTTTTCGCGTAGCCTTAAAGAGCTGCTCATCATCGCTTGTGCGTCGCGTTGCATCGAAGATCTTGAATATTTCACTCAAATAGTTGCTGGTACGATTCTGTCCCGATGATGATGTGCCGGCAAGTGCTGCTGATGAATCCGCCTGTGAGTGACCATCGTTCTCCAGCATGCCCAACATGGGCACACATAGTTTCTCCAACTCTGAGGTGTTCACTTTCAAAATGTTGCGACACGACTCCGGCAACAAGTCATCGACGTGAATCTCGCGTCCAAACTCTTGGCTAATGGTCTGATCATGAAACGAGACGCTGGGCAAACCCTGTTGCGGCACCGTTTTAGGTAGTTCAAACGAGTTATGTCCACTTCCGCCGCCGCTGCTGCTGCTGCTGTTGAACGAGGAGCAAGTGCGTCGACGTTTGCGGGAAACAATCGCATCGCGGGGCTTGTAACGGAAGGGGAGTGGCGGAAAGGATCGCTCATCGTCCGAGGGACGTATCAGCTCAATGGAGACGGCCACCTCCTTCTCCACATCCTTGTCGCTGTAGGCGGGCGTTTGACAAACAATTGCATACTGATGATGCACATCGGATTCACGGAATTTGGCATATTGTTCCCAAACCGTTTCGCCATCTTCGTTCTCCTCAAAGAAGCGCACCTTAATATTTTTCTTGCTGACCTTCTCCACTAGAAGGATGAGCTCGTCGTTGCCCATAACGCTTCCCGTTGGTTTGCTCAGGCGCACAATGCGCAGCTCGCCAGTTTGAGCGGATTTACGATTGTTGATGGCATTGCTGAAAACAGGCGCCGCAATCGGTGTCCATGTGTTGTTCTCCTCAATCTTAAAGGCCTCAAAACAGAGGCGTACCTAAAGTATTTAAAAAAAAATTAATGAAATAAGCAAAGCATGATGGCACACTGCTGTACAAACCTGATTCAAATTCATGTCTTTCGCCTCGCGCTCTGTTTCCTGATGCAGCTCTTGTATCTGCTTGGTGGATAACTCTCGGCGTCCTAACTGGAAGACCAATCGATCCTTTTTCTTCTTAAGCAGCTCGTCGAAGATATACTTCTTGGCCGTGTGTATGATGCCCATGTTGATGAACTGCGCCACATAGCCACGATCCTGTGACACGTGCAAATCATGTGGATCGCAGACATCGTGCTCATCCTTCCTCACGACCAGTTGATGCGAATGAGGACTATCCAGATTGGTTTGGAACAGACTGCAACGTATTACTGCCGGTCCCTTGTAGTTGCGCAATATTACCTCGGGAAATGTTTTTGGAGTGCGTTTCGAGTTTATACCATTGAGCGAGCCATGTGTGCCATGCATTTCGGACTTATAGCGAAAACGAAACTTTTCCACCGGTTGCTCGGCAATGTGAAGCACAGCGGTGTATTCATTTTTGATGCCCATATTTGTCACATTGTCCACCACGTTGATGGTGGTGGTGGGGAAGCCCACGGCTTGTGGACTGGGCGTTGCATAGAAATGATCCACTGGCATGTACATATTGCCAAAGGTTAGATTACTGTTGTTGTTTGGATTGCTGACATCGATATCCATGCCGAGGTTGCCATTTGTTAGCAGCTGACTTGCTTGCGTTGTGTGGTAAGGTGAGTTTTGCATGTGGTGCTGTAGTTGGTGCTGTGGTGAAGGTGAATTCGATGATATCGCGGGCAAATTGAGGTTGGCAAACTCATTTTGCAGCACCATTGTTTCGGGGGAGTGCGCGGGCGAATGTGTCATCGATGTTGGTGAATTCGCACTGCTGTAACCGCTTGTGCTGGAACAATCATTGTTATTGACGTAGGCAACGACATTCTTGCCCTGATCCAAATCAAAATATTGATTCATTATCTCGCTCGCACTTTTTCCAAAGCTCCACGTGAGCGATTTGTATCTCTTTCACTTTTATATTTGTATGATTGTTTTTTATTTTGCTTGTTCACTGCGTTTTCGGATTTATAACGACGCAATTAACACCGAGCGAAGACTCGACGAACCGTTTCGTTGCGCACTCACAACGACAATGAAACCAATCGGCTGCTGTTCGTGTCGAGCTGAACTAAGCGTCGGGCGTTAGAGGTACTTCCCCGATGTGTGTTGTTATATACTATGTCATTTATCAGCTCTCTTGATGCGCACAACCAACGAATTTACTGACTCATGGGTTATTCCGATCGTAGTGTGATTTTTTATTTTTCACTTGCTTGCAGCGGCGAATGCTTTATTCCACTGAATTCTCTTCGATGCGAATGAATTGTTTATACAACGAACGGCACGCAAACAAATAAAACTGCGAACACATTTTGTAGCACACTGGCGTTATATATAAAAATAGCTAAACGAGACACTCGTAGAACTTCTAAATTACCTTATGACTGACACACACTAACGTACACTGGGCTTTAGTTTAGACGCGACTGATAACAGGTTTTAAGCTCTCTGCGCAAAGCTTTTTCAAAAGTAGCCGCACACCAAACCCGATTTTTCCTATCTACATATTTTGTGTGAGAACGTTGTATGAGTTTTTCACCACGATAAATAACTGAAGTGCATTTCACCTTGCCACCTTTACAGCAGAAAGTTCGCACGCGATGGCAACGCTCAACGCTTAACACTAACAGCTGTTTTCTATGTTTGACACACGTGCTAATGCCAATTGCTTTTGTTTCGTATTTGCCATAAAAAGTAAAAGCAATCAAAACAAATTGGTGACTTGCAAAATAACTAGAAGCAATAATTGATATTTTAAAGCAAATCTAAACGTATTTATTACTTTTTAATGTATGAATTTTTTTTTTTAAGAAATGCCATCAATAAATGCCGTTTAAATATTAAATATTAACTTACGCACAACTTGGCCTTATTTGGTGGATACTTATTTTTTTGGTAATTGTATATAACGGTATGCAATGCCTGCCAAATCTGCTGACCAAACGGTTCCACATTATTTTTTGTTTTCTTTTGCACAGCAGGCAAATTGTAAGCTGCCGAACTTGGATAAAGTTTTCATCAACTGATTGCAAAGTTTGCGATAGTTATTGCACAAACATATGTATGTACATACATATTATTTACACTCACACACACACACGCAGGTAAAGGAAAACACAATGCACAAGAAATACTGCAAATTTATTAAATGAAATTATACACATATTTACATGTGTCGTGTTGAAGTAAGCAGAAAAGGTAACTGAATAGAATACACAGAAATATGCACACACATAAACATAGGCTCCCACACAAAGCCACGGATACCCACAAACATACATAAACATACATATGTATGTATGTATGCAAGCACACTTCCACGCAAAGGCATACTGAGTGGGCTTTGATCTTGCCTAAGAGTTAAAATTCAAGATATTGAATATGATATAAATTAATTAAAAATTTTAATAAAATTGATTAACAGTGATTAGCACGGGGCTTGCCTATTGACCCCTTAACCGTGTCTGTTGCTGTGCGGGGATTGCGGGGGCGATACCTGCTTCTTATCAATTGAGTTTATTTTTGTTTATTTTCATTTACAATTAGCGAAGCGTAACACGAGTAATAAAGTTGTTTTGTCTGTGCGCCTCTTACATCCCACAATAATACCACTTTCTTATCAGTTTACACCAAATGTATTCTACCTTGTTGTGACGTCAAATTTGTGCACTGATTTTCCACTTGTGGAAAATGTAAACCGCTCTCGTCGTACGTTCTTAATGAACTGCACGATATTGAGGATCGCCTCACACGTGCGCAAATGTTGCTCTCCAAATTTAACCGCGACATGTTGCGGAAGTTTTTTTGTTTGTTTTTTTATCCAAAGCGAGTAAGAACGATAGCGAATTAGAGGGAGAGAGCGCGACTTAAAAGTTTTAGGCAGTCAAAGCTTTTACACGTGGTTCTAACAGTTTTCTGACATCAATTAAAAGAAAAGTGAAGTAAAGCGTTGTGAATTGTTTTAATAATTTTTTAAAATGTAATATTAAATATAAATATAAAAAAGACAATTAAGTTTTAAATAATTTTTTCTAGCTGACATTTTTAAAAATGCTTTAATTATATTTGTGGTAGAAATGATCTTGGTTGTACAAATAATTCAGTACGTCACTGTATAGTATACTGCGTATATTTGTTGAGTGTTTTTCCAGCATCTTGTTTTGCTGGGCGTGGAGATGACGAAATAAGAAAGTGCGATTACTAATTGCATTGCAACGCAGTCTAGCTTGTGACGTAAATAAATCGCCAAGAGATCGATCGTTCAATCGATCGGTTGTCTTGAGCTGATAAGCCTTTAGAGATGCACTCCAACCTCTCTCGTATGCTATATGTGGAGAGCCTTAGTAACTGTTGTTTTTTATTCCTAAACTGACACTGCAAGCGTCATCAAAATTGATGCTCAGATTGGCTTGAAAAACATGTTATTTTCAAAAAGTGGTCTGATAAGCAAGAAAGGAAAGTGTGAGTGGAATATGTGTTGAAACAATAATGTCGATTAATGGAAAATCATTGAATTAAATGGAACAATATTGTAAGGAAACAATATAAGGTTAAAAAGAAAACAATAAATAATTATATTTTTTTTACGAATTTTTCTTGCTATTGCTTTAAACTTAAAAAATAAATATTGTATGTAAATAACAAAATGGTTTTCGTATAAAATTGCGGATAATAATAATAAGGTAATTAGCCATTAATTATTAATTTAATATTATTAATGGAAACATATATTACATTCGCAACAATTATATTTAATATAATTATTAAATTGTGTATTTTTCAAATTTCAATGCAAATAGTGTCTAGACACTAATTGAATTACTTTTTGAAATAAAATTGTTGAACATACCTTGTGAAACGCATTTTGTAAATAAAGTTGATTGACTTGTATTCTCGACAATATAAAATTTATTTTTTATTTGGTTTTTGGGGTTTGCTGATTTGTGCACAATAAATTCACTTGATCACCGTCGCTTTTGTTGTAAAATATTTCAAAAGTGCATTGTCTGCGCGCTTTTTATAATGCGAGCTTTGGTATTTTTTAGTACTTTCTATGAACGTGGTATTTATCGATAACTTTAGGCACATGTGCAAAAAAAACGATGGTGTGATCGCTTGTAGCAGATCTCAATTTATAGGAAACTTAAAAAAATAAATATTTGATAAAATTAAACAAATTCAATTATAAAATACATGATGTAATGTAATGTAAAATCAATCAAATTAAAAAGTTGAGTTTTTTTAAAAAATATTTTCTCAATTGTACTCATCATGACAGTGTGGTATAATCTAAGCAAAAACTCAGTGTTTGTATAAATTGGAAAAGCGGTCACACTGAATAGCACAACGCAAAATATAAGAAAACAAATACAGTGAAAACAATAAGTTTAAACGCAAAATACTGAAAAATTGGCACCTAATTAGTGGCTAGACGTGAAATGCAGTAAGTAAATACTGTTTGCATTGATTGAGCATTCATTGCAACGCATTTACAGGTCTTACGGCGGCCCCGACCAGAGCCATCTACATAAGTCGGAGCAACGAGCGGTTTTTGCGCATCCTGCGACACATCCTTGGCTCTTGGACGGAATGCCTTGGATGCTGGCCACCACAAATGCCCCACAGCCGGGTGGCGTGATGCAATTTGGGGCGAATACCAATCACAATGCTGTCGACATTGAAACACAATGCGGCAAGTGGCAACAAAAGCGCAAATCACTCGAGCAACAAGCTTCTGGACTGTGAGGAAAACAATTATTATTTCAAGCATATACATATAATAAATGTATGATTATTAATTGCAGCCCACCAAAACAGCTTATAACCGAGGAGCGCATAACGGCACATTTCAGTGGCCTGCAAATCTCTGGAGATGCCAACGGCGGCGTCGTCTCTGGTCCCCACAACAATAACAGCAGCGGACAAAATGTGAATGGTGGACTGGCCACCGATGACATACCGTCGACGAGCACGGGTAAAACGCATCATCCGAATCCAGCATATCAAATGGCTGCTATGGAATTGGAGCAGAAGCTGCGCAATGCCAATCGAATTGTGATCTGTGATGAAGTGAAGCAGGGCGTCGTCAGTCCGGTGGTGGCCGCCGTAACAGGTGCAGGTGCCATGCCACCCGAGTGGCTCATCAAATCGATACCCAGGCCATGCACCGCTCTGGTGCCATGGCAGCCACCCACAACACTCCACATCCCGCTTCACAATAAGGAACAAGCAACGCGATCCTCTCGAGGAGCGCAGCATGCTTCATCTAATGTGGCACGGAATGCTGCAGCTGTTGTGGACCTCGATGATTACGATGATGAGCTGCAGTTCTTTGAGAATAACAATACATGCAATGTGAATTTAAACAAGTCTGATGAACAAATGGACGAAGATCTGTAGCTCTTTAATTTTAGCATATAGGGGATAAGAAGCGTGTGTGTGTGTGTTTTTCGCATAAGCAAGAATAGTTAGCAGCCGCCTGTCGATTTACTAATCAACTAATTTTAGAAACAAAAAAACAGAAAACGAAACGAATATTCAGATGTACTCTCTTGTATGTGTTTTTCAATCGATGCATATTAAAAACAATGTTATTGTAACTAGTTTTGTTTATTATTTTTATATCATTCATGCAATTCATTAATTTTTATTCATACACACTTGAGTTAAGCACACTGTAGAAATATTCAAAATGCTTTGCCACATGTAACAGCTGATAAGTCTGTGTAGCCCTGGTTTCAAGAGCTGCAACAGCTGATTGTGTCTTGCAGAGCTGTGCAGCTCTTTAACAGATGCCATGGCAATGCTCTTTGAATATTTAATATGTTTACTAGCTTATAAATACAATTATTACATTTTATGTATATTATACAATAAAAAACACTGATTTTTTAAATATTTATTTAATTATATTACATTTTTTAACGCTTCATTTATGTGGTGAGGAGCACTAAGGGGGAGCATTTGCTGTTATTTTCAGCAGTAATGTTCGCTATCGCATGAAGCGCATTTTTGCATATGCCTGCCAACGGGCACACTGTTCAGTCACAGTTCATTTTTCATCAGGTGTGGGTGCGTTTTGCGGACGTGTTGTGATACAACGACGACGACGACGTATTAAAAAAAACTTCGATAAGTGCTAAAAATGGGTAAAAATATAAGCAAGCTGTTGTCTCACATTCAGTTTTGACAAGTGTTTGAACTAAACATCGAAGCAGCATTTGCAAAATGTTCATACACAAATTGTGTGTGATTCTGTTTACAGATTTAATTAATTAAAAAGCCACATACGTACACACACACTCACATATACTTGAATGCATGTGTGTGTGGACAGTTCGGAACATATGTATGTGTTTTTGTATGGCCGGGTCGTTGAGTATATACACACATACAAACATATATATGTGTATAAGACATATACATATGTATGAACGTGTAGCTGGCAATATATTTGTGTATTAATTATAATTAAAATACATTTGAACGCGTAAGCAAAATGAATGTAATTTGGAAACGCAAAAAATATATAATGAAGAGGCAAGAGGCGCAACCAAAACGATAGTGTCGGCTTCGCGGATCTCGAGAGTCGCGTGGTGACGCTTACAAAGAACACAAAAAAATACCAGAGGCAGAGTCACCACAACAACAACAATAGTGGCAATAACAACAAACACACAACCGCAAACAAAAAATAAACGAATCTGAGATAAACGCGTACGAAAACGCTCAAGTGCAATTTTAGAATATTTTTTACAAGTTCATGGGAAAGTAATGCGAAATGACAAATACGCGATATGTGTGGGTGTATGTGTAATTGTTTGTGTCCGTGTCTGGAGGGGAAATGTGATAAGTAAGCTTTTTGTTGGTGTGTTGTGCATCGCTGTGGTCGTATGACAAAAATAATACGTCAAATAGATGCAACCCACATCCGCATTAAATTTATGCCAGCGACACGCAGGCAGGTAAACGAGCCCAACGTTCCGCTGCGACTGAATACACCACAGGCTTTTTTCTTTTCGTTGACCTGTGAAATAATACAGCCGCAGTAGCGGCAGAAGCAGCGCAGTGGCGTAGCTTCTGGTACACACACGCACACACGTGGGCAACAGACGACGAAAACCCCCAAACGATATAGAAGCCGAGCCCCTGACGTAGCCAGTCGCAGGCACACAGGCAAGTCACAGGCTGGCTGGCAGAATCGTGGTGAATTTTGCACACAATAACAAGCAAGCGGCCCACCAACTGTGTTGAGTTTCAGTCGGCTTGCCTTTGGCCGCGACGCGATGCGGCTCTGTCGCGCTGCTCGCTCGCTCTTTCAGTCTTCATCATCGTGTGTGGGAGTGAACAACTATTGAACGCGTGTGTGCTCTGCAGAGCGCTCTAGTAGCGCCCCGTAAACTTTGCGTGCGTTTGTGTATTTGTGACTGTATATGTGTGTGTACATTTTCGCTGGCTCCTCGAATTTATATGAAGTAATAAACGTCGACGACGACGTCTGTGTCTCTGCAATTAGTATTTTAGTGTGAAAGGGACAGAAAAATAAATAAACAATAACAAACAAGTGCAACTTTTTTAGCTTCATGCATCTTTAAGTTTATGTTTCTCTCTCTCTGATTACAGCAAATAATTAAACACAGAAAAAGTGAAAAGTGAGTAAGAGAATTGAGAACGAACACTGATTAGAGCTCTCTGATTTACACCAAGTACAAGTGCAAATAAAACAGATTTTGTGGCGATGTCCACCGCCGAAACGGGGTCGTCGCCTGGCAAAAGCAACAGCAACACCAACACTAGCAATAACAACAACAATAGCAGCAGTAATGGCAATAGCGTCACTACAAGCGGCAATGTGAATCCGAAAGGTGTGCAGCGTCGACAATTGGTGAGTAAATCATTCACGCACACATTCATAGATATTAAAATGAACAAAAACAAAAGCAACATAGAATATTAAGTAAAATTGATAAGCCCTTAAAAGAGTGATTGAATTGATGGGGAAGGGGGAGCATTTAACTGCCAACAGTCGTTTATTGTCGTTGTCATTGTGATTGGCAAGCGTAAATCATCATTAGCAATCTATATAAATAAAAATGCACGCTCACTAGCTCGCTCACACTCTCACTCACTCATATTCACTCATTCTGAGTGCGCCAAGCTCAAGTTCTACCTCACCTCCACCACACTCACATACCGTCGTACTCTCTTGCATATGTAAGCTCACTCATAAGTACGCCAAAGCAAAAAGAGAACGAGACAGAACGTGTTGCAGCAGCAGCACTAGCGACAACAACGGCAACGAAGACGACGGCACTGCGCCCGTTGAGCATTGAAGCTCAACTGATGCCGCCGCATGACCAAAAGCAGTTTCTTGCCATTTTGTTTGTTGTTTCTGGTGTTCGCATTTCGTTTTCAATTTGGTTTTCGTGTACGTACATGTGTGTTTGTGTGTGTATGTAGAGCTGGTATCGTCGCAGATAACAGCCGTAGCATATTTACATGTATGCTTGTATGTACGTACATACATATGTATTGTGTGTTCGTGTGTGTGCTGACTGATGGTCACACTACATTTCTAGTGATTATTCGAGTACTTCTTTGTGTGCTTTTGAGTATCGCACATTCACTTGGCTTGTGCATTTGATTAGCACCAAATTGGGACAGCAGCTGTTGCTGCTCGTCGTCGTCGTCTCCGCTGTTGTTGTTGGCCTGGCCAACAACAATTGAATGGCCTGCTGTGTATGTTTTGTTGTTCTTGTTGTGTCCGTTGGCAATGTCATCTACATCCACACACGCAACATATTCATGAATATTTCAGTCGCGCATATCTAAAATCTACACTGCTTGCGTCGCGTTACGTCGCTCCCTCGCTCTTGCTCTCGCTCTTACTCTCTATCTCCTCCTCATTTGGGCAGGAAGCGCACATTTAGTGTGCTTGGATTTCAGAGATGAGAGCAGATTGCTGGGCCGCTTAAATCGTCGCCACACTTCCGGATTTTAATCGGTTTAAGGACATCGCTGTCAGTCGTATACTTAATATCAAGTGTGCTTTCAACTTATTTGATTTTATTACACGTAATTATTTTCGTGTGGGGTTCGTATTATCGTATCAATTATGATAATGTGGGATTGGTATTTAATTTGGGCTAGTGCAATAATAAATAGATTTATATCGCTATTTTTCCATTATATAAAGAAATAAATAAATCTAGCGATACTTTTAGAAATGCAAGTAATTTGATTATTATGCGCATTTTGTAAATTTATGTCAATACTTTTGAATTTTACTGTATTTAAATAATATAAACGAAAATTTTTAGTTACACTAAGGTAGAAATACTTGTAACTTTTTTCGCTTGTAATATGTACTTTACATAAATAAAAGTATCTTTCCATAATGATAGACACACTATATTGCGATATTTCACGTGTCCATCTCCAAGTTGAATTTTAGTTTCGACTTATGTGTAGCTTATGAAAAATTTATAACTGAATGACTAACAGAGTCCACAGAGCATTCGCTGCTAACGCACAATTATCGCAGATTGTTACTATTACGCTGTATATGTGTGCGTGAGCTTTACTCTACATGTGTGTGTGTGTGTGTGTGTAAAGTTATCAGTATGTGTACATTGCCCCGCTTTAAAGGGGACCCCGCATGTTTCTAGTGAAGCAGCGACAGCCGTCCGCAATTAGCACCTTAATAGAATACATTAGGCTTAACCGAACGGCAATCTGGTAGCCGGTGACGCCACACTACACTACGCCTCCCTCTCTATCTCTCTCACACATACAGAGACACGCACAGCAACAGATCGAATCACTCGACTGGCGTCTTTGCTAACCAACACAAACTCATACACCTCGTATACAAATACAACGACACGCACTTTTATGCTGCGTTGTCGTTGAATTTTTTGTTTTTGTTTTTTCTTTTTGTTTCTGTTATTTCTTCTACCTGTCGATTGTGGTGTGCTAGCGTTGCCAGACATTTGACAGCCAAAACAAGCTTTTTTTTGCTGCTTGCCTGACAACAACAGCAACAGTATTGAAAGAAATCATTTAGAACACGCCAAACAAGTTTTGTGCATTTGTGGAACGCGATCATAGGGAGGCAGCAAAAGGCAGTAAGCTTAAAAAGGATATAAGACAAACACACAAACCACATGCAAGCAAATGAGGACAGCCCACAAAAAAGAGTCACACACATACTAACCGAAACTCATGCACATGCACAGAGAACGTTTATAGATTTTTTCGATACAAGTCCACCACAACTGAGATTTACAGCCGCGACCAGAAATGCAAAAATAACTCAAAGCAGGAGACAACACACACAAGCACACATTCATAGAAATCTGCATGTGTATTTGTTGTTGTTCTTGCTGATGATGTTAAGATGATGGAGTGAGGCATAAAACGCAACAGTCGTTTCGGCTACCACCCGCCAGCCGGCGCTGCAACACATCATATAAGCACTTGCGCTCACAAACACACGCACACAGGCACGCACATAATCATGCAAAAACGTATGTATGTATGTAAAAATATATTCAAAGTGCAAGGCCGGTGCATGCGCACAGAAAGGAGACAGCAACAGGAGCTGAGACTGACGACAACGCGAATCCAATTGCCCTTTACAAAGTGCATGCGAAAGCTGCTGCTGTCCTGAAGTCGCCCTCATCAATTGCGACCGGGTGGTGGTTGCTTGTTCAAGCTTTGCCGCCGAAATCAGAAAAAATACGACCATGAGAATATAGGCAGTAACAGTAGCAGCGACGCTGTCCAAAAACAGCATGCGACGCCATCAAAGGCGAGCGAGCGAATGAAAACGAAATCACAAACGACGAACTTTAAACGAGTGAGGGCAAGCCCCAATTGAGTGGGCACAAGGTGTACGAGAGAGTAGGATAGCGATAGCTAGAGAGTGCCCACAGTTGTGGTGAGTACGAGCGATTGCTTGCTGTCATGGTGAATACGAACTTGCCAGCAGCCGACATTACACTGTGATTCATTTGATGGCATCAGCAATAGCAGTGGCAGTGGCAGCGACTGCGAGACTGCGACTGTTAGCAGCAACGTTGACGCCGCCCTCTATGTATATTTTTAGGCATTTATCCGGCGTTCCGTCTCCCGGCTAGCCATTTACTAATGTGTTCCGTTTTACTCTCTTACCATCGCACTCACTCACTCTCTTTCTGTGTTACAGCGCGAGCGCAAACAACGCAAACTTTACCTTGAGGAATGGACACTGGGTGATGATGATGGGGAGGGGACGCGCGGCTTCAGTGTGGCCGAAAAGCTCGAGTCCTCCAAGTTTGCACAGGCCGGCATGGTACGCGAAATGCGCGGCAGCGATCTAACAGTCGCGTAAGTAGCAACAAGACTATTCAATGAATATCGATGGCTAACTATCGTTGAATTGCAGTTTTCTACAGCAACATGGATTCAACATACCCTTGTTGTTCAGGGAGAAAAGCGGCTTGGGGCTGCGCATGCCAGATCCTCAAGAGTTCACAGTGAACGATGTGCGATTGTGTGTGGGATCGCGTCGTCTGCTGGATGTCATGGACGTCAACACGCAAAAGAATCTGCAGATGACAATGAAGGAATGGCAACAATACTATGATAATCCGCAAAAGGATCGATTGCTTAATGTCATATCGTTGGAGTTCTCGCACACACGACTCGATCACTTTGTGCAGAGTCCGGAGATTGTGCGACAAATCGACTGGGTCGATGTCGTCTGGCCCAAGCAGTTGAAGGATGCACAGAAAGAGAGCACCAATCTGCTCGGCGGCATGATGTATCCCAAAGTGCAAAAATATTGCCTCATGTCGGTGAAGAATTGTTACACCGATTTCCATATTGATTTTGGTGGCACCTCTGTCTGGTATCACATCCTCAAGGGTAGCAAAGTATTTTGGCTCATTCCACCCACCGATCGCAATCTGCAGCTCTACGAGAAGTGGGTGTTGTCCGGCAAACAGGCGGACGTCTTCTTTGGCGATATGGTGGAGAAGTGTGCTCGTGTTTATCTCACAGCGGGCAACACATTCTTCATTCCCACCGGCTGGATACATGCCGTCTATACGCCCACGCAATCCCTTGTCTTTGGCGGCAACTTTCTGCACTCCTTTGGCATTGTGAAGCAACTGAAGACGGCCAGCGTTGAGGATAACACGAAGGTGCCGCAAAAGTTTCGATATCCCTTCTTCACCGAGATGCTGTGGTATGTCCTGGCACGCTATGTCTACACGCTGCTCGGCCACTCGCATTTGGATGGGGAGCCGTCGGCCAGTGAGACGGAGATGGCCGCTCGTCCACACACACATCTGACACACTATGAGCTCTTTGGCCTCAAGGAGATTGTCATGTATTTGTACGATTTGCAGCCACAGAAGAAGAATGTGCCCAGCTTGGTGCTGGATCCGGTGGCGCTGATCAAAGATGTGCGCACATTGGTGGAACGACACTGCAAGGATCAGCAGGATATGGCCGTAACAGGTATGTCTGTGCTACGTCCCGCTGCCGAGGAGCAGCCACACTTTCAACTGTACGATCGGACGCGCGTCAAGCAAGAGATCAAGCAGGAGATCGCTCGCAAGAATGCGGAGGTTATACGCGAGCAACAACAGCTGGAAGCGGCCAGGGAGGCCGAGTCGGAGGCTGTCAGCAATCCCACCAACAATCCCTCGAGCACCAACAGCAGTGGAAGTGGCAGTGGTAGCGGCAGCAACAGCAATAATATCGCCAGCAGCAACAACAACATCAGTTACAGCAACAGCGGAGCTGGAGTCGAGTACAGCAATGGAGTGCTTAAGAAGGAGCAGTTGGAGAACGGAAGCTCCAATGCGCAGCCAGGTTCGTTATATGATTTGGATATATTGTAAATACGAATATGATGTGTAGTCTGCAAATTCGACATTCCAGAAAGTACTATATATTTATTTCTGTGATGAATTTAAAACTTGTTAGAAAGCATTAGTTACGCTAAATTATATGGTTATATGTAGAAGCGTTTAGAATTTTGTCAGTTTTTAATGCGAGTTAGTATTTTATGGCAATGTGAGTTAGTATTTTATGCGTGTGACATTATGTAATATTATCTAAAGTAAAAAAAAAAAACATACATACATTTTTATAGCCGCTACCCATAGGGTAGAAGGGTATTATAACTTTGTGCCGGCAGGAAATGTGTGTAACAGGTAGAACGAGGCATCTCCGACCCTATAAAGTATATATATTCTTGATCAGCCGAGACGATCTAGCCATGTCCGTCTGTGTGTCTGTCCGTATGAAACACTGGATCTCAGATACTATAAGAGATAGAGGAATATTTTTTTTTCGACAGCATTTGTTATGTTTGCACGCAGATCAAGTTTGTTTCAAACTTTTGCCACGCCCACTTCGGCCCCCGCAAATCAAAAAAATCGAATAACCGATTCGAATAATCGAATAATTTTAAAGCTAGAGTTTTGGTATATACAATAATTACTATAGTATTTATGATTCCTGAAAATTTGGTTGCGATCAGATAAAAATTGTCGAAGTTATTAAAGAAATACTTTTGTATGGTCTGTGGTATATTTTGAATGGTGTACTATATCGATATACCAAACATACCATTTGGTATATTTTTAGTATTTTCGGTATATTTTGAAAATAATACCGAAATATTTTACCTTTATTAAAAATGGGTAGCGGGTATCTCACAGTCGAGCACACTCGACTGTAACTTTCTTACTTGTTTCATTTTGCTTTCGGTCAGCACATTAGTTAGAGATAGGACTGATTTGAAAATTGATTTTTTGTTTTAAGATAATTACAAAAATTAACGAATACGAAACAATTAACGAATTAATGTATTTTATCGTAAAACAGAAAAAGTTCCTAAAATCAATCTTAAGAATAACCTTTAATTAATTTTAAAATTCTTTCTTTTGCATTTAAACATGCTTGATTTATAAAATCAATGAATAATATCACTGGGATGCTAAAGCTTATATTACATATATTTGCAAAAACACGAAATATGATCATTTAATTTTGATAATCTTGATTTTTTTTTGCATCTAAGCATTCTTGATTTAGAAAGGTCTTTTTAAATCAAAGATCATCTCACGCGGATGCTAAAGTTTAATAATAAGTTTAATGTAATAGTTTGAAATTTAGAACAAATTTTATATCATTTAAAAGAGAGTACCCTTAGAAATTAAATGAATGTCTACAATATTTCGTTAAATTTCCAAATATCAAATGGAATAATTAAATAACAATTGATTGTAACTTTTTATAATATTCCACTGCAATTTTGTGTTGTATGCCATATTAAAAATGCTTTTATGACATACGCCTAAGGAGTTCTCCTTTATAATTAAATTTGATTTATTTTACAGAAGCCACCTTTGTGCTGCCCACGGATACTCTCAAGTATCGACCGCCGAAGAAGATGCATCTTGCAAATGCTGTGGCAGCTGCCGCTAGTAGCAGCAACAGCAATAGCAGCAGCAGCAATAACAACAACAATAACAGCAGCAACAGCCCCACAAATATCGCTGGTCACAGCAATGCAGTCAGCGTAATTGCCACCAGCTCTGGTTATGTGGATGGCGCCGCCGCAGTTGGAGGAGGGGCTGGAGGAGGAGGAGGAGGTGCTGGCGGTAGCCTGGACAATTGTCCGTCGCCAGGTGAAGCGGGCGCCAAATTGTCGCCGCATCTAACGGGAACTGGGCAGCCGCGACGTCGAAGAACGCGTTGTAAGAACTGTGCCGCCTGTCAGCGTTCGGACTGCGGCACTTGTCCCTTTTGCATGGACATGGTCAAGTTTGGTGGCCCGGGCAGAGCCAAACAGACGTGCATGATGCGACAATGTCTATCGCCCATGTTGCCGGTGACAGCGCAGTGTGTCTACTGCCATCTGGATGGCTGGCGACAGACGCCAGTGTCGCCGCAGACGAAACAGCTCGCCTCCCTTGAGGGTCCGTCGGCGTTGATGGAGTGCTCCGTTTGTTATGAGATTGCCCATCCGGATTGTGCGCTGTCGCAGCTCGATGGCACTGAGGATGCGGCCGATGCCAAGGGCTTTGTCAACGAGGATCTGCCCAATAGCTGGGAGTGTCCCAGCTGCTGTCGTTCGGGAAAGAACTACGACTACAAAGTGAGTAGACGCGTTGAAAGCGCACTGGAATGTTAACAGCCTGGAAGTGATACTGTTTTCCCATTAATAGTGTCTAGTTTTGATGAAATATTGTCTTAAGTAGCAGCAAAAGAGGAGATAAAGTTATTTCAAATATTAAAGTTATTACATATATTATAATAAACGTTTCTATTACTTTGTCTGCAAATATGCCAAAACAAATTGTAATGAATATTTTTAAGTTAGGTTACAAATAGAAGAGGAAGTATTTTTTTATGCTATCTTATAAATTTGTAAAAATTCTTATACCCGCTACCCATAAAAGGTATTATAACTTTAAGCCTGTAGAGGCATATCCGTTCCTATAAAGTATAAATATACTTGCTCAACGACAACATCCGAGATGATATGGTCATGTTCGTCTGTATGCATAAGGCCCTGGATTTCAGAGACTATAAGAGACTAAAGAACTGTTTTCGACAGTACTTATTATGTGAGCATGCAGATCAAGTTTGCTTCAAATTTTTGTTTTGCCCACTTCCGCTTCCGCAAATCGAAAAGCAAGCGTAATTTAATCTTAATGATTCCTGAAAATTTGGATGCGATCAGAGAAAAATTGTAGAAGTTATTTACAAAAGTATGGCAAAAAGTGCCATCGCTTTTGTAACAATTTGGTATATTTTTTAATATATGGTATATTTTGAAATATGCCAAGTATAACCTTCGGTTTATTTTTATTAATGTTTCGTTATATTAATTTGGTATATTTTGTTTTACTGAAAATTCGTAGCGGATATTTCTTTATCCGATCTATTTAATCTAACCATATTTTTGCGTATTTGTGTTTTCATTTTGGCTTGACATTACTAAATTGTTTCCAAAATATGCAAACAGCGTTTTTACAAGTATAAAATATAATAGAACAAAAATACGATAAAACTTTTGGGGCAACAATCCCAGAACAAAACATAAAAGTAATCTTGCTCTGCAATATTTTTCAACATTTTTCAGTCAATTATATTGTTATAATAGTTTATATTACATATCTAATTATTAAATTTAATGAATTGGTTGTTTTGAATATTTCTACTAGTTGTTCGTAGAATCTATTTCATTCGATTACGTAATGAATTTTGTATTATTTTCTGAAGTTATTAATCCATCTACGATTTTATTAGTGAATGCAAATTTCCGAAATTCAACTAGAATCGGGTAAAATGGGAAATTAGTGACACTTTCAGTAGGTGATTTTGACGTTTCTCTCTGGTTACCATTAAATGTAAAATCTTGTAATTAATTTTAATTTCAAACTAATTTTGCTCTTTCCAATTGCAGCCACGACATTTCCGTGCACGGCAAAAATCATCCGAAGTGCGACGCGTGTCCGTTTCGCATGGCAATAATGCTAGCGAGGCTCACGAGACTGGCGGTGGAGGTGGAGGAGGAGGTGGAGCGGGTGGCGCACCTGGTGGTAATCTATTGCCACCGCCAGTGGGACAATACAATGACTTTGTGTTTACCAGCGAGTCGGAGATGGAATCGGGCAGTAGTGGCATGCACACGACCCACTGGAAGCATGGCTTGAAGCGTCACCATCAGCTGGAGGTGAAGACGGAGCGCATTAACAGCTGTGATACGCCCTCGCCGGGCATATCGCCGAATGCGTCTGTTGGCGACAAGGTGAAGCGACGCAAGAGTGATGATGGCACCAGTGTCAGCAGCAGCATGCACGAGAGCAACGATGCACCCTGCTCCAGTTCCATGGAATGTGGTGCGGGTGGCACGGCAGCATCAAATGCGGCAGCCTCTGGTCATGGTGGTGGAAGTGGAACAGGCGGTGGCGGTGGAGGTGGTGGGTCACGCAAGAAGAACTCGATACGTTCCCAGTTGGCGCAACAGATGCTTAACTCATCGACGCGTGTGCTGAAGAAGCCGCAGTACGTGGTGCGTCCGACACCGTCGTCGGGCTCCTCCTCGCTGGGCAACTCGTCGGGTGTCAGCAACGGCGCCAGCAATGGCCTCAACAATAGCGCTGGCAGCAATGCGACGGGCACAGCGGGAACTGGCGGCGGCAGCGGTGCAGCTGCAGTGTCCAGCAATGGCGCCAATGGACACCACAATCATCATCATCATCAGCAGCAACATCATCACCACCATCATCATCATCATCACAATAATAGCAGCAGCAGCGGGAACAGCAGTTCACAGAATCTGGCATTGGATGCAACGCTTTTGAAGATCATCTTTCGGTATTTGCCCCACGAGACGCTCGTCACGTGCTGCTCCGTGTGCAAGGTGTGGTCGAATGCGGCCGTCGATCCTGATCTCTGGAAGCGCATGAATTGCGCCGAACTGAAAATATCCGCATCACTGCTGACGGCAATTGTGCGACGACAGCCCGAACATTTGATCTTGGACTGGACGCAGCTGGCGAAGCGGCAATTGGCCTGGCTGGTGGCCCGTCTGCCGGCGCTTAAGAATCTCTCGCTGCAGAATTGTCCCATCCAAGCGGTGCTGGCGCTGCACACATGCCTCTGTCCCCCACTGCAGATACTCGATTTGAGTTTTGTGCGCGGCCTCAACGATGCTGCCATCCGGGACATTTTGTCGCCGCCAAAGGATTCACGGCCCGGTCTCAGTGATTCAAAGACACGACTACGCGATCTCAAGATGCTCAAGCTCGCTGGCACAGATATCTCGGATGTTGCGGTGCGTTACATTATGCAATCGCTGCCCCATCTCAAGCACTTGGATCTGTCATCGTGCCAGCGCATTACCGATGCGGGTGTTGCACAAATTGGCACATCGGCGACGGCAATCAATCGCTTAGCTGAGCTCAATTTGAGCGCATGTCGTCTGGTCTCTGAGAATTCGCTGGAGCATCTATCCAAGTGCGAGAGTCTGGTGTGGCTCGATCTGCGGCATGTGCCGCAGGTGAGCACACAGTCCGTGATACGATTTGCCAGCAATTCGAAGCACGATTTGTGCGTCAAGGATATCAAGCTGGTGGAACGACGTCGTCTCTCGCTCACCAATAACTGGCATGACTGAGTAACGACGATTACGCGAGGAGAGCGAGGGTGACGATGACGATGGCAGCGGCAATCCTAGACACATACACACATGAATTTGTCTCGTTTAGTTCATAATTCACAGATGCACTTTTGATTCAATTTCCCTACCACAAACCCCAGTCGGAATTGGTAGTCGGAAATTAAAAGGCTCCCCTTGAAGTACACACTTCCAATCAGATAATAGCCCATATGCCAAACCAAAGAATATTTCGTTTCTATCAGCCCTTCGCATCCAATTTCATACACAGCTTGAGCTAGTAAGCATCTCCTATGTTTATACGATATTTAATCGTAATTGGGCGAAATAAAATATTTCGTTTGTCTGCAATTCTTCAGTTTACTTTATGGCTTGTAACTTTTTTTTAGTTATTTTTCTTAAGCCTTTTTTATACAAGGGAACTTTTATACGCATCCCGTTTTCGCAGGTAGAACAGTTTTTTTTTAACTAAATTTCAAAAATAACTAGAACACTTGCTTACAGTTTTGTGTAGAAAGAATGTTTCTCATAAGGAGAACATTGCTGGTCAAGCTATCATTTCATGAAGTAAGCCACAACTGAGCTGCTAAGTTATCAACTTTGTGTGCTTTACGAAGGTCACTGATGAGGTTGTTTGGCAACATCCGAAATACGTAGCTACATATCTGACCAGCCACCATTATTATTGATTGATTTCATTGAATATCCAAATATGTATAAAAGAAATGATGCGAAGGGCATTCAGAGCCGATTATTGAATTCTGATAACAAATAGATCTATATAAATTCATAATTATTTTTGTCGTTTCTTATGCATATTTCTCGATATGTAGTGATAGTTGATAAACTCACAAAATCAGATAAATATATATGCAATGCATGCACATACATACATATGTTTATGTAGAAGATAGATGAGATTAGGCATTTAGTATTCTCCCCCGGGCATCAACGTGTCGTAGCACCTAGAGTTAATTAGAGCAGGGAATTAATCTTAGCTTAGTGTTAGATCATTCTGTTAACTCAATGATTCTTCAGTTTTATTTAATGACAACATGTGTGTGTATTTATTTATTGTATTCAAATCACTGTTTGGAATCTGTCAATAAGTCCGCCCTCCGACTCCGTTCCATCATGATTCGCAATGCCCCTCCAATCCCTAGAATCCCTAGTAGAAGCTCAAAGATCGGGCGCATTCATGTTAAGCAAAGGATAAAGAAAATTTAAGCATAGTGATAACGTGGCTAAAATATATATATATAACATACTATATATACATATATTCATAAATATATGAGCAACATAAGAATTATACGTGGTACACCTACAATACATACATACATAATTATATTTAATGTTTTACAAAAATTATAATAAATAGCGCATAATGTTAAAAATATATACACTCCAAATTGTTTTTATTTAGTATAAGTACTGTGAGATAGCCTCTACCCATAGTAACAGTGTGGTATTATTCTTAAAATATACCAAATTAATAAACCGAAAAAATACTAAATTATACCCAAGGCTATATTTGATATATCAAAATAATATATATGGGATCAAAGATGCCTCCTACTGCGTGTTACATTTCCTGGAGGCACAAAGTTATAATACCATTCTACGCTATGGATAGCGGATATAAAATTATACAGACGGGGACTAAATGAACACGAAATCACATTAGTGAGCTAAATAATATATTTTCTAGAGCAGTTCACCAATTTCACCTTTCCTCCCATTATATTTCAATTCAAATTTTAATCTCTTAAGATCAAATTCTTATTTGAACTAGTAAGAAAGCCACAGTCGAGTGTGCTAGTAAGTGGGCGTTTTTGCCTATGCAAAAGTATTTCTTTAATAACGTCGACCATTTTTATCTGTCGCAACCAAATTTTCGGGAATCATAAAAGACTATATATACAATATAACTTGTTATTCAAGTTTATTCGATTTGCGGGGCGGAAGTGGGCGTCCCGGAAATTTTACACAAACATGCGTGCAAACATAACAAATGCTGACGAAAAAATTATAGCTCTATCTCTTATAGTCTCTGAGATCTAGGTGTTCATATGGATCATATAGTTCATATATGTTAGATTGTCTCGTCTGTCGACGCTGATAAAGAATATATATGTACTTTATACATACATTTTCTGTTACATACATTTTCTGAGGGACACAAAGTTATAATACACTTGTACCCTATTTTCCATGATCATTTTTAAAAATTGGCTCACATCAATAACTATTTCATAATAATCCTGATGTTTAAAATGTAATCGACATTGTAATTGAAATAGGGTTTTTACCAAAAAAGAATTATCGTTTTAAGTTTTTGCTAGAGTGGAAATTCATTTCCATGAAATTCCCATAAAAAATTACATCACTTATTTACATTCAGTAATGTTCAGCTATCTTAAGAAGTTACAACTGGGGAATTGATTGGAACATTCCTTTATATAGATTACATATTCAGCTATTAATTGAATATATAATATATTGATCCTTGGAGAGCAATCCAAATAAGTTAAAACAAAAATCTTATATATGTCCGTATTTTGAAGTGTATTTCCTATTGTATTGTATTGTATTTAAACTTTTCGTCCGAAAATAATGCTCGACTACATACTACGTACCTGTATTTTAAAAGTTTTCAATTAATTTCAGCAGTTTAGTTAAATATTTAACTTATTAAACTATAAAATGTAAAAAGAAAAGATTATTAGATTATATATTTAAACAAACTCTAAGCAAAAGTTACTTGAAGTCGAGCACGTTCAACAAGAACTTTGTTGCTAACTATAATATAATACCCTTGTTTATTTAGAGTTCTACTACATAAAACGGTCCCTTAGAATGGATAAACAAAAAACTTTACAGCAAATTTGTCGTGTATAGTTTTCATAGTTTCTAAGTAATTACATTGACAGGGCTAAAGCATTTTTTTAATGGAGCTAAATATGAAGAAGTATTTGCTTATAAAATGAGATATCACTTTTTTATATTTGGTCATTTTTAATTTTTTTGTTTTAAAAACTCAAAAATAATTTAAATTATTTCTAATCTATTTATATTATTAATTGAAAATTGAGAAAATTTTTTCTTTATTTTATTTTTTAATCTTTGTAAATTAATCTAAATAAATCTCACAAGCAAAGGAAGTGTAATAGAGGTGTCAGCAGTTTCACTTTGTAACTATTTTGCAAAATGCAGTTTATATGTATTTGGATTGTAAATATTCGCCGTATGGTAATTTATGCACTTATAACTGCAGATTGATCCCAAAGGAGCTATTATAGAAACATATTTTAAGCAAATTTCCATGTAATATATAGAAGACCATTGCGAACGTTTCCTCAGTTGCAAATTCGCCCTTTAATACAACAGAACATTTTAAAATGAGAACAAAAGTATTTAAAATATTTTTCATAATTCTTGCAATCGGAAATATAAATTGTGATTTTAATCCTTCTGACCCCTGTACATATTTCAACACGAACTATGTGGATTACGACTATTATGAAGGCTATTTAGATATCAACTTTGAAAGTTTTAAAGATGACGTTTACAGTATACAACATGATATTCTAAAGGGATTTTTAAGTTGTTATCCAAATCTTGAAAAACTTCGCATTACAATGAGCTTCAAACAAAGTAAAAACATAAATTTTACTAAAGCAGCTCAGTTGAAAGACTTATACATAGAATTTAAACATACTACTCGAGAAATATCTACATCTGACCAAGACTTCGATATAGATATGGCTGTTCCACGAAATCTTTTCCATGGACTAAACAAATTATTGAGTCTCACAATTAAATCAAAGGAAAAAGTTACCTTATATGCCGAACATTTTCAAACATTAAATCTAAAGAATTTAAGTATAACTGTTAGACATTTCAACTTGAAATGGTCACTTTCACTGGAATTACAAAATAATTTGGAATTCTTAGAACTTCACTGGAATTACAGACCTCATATCTTTCTTCACATCCAATTAAATCAAAACTTTACCTGGATGTTTAGAGATTACACAAAATTACGCATTGTCGAATTCTTTAAGGATAACAATTTTACACTATATCCCACTATATCGTATGCACCCATTACATTCCTCATATGTTCACAACATTCAAGTGATTGTTTCTTCAACGCGGACGTCAATAAAAAAAGTTGTCCTGAACACTTCAATTGTAAGCTAGAGAAAGCAACACAGAGATTTATAATTGAATACGATAAACTAACTGCGAAACAACTAACGAAAGTACCAGAGTTGGTGAACCCAATAATTGGAAATACGGCTCTTTATTTAAATAATCAGAATCTAACCAAATTGCCAAACTCAACCTTGTATGGATATTACAATCTATCGGAACTGCATCTGGCTAATAATAACCTTACGGAATTACATGTTGCTCAACTGCCACCCAATTTAACGTATTTGGATATCAGCAACAATAGTCTTCGATCCCTGGACAAAAGTGTGCTGGATTTTCTATCGAATCGACCAGGACTACGACTTAAGCTGGCTGGGAATCCTTGGATCTGTGATTGCAATAATGACGCTTTTGTTTCATTCGTTTCGCATCACTTGAATAATACAATTGAAGACCGCAGAAGTGTAAAATGTAATCTTGGTCTGATAGCCCAACTTACAAAAGCAGATATTTGTGGATTACCAAATAATTACATTTATATTATCGGTGTTGGGTCTATTATAAGCATCGCTGTCATGATAAATGTATATCTGTGTTACAAGAAGTCCATTATGATGTTTCTTTATGAACGCAATCTTCTCGTTAATTGGATAACTCAATTAGAACCTGAAGCAAACAAAAATAAGAAATTTGACGCATTTCTTGCATTTTCACATAGGAACTTGGACATGGTCGAGGAGTACGTTGAGAAACTGGAGAATGGACCTCTGGAATTTAAGCTGTGTTTCTATCAACGCAACTGGATGGTAGGAGCATCGATTTCTCAGTGCATTTTGGAGTCAATAGACGAGAGCAAAAGAATCATCATCTTGTTGACCAAAGAGTTTACGAAGTCCCCTTGGAGTCGATTTGAACTACGAACCGCAATTCAGGCGACATCGGGTGATAGCCACAAACGACTGATTGTCATCTTGTATCCTGAAGTGGAAATTGATAGCCTCGACTCGGAGCTTAGGACCTTTTTGAAATATCACACGTATCTACAACGCGATGATCCACACTTCTGGAGGAAACTCGCCTATGCTATGCCCCATAAGCAGAGAAGACAAACAATGGTTACAACTGTATAACTTGCTTGCTTATTTTGTCTTTGAAACAATTGTATTTGAATCTAAATTCATGTTTCCTTTTCACATTTGTTAAATTCTCAAATTGACAATCTTAACTTATAATTCCCGTAAATATGTATAGTATGTATAAATATAGTCACAATGTATTGAAAATGTTAATCGTTCCTGCAATATCTACATATGTATAAAAAGAATTTTTTTGCCAGAATAAAATAATTAACTTACTTGGAGTCCGTATGATTCGTTTGCTCTTGACCCCATCCAGTTTCGTTGATTGATTTTTTAGGAAACGCATAACAACTTTTCAATGGCCGCAACTTATATGGTAGAAGGGTATTATACCTTTGTCAACAGCCGAGAAGATTTTCCCACTTTCCGTATGAACACCTAGATATCAGAGCCTATAAGAGATAGAGCTATAATTTTTTTCGACATTTGTTTCTAATTTCCCCACGCCACATAATCGACAAAAATCGAATAGCAAGTTTTATTTTAGAATATCTGGTATATTTTATACTCTATAGTATAATTTTAAAGTAGTACAATATTAGTTTACCGAGTATAGGCTTCGGAATATATTCTATATTCCTATATATACAAGTATATAGGAATATTTTTGGTAAATTTTTAGAATATGGTTTTATTCTAAATGGGTAGCAGATATCTTACAGTCAAGCATACTATGTAGTTTTCTTACTTATTATTAAATTTTCCATAAACTTGCACTTTCAGAAAACAAACAAATTGCTATCAATTTTGCAGTGTTTGATTAATCTATTTCATGTGAGTATTATATTTTTTTTTTAAATTATATATTACTCAATTTTTAGTTTATAGGCGGTATTGTATTTCTTATATAAGTATATTGTAATTAAATTTGAAGACTTCTATACATACCAGATGACAAAAAGTAAGTTGAATTGCAATAGAATTTCTCGTCTGATCTCAATTTATTTATTAATAAACAAAAAAAAGGTTATTAATTAGGACGTCTACAATAAAATTTAAAAGATTATAGCGCATATTAAAATTATTTCGTCATCCCTTCGATAGCAGATATTTAAGTCAATTTCAACATATTCAATAGAATAACTGTCATCACTTCTGACTGGCTTCTCAGACATTCAATATTTTGCAGATTTATAGTCAGGCTCATCACCCCCACCGCCTCCCGATCCACCTCCTCCACCGCCGCCGTCCTTAGGTAATTTTCGCTTCTGTATAATACCCTGAAAGCAGAAAGACAATTATATTTCAGAAGCAAGTATTCATCGCTTGTATTTGGACGTTACCTGAATCTTTTGCCACTCGCGATCGAGTTCGGCCTTTTCATTCTTTTCGGTTTTATTTTTGCGCGTCTTGCGGCCATCCTGCATCTTAACACCGTACTGGAAGGCAGCTTTTGGCAGCGCCTCCTTGGTGCTCATGTAGTCCGAGTATTCCTCCTGAGTATCAAAGTCCCAGCGACCAATCGGTCCCTTCTTATTGCCCAAATCCATTTTGGTATAATCAACTTCATCGTCGGAATCATCAATGGCATCGTTCATCTCCTCCAAACCCGGATAGCACTCGGCATAGCCTTCCGGTTCATTGGCAAATCGCGATGCCATTGCCTTGGATATCTTTGGCGGTGGCGGTATACTGGTTATCACCGGCTCGGCTGCCTCGGGCGGCGCATCGCCAAAGTAGGATTGAGTGTTGGCTTTGGATTGATGATGTCGGTCGCTACGCGATGCACTTGGTTGATAGTCGCCCACATCATCGTAGATGCTATCGCCGAGTGCTTTGTTTGTTTTGCCGCCACTTGTAGAGCTGCTTCCTGCTCCTCCTCCGCCTGCCGCACTGCTGCTGCCGCTGCCAACATGCTGCTGGCCACGCACATGCTCCACTTCCTTTTCGTAGAACAACGGTTTATCCTTGTCGCGTTTCTTGTTCTTCTTGTTGCGTCCTCCAGCGCGCAAGTAGCTCAAAATCTGCGAGAGTTTATTGATGACAATGTCGTTGGTAGTCAGCGTGGCAATGTCTTCGCGTGCCACGGGCACCTCGTACTTGGAACGCTTCAGGGTTGTGGGTATATCCATATCCATTTCATCCTCCATATCGATGACATAGGCCATGCGACCGGGTGCAAAGAGTTCGTTGCGTGGTACCTCCTTTGAGCGACGTGCCTGGATGAGATTGTAAATGTTGCGTGCCATTTGACCATTGATGGCATTGATATCCTCGGCTTCACGACGTTCTGCCTCCAGTTGCTCCGCAGCCGCTGCAGCTTCAGCGAGTTTCTCGCGCGCCAAAGCAGCAGCGAGTTCCTCCTCTTCGGCTTCCTTGGTGTGTAGCTCGGAGCGCACTTTTTGCAGCAGCGCATAATCGAGACCCTTCACCAAGTGAGTGTGCTTCATGTCACCGCCCAAAAACTTCGACTCCTGAATAATACGCCGACGTCGCTCCGCCGCATCCACGCCACTCTTGACATCGGGTGCCACAGCGCGATACGCGTTGGTGCTGCTACCGTGACCCGGCGTGCTGGCATTCTGGTAATCGGGATTCGCATTGTCGCGACGCTCACGTGCCCGATCTCTGTATTTCTCAGAGAGCTCCTGCAGCTTCACATCCTCCTGCTTTTTGAGAGCTGCATAGAAATTCTTCTTTTTGCGTCGCAAATCGTTGCGCTCGCTGCTGCTCTGGCTTTTCTTCTTTTCTCCACTGACCGCTGCAGGCGTTGCAAACTGGGCGGTAGCAAGGTAACCGCTGCCTCCTCCACTGCTTGTGGAGGATCCTGGTGGCGGAGCACGCGGTGTGGCTAGCAGCTTGCGAAAATCATCGTTTGTTAGACGCACCGATGGAGGCGCCTCCAAATGTGTTTCCGACATTACGGCAACTTATCAATATTTACACTTTTTGTGTATATTTTGTTTTTCTCAATGCAATAATCTCAACTTGTCGTAGTGGTGTTATCGATTACTTGTTATCGGAGTGGAAAAAACTATTGCAGCCCTGCTGGCAGCTGTTAATAACAGTGCAAAAAAACAGTCTCCATAATGTTAAAAAAATATTGTTGTGCTTGTACTTGTTAGTAGATTCCTATTTAATTAATAATTCCTATTTAATTTAATTTTTTATGTATTACTATCAATTATGTATTATTTTATTATTGAAAGATAATCTGATTAGTGATACGTCTAAACAGACAACACTCTGTTTTAAGTGGCGCGCCATTTCCCAAGTGACAATTATTTATGTGGTTTATATAATTGTTATTTAAACATATGTAAAACAAATCATTAATTTTTTTTATTATTAAAAATGGCAAATTTGGTTAAATATATAATTTACAATAATAAATTTGTTTCAGGAGGCTGTTAAATATCGATGACATGAACAATAAAGTATCGATGCTTATCCACCTCTAATTGTTCCAGCTGTTTGAAACCGACTGATGAATGGATTAATATTTTTGTTTACAATTTGTTTCGAGTAGCAGCTGACATACAAACCAAAATAAATATAATTTAATACAAAATGATAAAGTTTCTACATGGATTGCCTAAGGTTGAGCTGCACGCTCACCTCAACGGCAGCTTGAATATCGACAGCATTAAGGAGCTGGCCGAGAATGTTTATGGCCAACAGAGCGACGAGTTTGCATCGATGTGCGAGCGTTTCATAACCTTCAAGAAGGGGTCCAATTTAAACGATTGCTTTCAAAAGTTTGCATTCGTGCACGAGTTGACTTCAACACGCAAAGGATTAGAACGCGCCACAGAGCTGACAATACGTGATTTTGCCAAGGATAATGTAATGTATCTGGAGCTGCGAACCACACCAAAATCCAATGACAACATGACTCGGCGCGCTTATCTGGAAGTTGTCATGGCAGCTATCGAAAAAGCTACTACTGAACATGCGATTACTGTTAAGTTATTGCCATCGATAAATCGTGGCGAACCGTTGGAGGTGGCCGAGGAAACAGTCGCTTTGGCCATCGAACTTGGTCAAAAAGAGCCTGAGCTTATTGTTGGCATTGACTTTAGCGGCGACCCTAATCAGGGCAAGTTTTCCGATTTTGCTCCGGTGCTGGAGAAGGCTCGACAACATGGTCTTAAATTGGCTATACACTGTGCGGAAATTGACAATCCTTCAGAGATTCGTGAGATGCTCATGTTTGGCATGTCCCGTTGCGGCCATGGGACTTTCTTGGGTAACTCCGGCTTTGCACATATGAAGGAACAGAATATACCCATCGAATGTTGCCTTAGCAGCAATGTCAAGACTGGGACCGTGTCTAGCTTTGGTTCGCATCATCTCAAGCAACTTTTTTTGGCCGATGCCCCCAAAGTTTTGTGCACCGATGATTGCGGGGTCTTCGATTCCACATTGTCCGAAGAATTTTTGTTAGCGAGTGAAACTCTTGGATTGACGCGGAGTCAGTGCATCGATCTGACCATGGAGGCAGTGCAGCATTCGTTTGCCTCGCCCGAGGAAAAGCTGAAAATGAAGATGCGGCTTTATGCATTCACTCGACGTCAATAGGAATTGCATTTATTTACAAATAAAGTATTTTAAAGATTCGAAATGGCGCGCTTTTGCTCTTGAATGTTATTCTCTTTTGATTAGTTAACATGAGAAGAGCGTATTGTTGCTCTTTTTTCTGCGGCTCTCCTTTAGTTTAAGCATAAATGTTAATTTAACATTTGTTGCGTATGCCAACCCAGTTCCCGCCTAATGCATCACTCAAATTTTGTCAACTTTTTCACCACTATTGCTCCCAAATTCATTTGTATCTTAATTATTAACCTCTTGGGCTTCAGCATTTTTACATTGCATCAAATAAATGCATTAATAACATACAACAAGCTGGAGGCCATCTCTAGTTGACAGTTTGAAGTATGCAGAAGTGTGTTAAATAACAGGCGCTGTTAAGGGGATGCCGTCGTGTCTAAATTTCGTGCCTGACACGAGAAATGTGGTGCAACAATATGAATTGAAAAAACCAAAACTAATTGCTTAACATTACTTGTTCGTTTTGTAACCATAAGTATTAAAGAAAATTATACTTATGTATCGATTATTAAGGCTGTCGGTCTAATGATTGTTAGGCTGGCGTGCCACTTGGCACACGCGCTCATCTCTGCTATGTTAACTCTGCGCTCTTATAAGAAAATTTAACAGCTTTTCTGGCCAGTACTATTTCTCTTGTCCGTGCGTGTGGTCGCATCTCTGCGCCGGTTTGATCGCTGCCAGTGTGTTATTTCGTTTCGTTCTTTGAAGTGTGTTCGTAAATAATAAAGAGTGTCAAACAATTTCGAAGTAAGCAGCAAAGTTTGTCATGAGCCCGCAAAAAGCAGCAGCAATTAAACGTGCAAGCGTTACTGCATGATTATTGAAAATATATAGCAAAACAACAATTGCTTGTGTTTATTTGCGTGCAATACTCGACATCAACAACATCAGCCGTAGCAACAACACAATATCTAAATCGAAGCACCGTTTCAAAAAAGTTGAAAAAGCACAAAGTGCACAACACACACAAGTGCTTTATTGCCGCTATAGTGTAGGCGTGTGTGTATTAGTTAGTGTATATGAAAGTGTGTGCGTGTATGTGTGCATGCGAGTAAGCATGTGCTTGTGATTTGATGTTATTGTCGCTTCTCCACTCCCCTCCCATTCCACAAGATAAACATACAAATATTGTAATAAAATATTTTGTTAGCATAAACAAATGCAAGTAAACTATAGTGCAGAAAACAAAAAAAGGAACTAAGCAAAAGAGTCGCCGTTGTCTACAAAAATACACATAAGGTGAGTAATGCAAAAAAATGGAAATGTTGAGAAATCACAAACTGATGAAAGTACCGTTTTATGCGTGCGACTTGTGTGTGCGTTTGTGTGGGTGTAAGAGAGCGCGCGCGCTGCGTTTGTTTTTGTTTTGCTTTTACTTTTGCTAAATAACTCGAAATGCGGTCGTCAGCAGTAGGCAAAATCATTCAAATATTTGCGCTAATGGGGAAAAATACGTTGATGTTGCTGCTACATCTGCAATTGCAGCTTGTTGAATGCAACAACGCAACGTATCGCAACGCGTCGCATCCTAGTGTCGTTGTCTGCCGTCGGCGTCGGCGACAATTTAGCTCCCGTTTTCGTTTCATTTACGTTTTGCTTTTGAACCTGTCAGCGTGCACATTTTCTGTTGCTTTTGCGTTTTTTTGTGTCTTATTGTTGCATTTTCTTGCTCCCCCCTTCATTCCGTACTGTTGTTATTGCTTTTGCATGCGACAACGCGACGTAGACGTCTACGTCGTCGTCATCGTTTTATTGTACATCATTTTCTTATACGCACATATACCAGCATATACCGTGTACATATATTTATGGTGTGAATGTGAGTGTGTGTACATGCATGCTTGGGTATTTGGTTGTCTTCTTTGCTTTGTTTGTTTGTTTGTGATACCGGTTTTGCTCTTTGCTGCTCCTCTGCTCTCACCTTACGCTCAGCCAAAACACACGCTCTCTGCATTGTTGTTGTTGCTTTACAGGTAGTTGGTGCTTATAGTTTACTTTTAGATTTCTTTTCTCTGCTTCTGTGCGTGTTACTGTTGTTGTTCCGTTTTTGTTTTTGTTGGTTTTCTCTGGTTTTGTATTGTCTTAATTATGTTTTATTTGCTCTCAGCAATTATTAATCTGATTTCTGATTTCTGCGTTTGCCTTTGCCTTTGCCTTTTACCTCTGCCCGCCTATTAAAAGTTCATTTTCATTTCTTGTTCGGGCATCTAAAGCGATTTGTGGTTTCTTTTTATTTATTCTTGTGTTTTGTATATTTTAAAATGCGTATTTTATTTCTTGTTATTTTGTTGCCAAGGCTGTTAAACTTTGTTAATGGATTTTTAAAGCTTTTAGAAGATTTTTTGCACACATCGGATTGTTGATTCAATTTGAAATCTTGTGCAAATTTTAACATTCTTGTTTTTTTTTCGTTTTGTGTTCAATCTTTTCTTTTGTTTTCGATTGTGCGTCTCTTTATTCTTTTTGTTTCTGGAAACCATCATTCAAACAAGCTGCGAGAAAATCAAATGGAAGATAAATTCTTCTAGTGTTTTTCTTTGTTTTTCAAATACAGAATTTTCTTCACGGATCTCTAATAAAATATGCTTAGCAAGGAAAATTCATAAAGTTTCTTATGTACGTATGTATAGGTTGTTCTTGCGATTACAACGAATTAATGAAAGGTTAATGAATGCATGAATCATATGATCATTTTGTATCCCAGTCTTCTGAGAACTTAAAGGCCCCATCAAAAATATAATAATAAAGAACGTGACTTGTGGGCAACCCAATAGAAAAAGTACGGCAATATTGGGTAAATAATAAAGAGAGAGAGCGAGAGAGAGAGACGTCTAATACTCTGTAGGCAGTGAAGGCGAACATTACAGAAGAATTATTTATTATTTGCATTGAGTACTTTGACGTGAATCCACCGTATGTCTACTCTTGAGGCCTCCATCACCATCGAGGCCTGGGGAGCATAAATCATGTCCAATTATAAGCATATTAAACACATTGTGTGGCTCTTGTGGGCTCTGATGATGAGAAGCAGAAACGCCCCAAAATAGCTGCAAGATGTGCGAAAAAGTAAAAGTAAAACAGAATTATTCTATTAATACTTTGGCGCTAAAATCAATCAAATAACTATCTATAACAACATTGACTTATCGAGTGAATACATAAAATGTATATTAAATATTTATCATTCTTTAGAAAGCATCACCCATGAAAAAATGAGCAAATTCGAAAAATAAATTTAGATTTATTTAGATGTACTTAGAAACACAATCATTAAATGCAACTACAATAGAATATACAAAACCAAAAACTTTTATTATCTAACACATACTCAAATTCGTATATAAGATTTCCTATATATGTACATATGTATGCAGAAAGAAAATTGACTTAAGGCCAATACAGCAAATTTCGCACGCCTCCGCAGAGCAAAAAAGAAGACGTCAACGTTTTTCGCACGTTTTCACAAGCTGGAAATTTGTTCAAGAATTTATGTTTATTTGATTTTTGTCTAAACTTTTGTTTAGTTTCTTCCTCACATAAATTCTCAGCGTATTAGTGAATTCTTGACATAGAAATACCCTGTAATAAATGCAAGCGATTGATTATATTTCATAATACGACATTATACCTTCTTAAAAAAATGTTTTAACAACAGGCTTAGCGAAAATTTGTAAAATCATTCTGATTTAAAATTGCAGTGTTTATAGCGCAAACACACTCTTTAAAAATTTCTAATAAATCGTTACTAATGTTATGTGCGCTTTTTGCTGGCCAGCTGAAGCGTATTTAATAGTATATCTTATTGGCCAGCTGCGTTTTCTCAGCGCTCTTTGATGAGGAGCTAAGTGGGAAAAGAAATATATACATAACATATATGGTATATACTTACTATACATACAATATTTACACGAACATATGTTGGAATTGAATCATTTGGAAATGAAGTTAAGGCCGTCACTTAATTGATTAATTTATCCACATTTTTATGGAAGGTTAACAGTACTATGCAGCAAATTTGCGGTTGCCTTTTGATCTCTTATAATTAAAGAAAATAGTAATAATAATAATTATGTTAATGTAATTAATTTGATTTTAGTAATTTAAATTTTTACTGCATTGTTCGACAAATATTTTCATCATACACAAAATAATGTAATCATTTATTCATTTAGGTTTTGTGTGACGCCTAAATCTGGATTCTTAATACTAAAAAAATTAATTACGGTCTCTGTGACTCCTGATGCTTGCTATCAGATTAAAATTGTATAAGTTATTTAAGAAATAATTAAATCTTAGTTGTTTTGCTTGACAATCTGGTATAATATGTATTCTTTGGTTTATTTAAATGTATAAAAGTATATTGATATACCGCTAATACCTTTCTGTATATTTTAGTATATTCGGTATACTAATTTGGTAAATTTCAAGGATATATCGTACTGTTTTAATTGAAAAAAGCCTAGTTAGTTTTGATTATTTGCTGAATAAAGAAAATTATTATATTTGATAATAACTTTGCAGACCTTGCTTGTTAATTTCAAATAAGATAAAACAAAAATATAAAATGTTTCTTAGTAATCCCTCATTAGACTTTTATAAATTCTTTAGTTATTGTTAACAGTTTGCTTAAGAGACAATTACTCTAATACTATTAATAAGAGTGCTTTATGAAAATGATCTTTTTTGTTAATATTTTAGGGATATACATACATATATAAAAAGTTTCTTAGAAATCATCTGATCTCTCTTAATTATTTTCTTAAGTGTTGAGTGCCATTATTCTTTCATTGTGTCTCATTCGTAATGCGATGAAATAATCATTTTCAAAATTACAGAAGCATTGATAAGATGCTCTTGGGTGCGTTATAAGAGTCATCGATTCGGTTGCCACATCAGCGTGCCACATCTTTGCCTTTTGTCGTTTCCTTTGCATTTGTCTGTTGACTTGACCAACGACACAAAAAAAAGTGAAACGACGGGATGTGGAAGGCATTAGGCAGTTTGTGCTGTTTGCTTTTAACTGAAAGCGGTCTGGAGAATTTAGGCGTGTCCAGAGGGGAAGAGCCGCACAGTTTTGGCACGTGGCCAACTAAATAGCAAAACGGCAACGGCAAAGGCAAAGGCAACGAGCAAATAAAGTAAATGTAAATAAGCAATTGTTACATGAACATTTTTAATGAAATGCCTCGCCAATGCTTGCAACTAATCTAGTATACTAGATGTATATGTTTCATCTATTTAGTTGGCCTGTTTCTTATGTTCTTTTTTTCATTTTTTTTTTTTTGGTGTTCTCTTTAAACTGAGGCCAATTCATTTGAACAACTTTCTGGCTGGAATGCGGCACGCACGCGACATTGACAAACAAACAAACAAACTCGGCGTCTGTTCACGTTCTCTTCTCAGCCAGACGGCAAATTATAACATTTTTTTTCCAATCTTTCTTACAAAACACACGACCCTCCCTTTTAAAACTCACCTTCTCAGCATCTCGTTTTATTTCTATATACATATATTTGTTATTTTTTTTGTATTTTTTTTTTTTGCTAACGTTTGGCGGCTTTTCTTTGAGCTGCCCTAGACGTGCGATGCATAGCAAAAGCGGCGCATGGAAAAGCCGGAAAACTGTCTGACATTGCCATTGTTTGTCTTTGGCAGTTCCCAAAACGGAACAGAGCTCTATGTACATATCATATACACATACATATGTTCTCATAGACAATAGGCACCCAACAAACATACTTGCATACATTATATTTAGTTAGTTAGTCTAGTTTCTAGTCTTGTGAGTCTTGAGAAAGCAACGCGAAACGAAACGCGAAAGACGCAACGATGACACAGCTATTTCTTTTGTCTTTTCTTTGCTACAAAAGTTGAACAACTAAAAAAAAGAAAAACAGTCATGAGAAATGTTCCTCCAAATTACCGGATATTGCAGATTTTGCGCTTCTCTCGGTTCAATTGTGAGCGCCTGAAATGTTTTTCAAATTTTCTTTGAAGTTTCACACACTTTGCAACGATGTGAGAAGGGAAAACGATGTTAAAGGGTTAGGAAGGGAAATTACACAGTTACATACATTTATTTTGGTAATCGTTCTTCAATCGAAATTGTTCAATTATTGATATTTTATTATATAATTAAAAATCAAATGATTATATTGACATTCAACTGGCTTTAAATTACAATTTATCACACTTGTCTCACAACATTTTCGGGTCATCTATTTTTGATGTCTCTCTCTTTAGCCTCTCAACAAATTGACAATCAATTTTGACAATCTCTACCATAAAAGGAACTTTAAAAGTGCATTACCCACAACATGGAAATATCTTCAATTCAGTTGCCAAACACAAAAGTTGACTGGCAAACAACTGACCCGGAAAAAAATAAATATTAACATCAAAATTCAGTTGAAATGCGCTAACTGACTAAGAGATACCCTTTAAACAAGTCAGGCAGAATTAGATCTTTAAAATATATATATATATTTTTTTTTTTGTATTTAACATACAAAAAGAAAAAGAATGTTTTTGTTTATATTTACTTTAAGAAACTACATACATCATAAGATAAAAAATGAGTATTGTTTTTTTTTTATAAAGAATTTAAGAGATATATTATAACGAAAATAATTCAGAGAAATAAACATTATTATGACAAGCCAAGCTTGTCAATTCTGTGAGGAACAGGGTAGAAAAAATAAATAAAAGCTGAAGCAAAGGGATGTAAAAATAAGATCTACCAAGACATGCTCACACATTTTGTTACTAAATATACATCACCTATGGTGAAAAGCTATAATGCACGTAATGTTTGTTTGCAACTGTTTGTTTGTTTGTTTGTTTATTTGCACAAACTCGACAAACAAGCGATTGCCCTTCCTTTCCTTTCCCTTTTGCCACGCTTTTGCATTACGTTCCCTTTCACTCAATACTTGGTTGATTCAAAGAAATGTTGCACAAAATGTGAAATACGAAAGCTTCTGCATTTTAACACTTGATTTGATATGCAAATATGAACAATGCAAACGTAAGGTGAAGTGTAAAGGCAGAAATGTCTGAGTGTGTGTGTGGAAATTTATGTGAAATCACAAAATTTATGGCATTTGCCGCTGTGACGTCTTCGCCTTGTTCTTTACGAGTATTTTCTTATTTTGCGTTTTTTCTCATTTTGGGTGAATAACTTTTGTGAGCACTGCCAAAAAGTTTATTTTTGTATCTAAGATAATAAATATTCTTTTTATAGCATAGATGCACATTTTTTTCATATCTGTGTGCAGGAAAATAAATTTCGGAGGTGTTTTGAAATAGCGCCATAAATGCCGATAGCAATTCATTAAAAATATTTTAATTATTTTCATATATTTCTTAATTTATGTTTGCTATTGAGTGATGGATAATCTACATAATAAATTAAAGATACATTTCAAAGTTCAAATTAATCATAAGTTTTTAGCTTTTAATGAATTCAATCTTTTTTTACAGTACTCAAATATTGTATTATTAAGACTTACAGGGTATCCAGGCTTCGATTCTTAAATTCATAATCTACAAGCAGCATAGCTTCTCTTGCTACCTCGCTTTACACTTACTTTGCTTGTTTGGCAAAGTTATACACTGTGTTTTATATGCTGTGTATACTTTTTGGCACGTGACAATAAATTGTTGTTGTTTGCACTATTGCTGCTGCTGTTGTTGTTGTTGTTGTCTCTACTTCTTTTGCCGAAACTTGCTTGCAAGTTCTATGTAATTTTGAAGCCAAGTAGAGAGAAAAGTGTGTCATAAATGTCATAGTTAATATTTGCTGTTCAGTACGTAATTTTACTCTATTTCGTTTTTGTTTTTGGTTTTTGGCAACTGGCTTAAAAATGCCATGCAAGTGCAACGTGAGGGAGCATATCGTCTATACGAAGTATTACTTCGTGTGCGTCGTATATGGGTTTCATAAATAAAAGCATTGCACGCTCTGTCAACCTTGACCCGTTAGTCAATTTCAGTTGTTCGACAAAAGAAACCAACCCAAAAAAAATATTGCTGAAAAATTGCATGGCATCGCATTTATGGATTGAGTGTGTGCTTGTGTATTTGTGTGTGTGCGTGTGTGTACCTTTTGTCTGTGTCTGTGTATGTCTGTCAATCCATAACCAATAAACCACAAAAGCTACAAGCATCTGAGTACACATACCTTAAATTAGATGAATGCCCAGTCAAAGATACGAGTATGGAGTACAAAAGAAAAACCAGAATTACAAAAAAACAACAGCAAAAAACATAACAAGCATATTTCTGTGCAATCTGTGCTTCGTATGAAAAACTGTAAACTCGATTGACAACAGCAGGGAAAGTAAGAAAAACGAAAAAAAATAGCGCAAAGCAAAAGCGAAATGCACAACATTGAAATTGTATCCAGCAGCTACAACGTATCTTTTTCTTTACCCATATATCTATGAGCATCTTATCCAACGTAATTAATCAGAATATGGCCTACTGGCATGGAAAATGTTATCGAATCACTTTTGCATATATGTACATAATGTATTACATATTATGCGCACGCTGATTGAGTTTCTAATTGCATGTGCTTGAGTTAAGAGAAATATGAAAATCGATCTAAAGAGATATACATATAAAATGACTCTTGATTCCATCGATAGTTAATATGTGTTAAGGGCAAAAAGAAAACAAAGTAAGAACGCTACAGTTTTGTGTGCTCGACTCTGAGATACCCGATATCCATTTTGAATAAAACAAAATATTGCGGTATTATTCTAAAAATATACCAAAATAGTATACCTCAAAAAAACCAAAACTAGTAAGAAAGCTACAGTTGAGTGTGCTCACTGTGAGATACCCGATATCCATTTTCAATAAAACGATACTTAACAAAAATACTAAAAATATACCGCAAAGCTACTAAAGTACACCAAACTCTATATTTGGTATATCGATATAGTAATTTTAAACTCAAAGCCAAAATATACCAGATTGTCAGCCAGAGCAGCTGAAATCCGTAAAAAGTAGGCATAATTTGTCATTCAACAGTATTTCTTGAATAAGTTATATCATTTTTTATTCGATCGCAACTAAATTCTCAGAAATCACAAATACAAATATACTTAAAATACCAAAAATATACTAAATACTACATTTGGTATCTATATAGTATTACAATTTAAGCATACCATAGAGGTAAACAAAAACCAGATTGTCAGCCAAAGCTGATAAAATCCGTAGTAAGTAGGCGTAACTTGTCATTCAAAAGTATTTCTTAAATAAGTTATACAATTTGTATCCGTTATATAAAATATATACTTTATATCCTTTTGCCTGTTACATATATTTCTTGCAGGCACAAAGTTATAATACCCTTTTACCCTATGGGTAGCGGGTATAATTATTCAACTAATCTTTGCCTTCGTAGCAATTCATAGACAATTGAATATTAGAAATACATTTCAATGTCATATATAGAAAACAGCGTATCGATGGCATATATACTTTACTCATCTACAGCTGAGCCTATAGAATTACGCCAACTTATCGCAATCGGAAAGTAACCTTGACTAAAGCGAATAAACGAGACAAGTTCGACATGAAAAACCACAGCGGGAAATCCAGTCAACAATCGACATATTGCAATTCGAAACTTGGGGCAAAAACAATCGCATAATACATATTAATCTCCAGACCTAAATCGATGGCGGGTGCAAGGCAACAAGAATAAATATATCTCAAGCGGGGCACACACACACAAAAAAAAAAGGAAAGAAAAAAAGTGCAACGTGCAATGTGCAACAATAAATTGTGCACCTTATGACGTTGTACAAAATACAAAAGCTCTCGACGAACATTTTTCATTATACGGGGTTTTTTTTCTCACTTTTTGGTTTATTCTTTTTCCCCATTTTACAATACTTTTTGCTTTTTTTTTTTGCGTTGTTTTGATTTTTATTTTTGCTCAGCTTTAGTTTCTGATTGTTGGCTGTGGTATTGTTGTTGTTGTTGTTGCTGTTTTTGTTAGTGTTGCTTGGCTGACTGCACTTGGCCTAAAGTTGATTGCATGACATTGTTCTTAGTTTTCGCTTACATATCGCAGTTGTTTGGTGTACTCTGAACCCCCCACCCCAAATAGTACTCATACCCTTTGCTCACAGACTTGCACACACCTTAGTTGTGGGCTGCGATTTGTTTACATTGATTTTGTTGTAGTTTACAATCACAAGACCCCGCCCAGCAAAAGCTCTTCCGACCATTTGCAATATTATTGAAGAACCACTTGGTTTGCTCTTGTTGCTCTTATTGAACTTTGACTTCTATTCTGTTTGTGGTACTCCATATACTCCAGCATATATTTATATCTAGGAATACCCTGAAAAACGGGAATATGGTTGATAGGACTAAGGAATACATTTAACATAATTATAAAGATAATTCAAATGCAAACTTAATTTAAAAATAAACATTTTATTAAAAAGAGATATTCATGTTTTAATACTGGGTATTTTGTTGCTCAGCAGACTTTTTCTTACCCTGTTGTTCTTCTTATATGTTCTTTTTTTCCTGAAATACTTGAGTGCATTTCAATTCATTTCGTTTCCCATTTTGTTTGGGCTATGCAATGATAAATGTTCAAGTAATAAACTTGAAAAATGCCCATTGTATAGCGCATTTGAGGTGAGTGCGGGGCGACCCTCAAGTGTTGAAAATCTCTGATGAGTTTTTCCTTCACGTATTTAGGCTAACGATTGGGGAACGAAAAAGCGCGATTGCTGTGTGAGCTGATGACTAAGACAAATAGTTTTCACTGCATGTGTCAGTATTTTAAGACCAACCAAGTTGAAATATGACATTGTTCAATTTATCGAACTGCTTTTCCACTTACAACTAAACTTGACATTATTATTCTGAGTGCTTGGTGTAATTACTTTTAAAATTAGTCGAAAATAACTTGTGTATTCTTGAATCACTTGAAATCAACTCAATTTAAGAAAGTTTTCAGCGCATTTAAAATTATGATTAATTGTTGGATTTTATTTTACTTTTGAAGTTAAATTGGCTTGTGGTATTAAAACCTAGATTAAAGAATATATATTGCCTGTTTTACTGCTCTTAAATATGGCAACACTATTTAACCCAATTAACCAACATTTTTAATTGTTGTAGATTAAACAAAGTCTCTTCAGTTCAGCTCTAAAAGCGCTCTTAATGAATAAATATTAAAATCAGTCTTGAAAGACTAAAGATTATATCTAGATTCAGTCCTTTCTGTTATTTCTACTTCTAAGCGAGAGATTATTTTTATCACTCTTTGTATTTGGAGCAAAGTTAATGTCGTTAAGGTCAAGTTTTCAGTTGCCTTTTGCAATTTTTTTTAGTTATAGAACGTTTATTGTAAAGTTAATGAACTGTAAAGCTTCTTTCGCAATCTAAATATTTCAAACAGCGTTTTTTCGCAATGAAACCAAGCAATCAATTTTTAACATGCTGTGACAAAACTTTAAGCTTATCGATTATAAATAATGATAATGTGTTTCTACAATTTACTGCTACTACTTGAGAACACTAAATGGGAACAGTAAAAGAAATCAAACCAATAAAAACACTTGCGAAATAGCGAGGAAAAGGAAAATGCAATTTTCTTATAGCTTTCATAATAATGTCGCCGTTGATGTCGTCTAAGGAGTTCTTTTACTAAGTTTATACTAAGTGTATAATAACAGTCGCAGCATTTTGAAATGAATGTTATTAAATATCTTTACAAATTAGTTTAATTGTATTAGTTTATTTAAATTATCAATTAGAACTATGTGATTATAATGTTATGTTGAAATATACAACATATTTTATATTACTTCGTAGTTAGTTATATTATATACAATTAAAGAGTACGCCATTCTATTTATTACTTTTTTTGTGTTTAATATAGTTTACATGTTCGTAAAGTTTACAAAATGTTTTAATCGATGTTCATTGATGTGCGAATGAACAATTTTTCAAGTACGAAAGGGTGTTAAAGTTTCGACTAGTCTCAAGTGTTCAATCAACTCATTGTTTTTGCACTCTCTCTCTCTCTCTTTGCAGTATTTAATAAGTGTTAATCGAGTTGATGTTGGTTTCATTGTTGTTGCTGAAGCTTTATAAAATTGCATTGTGCGGTGGCCACTATTATTATTGTTGCTGCTGCCTAATTGAAGTGTCATTAATTTGTATGCATCAACATAATTACGCATAATTATGAATAAGTCATAAGCAATTTTAGTTAATTCCGAAAGAGTTTCGGGTTCGTTGCGTTGTATTCTCTCTTATAATCCTCACTCCTCACTCCTTCTCCCTCGTCTGTCTCGCTTGACGGAAGTGGTGAGTAACAACTACGATAACAACAGCAACAAGAATAAACTTCAACCAAACAAAATGTTTCAAGTAGTTGCCACAGACTGTGACCCGCTCTGTTGACCCCACTTACACATTGTTTTTTTACTATGTTTTTCACTTTTTTTTTGTTTTGTGTTTTTGGGGGGGCTTCGTTTTCATGTGTTAAATTTGTTGCGTTGCTTGTTCGCTGGTTGCGCGTCAGTGATTTACATGCTTTATGCGAAGCATGAGCAAAGCGAGTACGAGTATCTTTCTGGTGGCTCTCTTTATGGTCTCTGGTCAGCGCAATTTCCACGTGCTTCGCGCAAGCAAAACAAGCAAGAAATCGACAGTCGAGTGTGCTCGGCTGTGAGATACCCGCTATCTACACTCATTGAGATACAAGTAGTGTGGTATTATTCAAATATACCAAATTAATATACTGAAAAATATTATAAAATACTAAAGTATACCGAATAGTACGAAATATTATTTAAATATACCAAATTATTATACTGAAGAATACTATAGAATAATAAAATATATCAACTAGTATGGTATTGATATTTAAATATACCACTAATACTACTAAAGTATGCCAAATAGTATGGTATTATTATTTAAATATACCAAATTAATATACTGTAACAAATAATACAAAATACTAAAGTATACCATTACGTAAATATGGTATTTTGATATAACAAGTACCGCAAAAATAGGTATATAGCATATATCGTCGTGTTTATACGAATTTATACATACACATATATTATTTATGCCCCTCTGCCCTATAGATGCCGGGTATAAAAATCAGAGAACAGCCTCTATTAGAGTATCTTCTCATGTGCATTATTTTCATTTCCATACTGTTTTTTTTTTATTTTTGGATTAATCTTTTGGCTTTTTTCGGTGTATATAGTACATTTAATTTATTTAAATTATGTCGAGGTTTGTTGAACTTCCTGTAATTTGTCATTGTTAGTGCTCATGTAGTCATTAATTTGATGCGTTATAATCTATCTTAATATTCGAAATTATCAGAGATTCAATGAGAATAAAATTATTAGGAAACTTTATGAACTTGGTGTACTATAGATTCATTAGAGAACAATAAAGAAACATATTAGAGCATGCATTTTCCTATAAATCTCACTTAGCAAAGTGATTATAAGTTATGATTCTCCTCGTTTCATTGCAGTTGGGATCCAAAGTTTTTCTCGTGAAAACTAAAATTGTTAACATCCTTCTTATTTACTCCTCTTTTCTTGGTTGTAGTTTTTTTTTTTGTCTTAACTAACCTATCCTCTGTTTAGCTTCGGAGTCACGTACAAAATTAAAAAAAAATACTCTCGTCGTCAAATTGATTTTTGTGGCAAACGTCGAGTAAATAATCAAATCATCTTGGCCATTCATCGTTTCGTATATATGTATTATATGTATGTATGTACAATATATAATATAGGAGCGGCGGCGCCAAGCAAAAAGGCTTGATTTGCTACTCCATAAAAACCCGAAAAATCAATCTTCGCTCTCTTCGACCCATCAAAAACGGAAAACGCCCCAAAAATTGTAGTCATTAGTTTTGGCAAAAAGGCGAAAACAAAATGCAAGAGAACAAGAGCCAAAAAAATAAAAAAGAAACAACGAATTTATGTACGTGTGTGGAGTAAAGTTCATGACCACGAATCAAACTACTTAGCCAAGTTAGTGCGGTTCGCATTTGAGTTTCCAAGTTGAGATGAGACATGAATGTGGCATTGTTTAAACTGCAATAGCGCCACAATTCTGAGCTCTGTGCTCTGACTCAGGCTCTTGGCTCTGTCTGTGCCTGATGAGTCGCATCAATCAGCGCAGCCATTGTCTGAACTTGAAATCGACTTTTAAACAGGCAACGCGGCCAGAACAGAACACAGAACGAAACGGTAAGAGACAGGCTTGAAGACAGGCAGTTAACTTGGCCAGAGAGCAAGGCGAGTCAAGGCGAGGCAACCGCAACATAAAAGCCTAATGATCAGCGCCAGCGATTGAGTTACATGTAGCAAATCTGTGGCGATCGACGCAGTCGCCACATTGAACAGCTTGAACGGCTTCAACTCCTTCAAGTGGTCGAAGTTCTCGATCTGCGTCTCGTGCCTTTAACTGTCCACAGTTAATCACGAACTGGCCAAAAAGAATGCCGGGATTAAGCACGAAAAAATAAAACCAGGGGGAACCAGTTTCTTTTACAGCGCCGGCAAATGGAATACTTGACTGTCGTTTGTTTTTCTTGATACCCTTGACAAAGGACTCTGACAAGCTAATTCATTAGCCGACAATGGACTAAAAACCGACAACTGAATGCAGTCGAAAACTTGGCTTATAATTCTCTAGCCAGCTAAATGTTGTCTAATCGTTGGATCAAGTTTTAACTATTGGGTAACAATAATAAATCGTTGTGATATCTTTGATGGCATTTAATGAATTGTAAGGGTATTCGAATTGTGCTTTATATTAAAGTCTAATGCAAATATAAATTTTAAAATAAACTAAACGAGTTCCATGCTCTAGGAAAGTCAACTTTTTGCCAAGATTATTAAATATTATTAACTAGAAACTTTTGCAGCAGAGCATTAAAAGTTCGACTTGGGCATAGTTTTTGGGAGGAATTTTCTTGTTTTTGTAAATCAAGTTTGCAGCTTTGGGAAGTTGTTGGCGCTGCTATGTTTGTTATTCAGCGGGACGTGGCGCAACTCGTTTTTGGTCTTGAGGCTGTCTTTGGCTGCTGCTTGGCATATTTGTTGGCCAACAACTGCAACAGCAACAGCAACAGCAATAGCAACAAAAACAGTCAACAAGCAAAACGTGCACGCCAAAATATGCAACTGCAACAAGAACCGCAACAGCAGCAGCAGCAGCAGCAACAGCACAACGAGCAACAACAACAAGAAGAAAAACGGCAACATTAACTTGCAACAATGGGGCAGCAGGCAGCAGAGAGCGCCTTGGGGCGCGTCGTCATTCCGTCTAGCAATGTTTTGGTTGACTTGTTAGTTGTTGTTTTTGGCTTTTTGCTTTTTATGGTTTGGGGTCGTCCTGCTTGCCTTGGCTATCTGCCAATTGTTTGGCAAATTAACAGCGAAAAGGAGTTTGCAACTGCAACCACACACACACACACATACGCATACGCACACACATCGCTTTTCGATGTTGTTGTGTTGCTCCTGCTGTTGCCAGCTTCTGCCAGTGATGTTCTTATTCTTCCTCGACTCATGCTGCTGCATTGCGTGTCTTGTCTTGTCCTTCGCTCAAAATGTTGCCAAACATTTAAATATGCCTTTGTTTGGATTTTCAGCTCAAATGAGCTTGTCGTGGTCCAAAAGTTGCCGCCAGTTCAGACGCTCATCGTCTGCGTTCCACGATAATCTTTTGGCCTGCCACTTTATTGTTCTTCTCGCTATCCTGCCAATAGCTAAAGCCAACAATGGGTATGCACGCACTTCACAACCATTTCAAGTAGCTGAAACTTGAATTGTTAAATGAATTACTTTAAATGATCAAAAACTTGAATTAAATGAATTTTGTAAATCATAACAAGCTTCAATTTTGTTGACATAATTCTAATAGCTATAGCTTTTCGAGGGTATTTAGTAGTCTGGCTTTGAGAGCATTTCGGTTGTGGTTTCGCTTTGTTGCTGCTTCTTTGGCGTCGTCTTGTGGTCTTGGATTTGTGCGTTTATCTTCATTATGCCATTGAATTTATTCATGCATCCATATTTAGTTAAATTACACGTTCGCGATAAGCTCAGGCAGACGGCGAACACTCGAATCCAATTCAATCCAATCCAATCCAACTTCAACTTCAACTTTCAGTTGGACTTGGCTGTTTAAACTAATTAGTTGAGTGTCTGTGTATGGTTTTGTGGTTCTTGTTTTCCAGGAATAAAATCTCTTCACAGTTTTCTTGCATGTTTACGTACATATTATTAGGCAATCACGGCTTTGCCCACACTTCAATATTCTATCACATTATTAAATTGTACGACTGGCATTATTTTCAAATTTTTCATTCTCGTTTCTTTCTTTCTTTGCAGGTGAGCAAACAATTTTCGTTGGACAGCTGCAACATCTTTTTTAACTGGGTAAATATTTACCTTTCTAAGAAGTTTGCAAGTGTTTTTCTTGCAAATTATTGGGTTTTCTTGCCAGTTCGTACAACTTAAGCTTTAACTTTAACTTGAGCTTTAATGTTAACGCATCCCTCGATGAATGTTGCTATCCTCTTGTACATTTTCATAATGATCAAAGAGTTGGCTGAATGGGACAATGACAAGAGTTATTATGGACCATGATAAACAACAAATTGTTTGCAAAACTGATTGATTTATCAGGAATGAAAGTTGGAGGATAAATATTTGCGCAAAATTTACGCTTGCTTATTGAATAATCTTCGTAGTCCAAATATGATTTGCTTCTAAGACATATTTTAATATTTTAATTTAAACCAAGGTTTAAAAAACGCCTAGAGTAGTAGTAAAGTTAATTTAATTTTATAGCTGTTAGAAGTCAGACATAAAAACCTGAAATCAATGAATTTTTTTTGAGTTTCCGTAAAATTTTGCCACTTCTTTAGTGTTCATTTTCTGACCATATGGAGAAACAATAAAAACCTAAAAAATGAAGAGATAAAGAGGGAAAATCCATGCTAAACCGGCAACTGCATCGTCGTCATTTGGTTAAGCCAAATGTCAGCAACTTTTTAGTCGCATTTCGAGCGCTTGCAGCTGGTGTTTTTTTTTGTAACAACTCTATTATATATAGAGTATACATACGATATATGTATATAAATGTCGTTTTATAGGTTAACTGCTTTGGCTTTGGCTGACTTCACCTTCTTACGCTCGATCGGTTTACAACAACACGGAAAACAACAAATAACTTTAGGTGAGGCAGTGGCGAAACAATAAATGTGAAATAAGCTCTGCTTTTTCGTACTTCAGCTACATCAAATAAAACAATAAAATATTGACTTATCTTTACACAGCAAATCAATTTCAAGCACAACAATAAGACCAAAAGCATAAGAAGGCGCACAACTTGAGGCAGAAGCCAGTTAGACAATAGTTGGCCAAAACGGAAACTGGTGGTCAGCTTGGCTCACTGAACTGTTGCTGCTGTTGTTGCTGTTGTTTCTATTGTTGTCGTTAAAGTTTTGCAATTAAAATGCCATTGAGGTGTTCTGTTTGTTGTTGCTGTTGTTGTTGCCGTTTTGCTTTTTGTTTTGTTTTGCTATGTTGCTTGGCAGCTGGCTTTAATGAGCTAATGGTCTGGGCCATGTTGCTTTCAAAGACACAGTGAGCCACAAAAGTTGCTTGAACAACTTTTTTTTTTTTATTTTGGCCGTTCATTGTTTGGCTGGCGATGATCTATCAAATTGTATTAGAAAGTCCAATGATTTAACTGTTCTGCATTTAAATTTGTAATAGTCTTTGACTGATTTTAGAATGTTGCGCATTATTCATTTTCTGCTACATAATTTAAATGTGTTCAAAACCAAGTTGGCTCACGAGTTTCTGCAAAGCTTTAGGAATCATTAACTTATGTTTAAGCTGTTAGATGTTATTTGTAATTAAAGGTTAGGTGTACGTATAATAACAAGTATACGTTCAACAATAACAATTTGAGGTAGGAAATGTTTACACAATAAGTAACTTGAGTAGAGACTGAGAACGCTATCGACAGTCCTTCATAGCTAACCACTAATTATCTAAAGATAGATAGTCATCGATAATAAGGTTAAATAAAAATAGTTAATCATTCACCATCGACTATCGACGATAATGATCGATAGTCGCCGATAGTAAGTTTAATTACGAACACAATAGTACAAGAGAAGTAGTAATACCATAAAGATCTTAATTTACAAATCAAATTACTGATATTCAAGCCAACTATCAATAGTACCGATAGCGATATCGATAGTTTCCCACCTCTAATCTTGAGTAATAATTAAATACTTGTGCAACTGAAACATACATTTTTTCACCGATAGTGTATCGATAGTTGACCCCCTTAAGTACTCTTAAGTATCGATTAATTATTTGTGTAACTGTAATATACACATATTCGTTTTGTATAGATTATGTTTATCTAAGTTATTCTCCAATTAAAAGATTATTAATTGAAACTCGAGTCAAAGCGATAATTACATTCGATAATTACCCGTTTATCGATTATTGCACGCTATTGATAATTGCATGGCATGACGATTTCACAAATTCGCGCTGCTTTCTTTATTAGCGGCTTGTTAAATGTGATACAACGCTGTCGAGTTGCTCTCATCCGGAATTTCCTCTTTTTCCGCTGTTGGCATATGCGAAATAAATGCAACAAATGTCAAAGCGACAACGAGATGCAAATGTCAAATGGTGACAACAGCGAGCAGCAGCAAGAGCAACAACAACATCATGTGCAATAGCCATCAATGAATTTAAACTTTGCGTTAACCAAACGACACTTGCTCCACTTCCCATTTGCACAATTTCCACAATTTTCACCATTTTTGCGTTTCCCATTGCCATTTCACATCGCGGTTGTCGTCGCCAGTCGCCAGTTGTGTTGCAAGTGTGTGAAAAATGTAACAATAATTGAAATTTAATAGCCACGACGACAGCCGCAGTTGCCGTGCCGCAAAAGGCGAACGTCATAAAAGAAATAGTTGCAGAAAGCCTTGCGGCTGAGGTTCATGCTGAGGCATAGTCTCTGCTTTGCCTGCAGCAAAGACAACAGTGGGTGGAGCAGGAGAAGGAGCAGTAGAAGGAAGAAGGAGGCAGGAGGACACATCAGCAACAGGAGCAGGAGCGTGAAGAAGAGAAAACCTCATTCACTTTTACTATTATATTCATAGGCAAAAATGTTGCACACGTCGCGAAGAGTCGTCGCCGCTGGCTGTGTTGGGTTCCTATGAAAGGCGGCCTGCAAAATAAAAGTGGGTCAAAAGCTGTAAATGATATTTGTTCTACTTGGTTTAAGATGTTGTGTATGTGTGAGTGTCCACATACACGCACACCCACTTCAACTTCCTCTCCTTTATGTTTTATGCAACACAAACAAAAAATGAAAAAAATGAAGCAATTTGTTTGCCACTGCAAAACTGCAAAGAAATCTGTGAAACTGCATAATCATCAAGAGCTTCCCTCAGAGCTGGTCGAGTCATTAACACGAGAGGCGGCGAGAGGTAAGGTGGACAGTGTGAAGAAGACCGCGAGATTGTGTCAAATATCGCACTTGATTTGTTGTCCCATGTCAAAAATAAATGATGCCATTGAACTCCCTTTTGCCAGATAATAATGCAATCTGTTAATGCTAAAATCGTCTTGCTGAAACGTTTACCGGCTGTCAGTTTGTAATATGCGCCGCCAGTCAACTTGAGATCGGGCAGTAGCAATTAGCATATGGCTGCTAAGTAATAACATATCACGCGAAATACAAACGACTTTTGTATAATGTTTATTTTTACACAGACATAGTTGAATGCGCTACGAAAATACCTGTTTTTTCTTCTTTTTTTTTATTTTGGACCATATAATTTGGTAGCTGAAACTTGGCAACTTGCTGGTTTTAATAATTTGTACTCTTTAGCTAAACGCTTGGCAAGGCGAAGGTCAAAAAATGAATCAACTCCGAAGATAAGACAAGCATATGCGATAAGCTTGAGCGATTTAAAAAGTTGCTAGTAATCTGAAAAGCTGAAAATAGTCTGCATAATTTGTGGCTTTTCAACTAGAGGGAAACTTAATAATATATTAATGTTATGATGAATGGAAACTTGCTCAACCTCTAGCGGATTATGAAAAGGGAAAACTTTCCATTCAATTTGCATATAGAGGAAATTTTGATGGAGACGCTACAATCAATCTGATATGGATTAATTCATACCTATTTGGTTTTCTTGTATTTTTTAAGTACTTTCCTTTTTGGTTTGTGTGTTGCTCATTAAAAAACTCATTCAAAAAACTCTTTCGTATTAAAATCAAAGCTTTTGACAAATTTCTAATAATTTCCCACAAATCTGAATGGCCATTGTAGTTATTAGTTAAGCGCAACCGCAAATTGTGCGACATATAAAATAATTTGCATGTCAAATTTTCCAGTTCATTAAAATTAATGATATGGGAAGATTTTTGCACTTGACAATTGCAATTATCAGCCTCTAAAAGCCGCGAAATTAGCAAATACTAAAATGAGAAAAAAAGCAAAAAAAATGACAACTCTGGTCAGGGAAAATGTGTAGTTAGTGTTTCCGCTTGCTATTAGTTGCCAGCGATTTGTTGGCAGTTGCAAAAGTATTCAAAGGCCACACGAAAAGCAAATAGACAAAGTGAATAACGTAACTCTGCTTCCTGTTTGGACTTTAGATGTTCGCTCATAATCAACAGCAGCAAAGGCAACGACAGCATCATCATTATCATTATCGTTATCATTAGCATTTGTATCATCAGAAGCAGGAAATTTCGACTCAACTTTAAGATACTTCTTCGCAAGTGCATTCTTAAAAGTGTTTGTCAAATTGATGTCACGTTTATTATTTAAATGGTATGTAATTTATAGTATCGAATGCCAATTTGTTGGGCATACCCGATTAGTGCACTTAATGTATCAGAGGGTATAAATTATAATCAACATCTAGGGGCAACAGCGCGTCGGGTTGTCTGGCGCATTTCCTTGCCACATTATTAATATGCACAAGTCAAAATAAAGTTAGCCGCAAAAATGTTAATGAAAGCTTTATTAGGTTTTATGAAAACATCAACAGCCGTCGGCTGGAAAACTGGCAACGCATTTGAAGAGACCAGCCAGTTCTCTGTATCAGAAACAACCCATTTCTCAGGGTTAAGGGTTGGGGTTTTAGAAAGAGAGAGAGCGAGAGAGAGATAGAAGAGGAGGTGGGGGAGGTCAGCCAGACTTGTCAGGCTCGCCAGTAAATCATATCAACGGGGTCGTCGTTGGGGTCGCTTAGCGGGTTCATTGCGGGTCGTCGCTTAATTTATGTGGCTTTGGGTTAGTTTTTTCTCTGTTGTTGTTGTTGTTGTTGTTTCTCTCTGTGTTGCTTTTCTTGTTTGTTTGTCTGTTTTGTTTCTCTGGTTTATTTGTTTGTTTTATTCGGTTTGCTGCAAAAGTTTTTCCTCTGCTTAAATTTAATTAATGAACTGCCAATTTTCAACTGAAAAATACATGCACACGACCGCCGACAATAAGTATAAAACTAGTTTTTTTTTTGTTTGGTTGCCATTCACTAAGTTCTGTTTATAAGTTTTTGTTTAGAGTTATTCATTAATCAATTAATTTGGTATGCAAATTTATTGCCTTAAAAAATGTTGTTAAATTGAATGCGTTTTGAACATTGTCGCGCAATCGATTCTATTTGCATAATTAATTTCGCTTTTTTAAATTATTACACTGGGTATATGTGACGTTTGATCAACTACTAGACAACAATTTATTCTACAATTTTAATTCATTTTAAGTCTGAAATAGTTTCTAAAGGGTATTTCACAAATGAAATACTTAAATTTCTGATTGTAAAAGCGAAACAGATTTAGATTTGATGAACAGACTTATGTGTATATTTATTTATTATTTGTGGCTATTATTTGTCTGGATTTGTTTGTTTTTGTAGGCCGCATGTGGATAAATCTCAGTGACAGTAAACATTTTAACCATAATTGACACAAAATTTGCATATTGCAAATTAATGTGCCCTTAACACATTTCAGATTAATGTTAATAATTAATTGTAATTGTAAAAATTTCTATGATTTGACCATTACTTATGTATGCTATGATATAGAAAATATATATGATATATTTTCGATCATGATGTCACGTGTCGTGTTTGTGACATTTACACAGGCAATACTCCTCCCACGCCACATACACACACATAGACAACTACACGAAGTATACATCAAAATGTCATTTAGTTATCAGCGAATTCAATTAGCTATCGATTTTGATAACAATAAAGTGAAATTTATGAAACTAATGAAAGGCGTGGCATATGCCTTGAACGCAAAACCCTATAAAACAATTTCCCCCCATGTCCGTCCGGACTCCGGAGTTCCACAGTCCCGGACATGCATTCTAATTAAGCAATTTAATCATATGAAGTCAGCGGGCCACGGCCCTAGTGGATGTGGATGGACGGATGGACGGATAGTTGGATGGATGGGATAGAGTGCACTAACCTTTCTTTCCACTAGTCGCTTTTATTACATTCCCATCCCTTGACAAACGCGGAGCAAGAGTCATAACGCTGACCATGCGATGCAAGTACGATGTGCAAAAGGTGACAAAAGCCTTATGTGTATGTATAGCATAGGGGGGATGAGACGGCGGGGGTGCGTTAGTGGATGATTCTCTGCTCTTCTCCTGTTCGTGAGAGGAGCAGCAGCCACTCAAAGTCCGGACAATACGTGCGAAAAATGTAGTAGAAGAAAATGTGGAAAAACTGTGGACAGCTGGTGACAAGCGCAATTGTTGTCGAGAGAATAGAGAGTGGAGAGAGGTGGAAGATGGAAGGTGGAAGGAGATGATGATGAGACAGTGTGAGGGTTGCTGACTGCGTCTGGCAGGCAACGTGACTAGAGATGCCAACTGCGGTTCGCCTATCCACATCCACATTCACATCCACATCCACGTGTTGTTCGCTGCGGTTATCCCGCAACGTTTTTCCAAACGCTTTTCCAACCAGCAGCAGCGGCAGCGGCAGCAAGAATGCCGGATACACGCGCTGACTGCAAACGGATGTAATTAAGGATTTTGCGTGCCAAAAAGAAAAGTCCCGTACAATTTGCCACTACAATTGTTGTCAGGCGACTGAGAGCGGAACTTGCGACTCTCAGACAGTTATCAGGGTGTGTGTGTGTGTGGATTTTTGGATTGATATTGCTAGGGTTTGTCTTTTGTCTTCTGATGGAGACTTCTACTAATCGCCTGTCCGTTTGATTAGTTCGTCATGAGCACTGAGAACAAACCGAAACAAATGAACAAAGTAGTCTCCGAGTCAAGGAGCGGGGGCGGAGGAAAATCCTGTGGGGAAAGGGATTGCTGAGTCACGCATGCAGGACACGTGTGATTTGCTTGTCATGCTAATTACATGCACAGTTGTAGTTGAAGCCAATTGTGGTTAATTATGCGTGGTTGTGAATCAAAATGTTGGTGGAACAAATCCTTTGCCATAATTGGAAACAGTTCAAGTTCACTTCAAACTAAACTATTCAACGCTCAACGCTCAACTTTTACTTTAATCTTGAATCATCTTGGCATAAGAATGATTCACTCTTCATTAGTGTGAGCTGCTCATTAAAGATTCCAAGCATATAACTTGAACCCAAATCCCCCAGCAAAATCACAAAATCACGCTTAAAATTAATTTGTAAACCCATAAAGAAAAAGGCAACTGCAAAATCCTTTAAGCAACAAAGAAGATTTTGCCGAAGAAGAAACTGTTTGATATGCAATCTCATCAGTGTGCTTGACTTTGGTTTTTGATTTGTTTGGACTCTGGTTTTTAAAGATCTCGGCTAATTTCGACAAACAAAATGAGGAAGAAACAGGGCACTACTCTGGAATATCGTAATTTATGGGAAAAACATGAAATTTATTCACAGCAGACACAAAGACGACGACTTTGGGGACAGACAGACAGACAGACGGACAGAAGGAGAAACTCCCGCCTTGTTATCCCCAAGTGGCTGGGAGGAGAAGACTGTCACGAGTATCTGTATCTGTATTGTATAATAAAAATAAAAATCAACAACATGCGCATCATAAAATAACTATATAGACTTAAGATTAGCTGTCAGTAGTCGTAGCAGAAATCGTAGTCAGGGGCGAATCGGAGATGACGACGCGACTTGAATTTCTACGCAATTTAACTTTCTCATATGCGAATAAATATACTGAAACAACGGCAGCAACCAACGACAATAACAACAAATATCTGAAAGGCCATAATAAATGCGATAACCGAGCAAACAAAAAGCGGTATACAAAAAACTGGATCTAAAGCAGTTCGTATAAATAAATACACTCGTTGTATTTATATATGTATTCCATGTTATATATGCCATCTAATATACATCGCGACTTTTACAATGTTCAACCAATTTTTGTGTTGTCCCTAAATTCATAATCGTAAGTTTTTCGTTTACTTATTTTCCTTTTCTTTTTACACATTTATTTTTAAACGTTGAACAGCTGCCGATGCCTTGCAAAAGGATTATTATCTTTATATGGAATTGCTTGCGCATGTGGCAGATTAGTGTAGGGAGCATAGTAAAGTGATCAATTCAATTAGCAATCGGAAATACGTATAATCAACTTGATTGGGTAAATGATTTTGATTTTTTTTGGGCAGCTATCGGAAAAGCCGCTAATAATAATACTGGTATTTATGCATTCACATAAACCTGACAAGCTCAATTGACTGATTCACAATATTTTTGGGAATATTCGCGGAATTTTGTTTATCATTTTGTCGAACACAAAAAGTACGCGTGACTCTCAAACCGTTTACCAAAACAAAGTAAAATAAGTGAGAAAGCTACAGTCGAGTGTGCTCGACTATGACATACCTGCTACCTATTTTGAATACAAGCAAAACAGTGTGGGATAGTTATTAAAACATACTAAAGTAATATACCGAAAATATACTGAACGACGGGTATTTATGGTATATCGATAGTACTACATTCTAAATATGCCATAGATTGCAAAATAAAGCAAATTGTAATCCAAAAGAACTAAGACTGTTTTTGCCCATACAAAAGAATTTCTTAATTATCTAGCGAATATACCATTTGGTATATGTTTAGTATTTTTGCAATATATTAATCTGGTATGTTTAGCTTTTATTAGAAATGGGTAGCGGGTATCTCAGATTCGAACACACTCGGATGTAGTTTTATTACTTAATTTAATACTATATCAATATACCAAATATACTATTTGGTACATATTTAGTATTTTTGAGGTATATTTGGTATATTTTAAGAATAATACCGCAATATTTTGCTTTTATTTAAAATGAGTAGCGGGTATCTCAGAGTCGAGTCCACTCGAGTGTAGCTTTTTTACTTATTTTGTTTTTTTGTCATTTTGGGGTTAGAGTATGCGAATTTCATTGTTATTTTGGCAACATTTCGCACATCATCTGGCACACGCTTATTATATATTGTTGTTATTATTGTTTGGTTTGTCTTCAGCGGTTACTTGATGTTACCATTGTTGTGGTTGCAACAAGGTTTACTTATGAGATGGCAGCCGCTGGTATTGACATTGTCAGTTCATATTATATAATGTTATCATGAATTTAAGCAGCTTTAATATTATATATACATATATGTTATCAACTGCTTCTTTCCCCCCAATTTCTTCGCCTGCGTCGTTTAGTGGGCGGTTGAGTGGTGAGGTTGTTCTCGATGTTACTTCGCCTTGCAAGGCATGAAATTTTTATTATTATGTCGAAAGTTTTTGGCATGCCAACAACAACACCAAAGTCAGCTCATGTTATTTTGTTATGTGATAAAGATGAACTGGTCAGAGGATATCCTCAGCTGAAAAAGAAGAAGGAATGAAAGAAAAAAGAAGTAGCATCAGTTTGGGTATAATAAAAAGGATAAGGATAGCCCCAGCTATTTGATGTAATGTGCGGGATTTAATCTTTGAAATTGCGTGTCCCACGACGAGCTCTGATTTCTTCGAGTTGTGCGTTTCATTTCGTCGTTTTTATGGTCGTCAAAATGTGACAACAAATTGGATTCTGACGTGCGTAATGAGCAGCATTTTCTTTTTGATTTTTTTTGTTCTGCATTGTGTTCTTGTTTTTTTGTCGAGTGAAAGTTTTATGGATATGGATCTGGATGTGGATCTGGTTATTGGGCATTAGCATGAGGCGCCTGGAAACATGCTTCAATTGTTTTTAAAGCAATACTCGAATAAAGCAAATTGTGTGAAAATCTCTTTGATTTTATTGAACTCAACTCAACTCAACTCAACGTAAGTTGCCGCCCAATGCTGAAAGCTTATTAATTTGAGTGGAGCAAAACATTTTTATTACTTGCTGCTGCTGCGTGCTGTAGGAAATGTAGGAAATTGTAAAGTGGCGCCCAACGTGCGAGTGCATTTATGAAATTAAATTTTCCTCAGCACTGGCACGAGCACTTTAATCTTTTTTTGGTTGCACTCGACGCATTTCCTCCACTTATTACACAAAATCTCGTATTCTTTTTTATTTGTTGTTTTTGTTGCCTGCTTTCAACGAAATGGACTTTTCATTTTTATCTTCACTACGCGCAACAAATGCACAGACAGCAGGTGCAGCAATTGCACTTGACTCGTTAAGTTGCATTTCATATTTCTTTTGATTGAAACTACGTTCATTCATTATTTATAATATTAAATCGTTGTTGAACATTTCAGGTAGAATTGAAAGAGAGATGCACATACATGATATAATATTTGAAGAGAGTGTGAGAGAAAAGTGAAGCATTGCTTATCTAATATTGAATTAATTACCCAATGTGGTGGGTCTCTGAGTGATAAGCGAAGGCCTTGCTTATCAGTGTAAACACGAATGGAACTCAAACTCGATAAGTGAATCAAAATTCATTTCGACCAATTCGTTGGATCCCTCTCTCTTTCTCCTTCTCTCTGTCTGTGAAACCTTGACATGATTGTTGCCCCGTAAATAGTTGCATATAAACCACACATCACAGATAGATTTCATTGTCTATGTGTATACACAATAAGATATTTAAAAACATTTTCGTTTGTTGCGTTTTTCAATGGAGTTTCATTGTTGATCTAACACTTGTGCCTATCAGTTTTAATGGGCGCCACTTGTTGTTTGTTTTCTTTTGCGTTTTATTTTGGTGCGTCCAAATATGGAATGCTTTTTTATAATCAGATGCGATAAAATCGTTCATTTTTTTAAGCTGAGAGTTTGAAATCTTTCAAAAGTCTGTTGATTGGTAAGGAAATTTTAATTTAAATTAATTTTCTTTGAGGTTTTTTGATTTGCCAGCTGTTGGTCACAGTTAAGTTTAAAAATTAATTGGTTCAAATCCTTACTCATTCAAATTCTTTTTTAGGGGTATCTTGGCGTCAACTCAAAGAGATTTAAATAGAAAACAAAAATTAATTATTTCATTTTATTTTAGGCAAAAAAGTTTAATAAGCTGAAATTAAATCAATTTTGTTGATTGACAATTAAATAAAAATGAAGCAAATTAAATGCAACTCAAAGAAATAATGAATCATTTTCCAAGTGTTTTTCTTTTAGTTTCATAGATCGTTGTTGCCGTTTAGTTTAAAACGAATTCTGATTCATTTAAATATTTATTTTGGCGTACTTCGTTCGAAAAGATTTACCTAGAAAATACAAATTAATTCTTTCTTTTAAATGTTCAGCTTAATCAGCTCAATTTTGTTGATTGATAATTAAATTTAGGAAATCAAATGCAGCTCAAGGAAAAATTGTGGTTTGAAGTTCTTTGATTTGTCAGCTCTTGGTCAGAATTTAGTTTAAATAGAAATTGGTTTACTCATTCGAAATCTAATTTAGGTTTTGCTGTCTTTCAAGTATATTTAAACTACACTTTAATTTCCCATCACAATCGAGCACATGTGTTTTAGTGCATAGTCACTCCACAAATTCCATTACCAATTTGCTGTGGCAAACCAAAAGATGACAGAAAAAAAAGCAGAGCAGAAAACGTTAAACGTAGAAGCAAACAGCATGTGGCGGCGTTTGCCAACAATGGTTGAAATTAATCACACCTGGGAACTAAAATGTCAGCACTGTCATCCATGTCAACAATGCGGTTACTTCAGACGCTTAATATTAGATTTGGACCATACACGAGAGAGTCTAAGAACGAGAGCGAAAATTAAAGAGAGATAGATGGAGAGAGAGAGAGAGAGAGAGGGCGAGTCCGCGCTCTGCGTGTCCTGTGAATGTCCTCTGTGTGTGTGTGCGGAGACGTCTCACGGCAATCGCAATGTTTATTGTCAACAGGCAAAGGTGGTTGCCTCAAGTGCTTGTCGAGTGGGCCATGGAGCAGCTTAGGGGCACAAACCACTTCAAGATTGTACGTGTTTCCTTGCCTAGGCGCCACATCCCAGCCCAGCCCAGCAGTTGAGCGTTTAAACTGCGTGTGCAACAACAACAATCCACCTGGGCAGTTCTTTGCGAGGTGGCACTTCATTCTCAGCCGAGGGTCTCTCTCTCTCTCTCTCTCTCTCTCTGTCGCGGTCCTTTTCGCTAGGAGTTGCCGTGCGCCTGTTTATACTTTACACTTGTCTGGACATTTGATTAATGATGCTTACGTGTCTGGCGTGTTTGCTAGCTGGCTGTTGTTGCCATTGTTGTTTCTTTGGCATTTTCATTATATTCATTGTCATTTCGAGGGCGACTTTTAACAAACGGATTTTTATGAGTTGCACTTGCCGCTAAGTGAAACAACCTGTCGGCTCCCCTCAACCTCCCTCTTCTGACCACACCCGCATATGCTTAATTAACTTGATGTCTACCAAGGGGTTGATTTGGAAGAAAACACCCAACCACAGCGAACCTACCTCCCATTCAATGGTTATAGTCTAGCATGTCTCGAGTGGTTTCCAAGTGGTTCCTGTCGGCGTCTTCTGACACGCCAACTGAAATTATGTGTGTCTGCGTCACTGAGTCATCATCGTCATCATCGCCATCAGAACATTCAGTCAGCCGCTGTCAGGTACATTGTTGTTCAATTGATTGCACATGTTGTGTTGCCATTGGCAGCGATAAGATAAGATTATATCGATTCCTCACTACACCACACCACGCACAACAAAAAATCCAATTGATAAGACTGCAGTTTGCGAGGTGATGTTGCCATAGAGCCATAGTAAAGTTTATTAAACATTATTAATTATTTAACACGAATTGATAATTGTCAGCTAATTGGCTAGTTGTACCACTTGCCAGCTCTTCATTTTATGAGCGTTTTCTATTTATTATTATTAAATGTTATTATTATTATTATCGGTAGGTTTTTCTCGTATTGTTTTTCGGTCATTTCTCTTGTCTGCTTTTAATTAATTTAAGTTGCAAAGCAAATACAATTACATAAATTGTTTTTATTGCGCCGCTTACATACGATATGCCACACACAGACAAATTGTTGTTCGTTTGAGTGTGTGTGTGTGTGGCGCACACCTGATGGCGCCCTCTTGTAAATGTCGCGTACATTGCAGTGAAACCTAATTGGATTGTTACTGCAACAGTCTATGTGCCACATGCCACACTCGCCCCACACGCCCAGAACAGCATAGTTGGGTCGACCTGTAAAACACATATGTTGCAGGCGGTGAGCGTTTATTGTCCTGATAGTTGAAGTTATCATTAGACTAACAATGTCATAAATATAATTTTAGACTGAAATTGTCTTACCTATATAATTATTTGTATTACGAATAATCATCATCAATAAAACATATTTATTTACAAACGAATATAGAACTTATTCAAAGGGCAGCTAAAGCTTAATAAAAGTTTTAAATATAACATTGTATACTAATAAAGCATAAAAGCTAAGTTATGCACATTAATGTTATTTTAAGTAACATATATATAAATCAATCTAGGGAAATTTGAACCTAGTTTACAATACTAGGCACAACTATGAATTCCTTCATTAAAAATATCTTGAGCTTTCACACGTAAAGATCACACCTATGCGCTTGGTACGTGGGACCTAGAGCTTTCAAAAGCTCACTAATACACATGCACAGCCGCACATATTATTTAATTGAGTTTTCCGTATTTTAGCTACTGTTATTATTTCCTGCCGCATTTACTCAACTACTCTATTATTATTTAGCCTGCATGTGATTACTTAAAGCGTAATTAGTAATTTCATGCAATTTGCCTTCTCTTTTGCTCATTCTCGTTCTCTCTCTCTCTGTCTCTCTGTCTCTTCCATTGACGTCGTCACGTAGCCGTGTTTGCCTGCACTTGAATTGCACATTTGCTTCTCTACTTGTCAAGTGCATGTTTGTTGACGTTGCTGTTGCTTTTGCTGTTGTTGTTGCTGTTGTCGCTGTCGCTGTCGCGGTTACTTTGTGCAAAATTGAAAATAATTAAACTGAGAATTAGTAGAGCGTAACTCGGCTAGGTTTTAGACTGGGCCAAGCGCCTTTGTTGGACAACAGCCCTTCCCAGTTTACATTGCGGGTTTGTTTTTAGCCAGCTTTTTTCTCTTTCCCTTTCCTTTTTTTTGTTTTGTTTTTTGTTAACGCCCGTATTTTAAGTACTTAGTTTCTAACTTTTTTTTAGTAGGCAGAGCAAGGTTGCTTTTAAAGTACGAGTATTTACTTAATTGCACAATGTATGCGAAATGTGTGTGTTATGCGGGCTCTCTCTGTCTCTTTCTCTCTCTGGTGGTATTTAAAACATATATTCCAAGTGCCACATCAGCAATTTAATTTGGCTTTAAGGCAATGTCATGAAATTATCATATCAACCCTGTGCGATTTGACAGCTCACTAAATGTGAAGATTTACGTTTCACTCGTCACTTCAGAAGCTTAATTAAGTGATTTTTCATTGCTCGACAACATAATGTGCTGCAGAATCAACTAAAATCAAATGCCTTTGCATAAGATACACTTTTTATTCTCGTTGTATTTTTTTTGGTTTTATGGTGTTGAACGTTTTATGTGTTATTAAGCTGAACATGCTCAAAAGGCAAGTGCTACATTTATGGGTAATTAAAAACAGTTTGGCAGCGTTTAAAAAAGGTTTGCCCCTTTGTGTATTGACACTTTTTGATGTTGCACTGCAAAAAAAACATTGATGGAAAATTTTAAATATTTTAAATTATTTTTTTTATTGCTTTAAAATAATGAGCAATAAATCATGCTTTGACTAATTGTCATCTGTAAAATAAAAATTTCCTATCTTACTTGAAATTGTTCGCAGTGTACTTGTTGTGGCATGTGCAACAGCAATCCTTAATTGTTGCTTGGGTTCTTTACAGTTATGTTTCGGCTTACAGCATGCAGACTGTGTTGACTGCGAGCTGCTATTTAAGGCAACAATGCGCAACGGCAACGGCAACATCAACAACAGCGGCATCTGCAACATGTGGCACTAATAACTGTTGCCACTGTTGCGCGCGAAATGTTGTTGCAACGTTTTAATGGCGCTGCTGATGCTGCTGCTGCTGCCTTTTCTTTGTGTTTATATTCGTACTTGCACTAAGTTGATGTCTGGTCAGTTGCATTGACGCACGTGCGGCATCAACACATCCATGACATTGCAACAGACTGCCACAGTCTGCACATTCACAAATTGTGAGCCTTGCCCTTCATCGCACTCTCGTCTGCTCTTGCTGCTGTTGCTGCAGTGGCCTTTCAACAATTTCATGCTGCTGTTGCACTAAGCTTATTGCCTCACGTTTGTCGGCTGCCAATTGCAGGCAGTGGCTGTGTCACTTGCCACAACCAGCTAACCAGCCAACCAACTTGCCACGCAGCCAGATGCCAGCTGCCAACTAGCACCTTTTTGGCCATTTTAATTGATTTTTGCGTTAGCTCAGCGTACAGCAAATCCAACACCTCTTGGATTTGCCATCACCACAACAATGCAGTTGCTGCAGAACTTGCTGATTAGTTTTGAGCATTTGACTTTAAATCGCATTTTCCGATTTTGTAATTACCTGAAAATTTCTGGGTCTATTGTGCAATCGTTAATTGCGTTTTCTATTCCTGATCAATAGCGAACGTGGAAAGCAGAAAGTAAATTAGAACTCATGCTAATTAACTGAGAGAATAAGGTGCTAAAACTTTAAACAATTACTTGATTTTGCTTGCTATAAAATGTATAAAGAAAATTAAATGTACTCATTAAGAAATATGAATTCATTGAATATTTTGTAATTGCATTTCCATAATTATCTTTTCTATAACTTTGATTGAGAATTTGATTGTTTTGAAATGTGTGATTGTTAAGAGAATTAAATTTATTTATTTGGGGATTTTATTTTATTCTATTCCCTGAAATACTTCCATTTCAATTATCATTTCTTATTTAAATCGGATAATTAAAATGGGAAAATAATAATAAAATACCATCAAATTGTTGATTATTCAGGGAATAACATTTACTTAATTAGAAATATGAATTAAATGAATATTTTGGAATTCCATTTCAATAATCATCTAAAATGGAAAAATAATAATAAAATGCCATGCCATATTAGATTAATTAGAGAATTACATTTCCTTGTTTTAAAATATAAATTAAATTTATATTTTAGTAATGAATTAAATGTATATTTTCTATTTACTCAACTATACACGACATGAAATGTTTGATTGTTATATGAATTATGCTTTATTTAGAAATATTGCAAATCGCTGTATCTAAGTAATGTGAGATAAAATTTCAATCTATTCTATTGCTATTATTTCAATTTTTATTTCCTCTACGCCTTTGACTATTAAAATTGGAGAATAAATAGTTAAATACTACTCAAATTCGGCTGCCATAAATTTTTTGATTATTCAGAGCATTAAATTAAATTATTTGGATATATAAATTTAATGAATATTTTATATTTCCATTTCAATTATCATTGCTTCTATAACTTTAAATAAGTCTCAAATATGCATAGCATAGAAATGTTTCTTTGTTAAGAGAATTTAATTTACTTAACTAGAAATATTGCAAATCGGTATGACCAAAGAATGTGAATTAAAATTTGTATTATATTTTTTTTCAATTATAATCTCTTTTACAACTCTGATCTATTAAATAGAAGAAAAAGGAACTAAATCTAGTTTGCAGCTTTGTTTGCTTTGATATGTAGAATTGTAGCTTGGATTACATTTATTAATTTTTTTGGAAAAATTATTTGTAGATTTTGTATTCCCATTTCAGTTACCAGTAAAAGCGCTTAAGCTTTAAATGAGACTAACACATTGCTTGCTTTGAAATGTGTGACTGTAAATGGCATTAAAGTTATTTATTTAGAAATAATACGAAATGCTAAATCAGAAAAAGAAGAATACCGAACAATATGAATTGAATTCATATGTTATATTTCCATTTCAATTATCATCACTTAGGCACTCAAATTATATTCAACCTCTCTTTCTGCTGAACCCATTCAAAATAAATATTTGTTAAACAATTACAATTTATTTACTAAATTTGTTTTCATTGTGTATTTGCAGGTACGTACGCTGTTCTGTTGATTCTGCTTCATTCACAATTTGTCAATGCGTAAGTCTAAAAGCACATTCTTATTTTTATTTTGTGGACCAAGGGGTACACACGCCCCCTCAACCGTTTGAGCAAATAAATAGTGATATTTTTATTTTCGTCACAAATACGTGAAGAGCAAAAGAATTGTGCAAATATGACAATTTCGTTGACTGCAAGTTGAATAAATAACGAAATTTGTTGTTTGTTCTGATTAATAAAAACAAATACAATTACTTTAAGCGAGTGTCAACGACTCGGCGTTACCCTGTAAAATTTAGAATATTTTGAAGAACTTGCACAGAAGAGATTGTGTTTGTATTTTATAATTCGATTGTCGAGTATTGCTTCCTCCTATTAAAAATGCAACACATGTGCTCAATGTTAAAATATTCTCAAACGTTCAGCGAGGTAGAGAAATGTTGGGTTTCTTGTTTGAATTTGGATAAGGCTACACGTCAGAAAGAAAGAAAATTGCAAAATGAACTTGACACAGTTTCAAAAGCGAGAACCGAACTCGTCAATTGTCTTCACATTCGTATTTGTTTGTTTGCATATTTGTGTGTCATTCGGTTCGTTTCATTAACATAAGTGCGATGTTCGAATTTCAATTCTTCTTCAAACAAAAAACGTGTGAAAACAAAAAACCCCTCAACAACTCAACAACAAAAATGCGGTGAGTCAGCTGTGCTGGAAATTGGCACCAGCTGTCGACCAAATGGAATGTGAAATCGCTGCAACTGCCCTTTTTAATACTATAATGAGAAGCAATTCCCGAAATCGCTTCGAGTGTGAATAAACCCATTTAGAGGCAGCAAATTCTATACATACTATATAAATAATATTTGACAATCAAAACTTCTGAGCGCAGTTTAGGCGCCAACTACCAAAACAATAATAACTTTGTCTATTGACAATTTGTTAACAACAGATTGATGAGAAGAAGAAAACGGTGGCTGTTGAACTGACAGCATTTGGCCAATTTACATAATAAACATGGAAACATTGAAACATGGATGGGTTTGTTGTCTCTAGAGGTGACAAATTTAGTTGAAACGAGTCGAATGCTGTTGCGCCATCTCCCTATCTAGTATCTGCATAATCATTCCTGGTTGACAAAATTGAAAACAAATTTAAATGTTAATGCGAGTTCACAAATTTAATATATTCCACATTGCGGCGTCGCCTCACAGATTAATGAAAACCAAAAACTCCCAAGTGTGTCTTCGAGAGGTCGGCCTTGTGTGATCATCATCATCATCATCGTTGTCATCATCGTGTTGTGCATTTTGTCAGCTTGAGGTTGTGGCTCAGCATGGCTAAGCAGTGAGCATGTGACTGTTGCATGCCATTTGCATATCATTATAATAAAATGTTAATAAGCGTGTAGAAGTTATTTGATAGATGACATCGTGTGGTTTGTTTGCACTATCGGGCAGAGATAAAATTTAATCTTATTAATTGAATATTCGATTTGCATTGGAAATAAAACTCGAATGTGAGTTTGCAAATTCGTATTCGTATTCTACGGAATGTTTAGATATTATTTCTAAATTATGGCTGAGTTTTGCAAACAGCAAAAAATACTGGTTGCTCTTAGTTAACCTTTCTAAATGCACATAAATAAATTTCACACAAACGTATTGTGATTATTCGAATGGTATAAAATATATATTGATTTGTGATACTTGTTAATATTTCGAAAATCAGTTTTTCTTAACATCACTAAAAAGATCTTGTTTATTAAAAATATGTTCATTTTAATACTAAGATCTGATTCGATAATACATACGTATAATTAGATATTAATTTGTTTACTTTCTTTTTATTTTTGTTTTATTTTTTTGTTCAACTTCTATAGTTTTATTTATTTTTTTGATTTTATTTAGAATTTGTGAGTACATCTGTATTTTTTCAAATCTTTGACTCGTTAGTTTCGTTGAGATTCTTTATAGTTTAATTTATTATTTTAGATTAATATTTTTTTTTATTCTTTTTAGTGCATTATTTGATATATGTTTTGTTTAAGTTTCTGACGTATATATTTTTATGGAACTGTTTTCGTTTTATTTGATTTAATTACTTTATAAGTATCGTGTTTCCGATTAATTCATCTAAATTCACTCATGTCATTTGATAATTGCATTTGACATTCCTAGCTATATAAGAGACATTAAATAGTTTCCACTGAAGCAGTCATTATATCGTTGTCAGATTGCGTGTTCTCGACAATTTCTATATGGAATATAATTACACTCTAATGGTTCGATAGCCGGAGCTGTTGCTAAGTTTCATAATCTCATTCTTATTTTAAAATCATATGCTAGGCCACCCTGAACGCAACCTAATCCATAATGTCTTCATCTCTCGTGTCGGGCATTAACTGAAGATCATGATCATTTGCCGTTGTGCTGTCATCACTTTTAAATTTGACATTTGCTGCGATTACGACGGACCCCTCCCCAAAAAAAGAAACCTCTTTTGTTTATGTGTGTGTGGGTGTGAGTGTAAACAAAGAAACGGTTGCAGCATTCGTGTGTGTGTTTTTTTATGGGTCACACCAGCAAAATATACAAGAGAGCGAGACAGAGGAAGATAGTAGAGCAGACACGTTGAGAAAAGGCGGAAGAGTGTCGAAGAGAGAGAGAGAGAGAGAGGAAGAGGGAGATGAACTCATTGAACTGTGCGTTCAAGCGTCAGCAATGATGTGGAATTAATAAAGCATAGTCCGAGCGGAGCTCGGCCTTAGGAACAAACAAGTGACAACAACAAATACAAACACATACACACACATACACATGCGCACATTCCCCTAGACACACACAGATAGTACGAGAGAGATAGAGAGAGAGAGAGAGTATTATTGCCAGTTGAAGCTGCAGTTTACTCGGCTCGCAGACACCGACAAGAGTCTGAGTTGATGCTATAAAAGCGATTTATTAATGTCAGTCGGACAAGTGGCGGAGCTGTGGCGTCGCAGTGACGCCAGGGGAAGGGACACTGGAATGGAGGGGGAGAGTATCAGCTATTGGGTGCATAGCCTCAGCCACAATGCCAAGCGCATGTTTGTAATCATGTTGCTAGTGATGGGGGCATGCAGCTCATGTTGCAACTGCTGTTGCAGCTGATGATAATGATGCTGTTGCTGCCGTTGTTGATGCTGCTGTTGATGCTGCTGGTGCTCCTGTTGCTGTGGTTGCAACGTTGACGCTGGCTGCAGCTGTTTGCCCAACATCCTTGCCTGTGCGAGTGTGGATGCTAGTGTTTATGTCTCTGCACACATACTATATAGTCATCAAATATATCCATGTGTGCGCTTGTATCTCTCATAAGCCCTGCAGTGAGCTATCTGTGATTTCAATGATTGCCGCTGCGATGCAACTCAAAGGCGCATAAAATCAAATGTCAGCTATGACTTCAAGGCACTTCATATAGTAAGTTCGACATTATTCTAAGGTATACTACATATATACCAAACGGAAGTGAAAAAGGGAGGAAGATCGATCTTTTTAATAGTTCTCACGACTCCAAATATTTTAGGTTTTTTAATTACATTCATTAATCATAATAATATTAAGTTTTATTATGATTATGATTAGTTCCAGTTCATATTATAAATATTTGGTGTGATAATTCTTAAGGTCATTTTGATTATTTCTTATACGATCTGTATAATAATTATTTGCTTTATTGTTTATATTTTTTGTTTTCTAAATATATTTGTTAGTAATTCTTATTTTTGTGTGCCAATTTTTACGCCAATTTATACTATTCGTCGTTTGATTAGAATAACATTGCATATTAGTTTTTTTATTTATTATTATTTTTTGTTAGAATTAATAATTCGTAGTTCTGTCATGAATCCTTGTTTTGATAATTCTTATTCTAATTTTCCGAATTATATATCAATTGGTCAATATAATTTTATTTATTTATTTTTATAATATTATTTATCGATTTTGGGTGTTCTTTATGTGATTAATAATTCTTATTCTTCTTATTTTTTGTGATAATTACATATTTGTTGTTCAGTTTATTATTAATTCGTACTTGTTATGTGTAGTTGTAGTGATAATGCTTTAAATAATTTGTATTATATCTGAATAGATTAGTATATTATTTATTTATTTACTTGTATAATATTATGATTTTATTTGCCTTATTAATTCTTTTTGTGATATATATTTGATATTCTATCTAATAATATTGTCTGTGACAGTTCGTATGTTAGTTTTACTTTATGTATAGAATTATTATTTCTAATTACTTTTAGCTTTAAAGTCATTGGCTTCTCAGCTGTTGCACATGAGTCGGGAAGTGCTGCTGGGCTACAAACTCATTCATATGCCTGGCCCAACTGTTGTGGCAATTGCCTGCACTTTGTGTGTATGCAACGCAATGACATGCCCTTCCTTTCCATGCAACATTAATGTTGATCACATGCCAACACTGTGTACATAGACTTGTCATTTTCAGTAGCAGCCTCAGCTTCGGATTCAGATTCAGATTCAGCCTCAGCAACTGTTCGTACCTCCCACGCCCTTAATAGACAGACAGACAGTAATTTCTCTGTTCTCTCTCACTCTCTCCTTCTCTGTCTCTGTCTCACTCTCTTACTGTCTGGACATGGCTTGCGTTATTTATTAAATTGTTGCACTGATTGTGAGATTTTTAAATGCTGCCTGTCCCACAAATGGAAAGCGGTAATTTTCTTTTGTGCATTTATTTACTTTACGTTTTTTTTTATTGTTCATGCTCTCCGCTGTTCATGTTGTTGCTGTATTTCTTGGGATTTCCATTGGGATAGGGTGAACTTTATACGTAATGCGTTGAGTTGCGTTGTGTACGTTGTACGTGTTTGCATTCCGTATTGAAATGTTTGTTTATTCTTATGATTTCAGAGTTTCTGTTGTTGTTTGTGTTTGTGTTTTGGTGAAGGCGCTGGGTTAGTGGCCTGGGGGATAGCAAATTCAATAGAATCATTATCATGTGACATTTATGGTAGCTTCTCTCAATTAGCAGCCTGCATTTAGTAGGTTATGCACAATAAACATATAGATTAACACTTGAAATTAGTTTGTAATGAGCACGCAGTGTTGAAGTACATCCAGACAGAATATTGCACCATAGAAATATGGGAAACTTATTTTTAAAATCGTTTGTCAGACAAATGAGAGCGAGATTGTATAATAAAATTCAATTGTAGGCATAAATATGCCATAAAATAGCTTAAAGATCACATTTTCAAATAGAAAATATAAAAAACATTGTAAAAAGTCTAGTTATTTTATTGATTGAAATAGAATATAAATATAATAATAATAAATCAGAAAATGATTTTTTTCTGAGAGAGGATTGATTAATGAAACTGGAATGAGTCTAGTTTTTTATTGATTAAATAATAAAAAGAATAATATTGAAATCTTTGACAATAATAAGTTGGACTTGGAAGCTTGCTTATAAATTGTAGGAATATAATATAGATAAAAATAAAGTCTACTTTTTTATAGATTCAAAAGCAATTTAAGACTTCAGTTGTGCTTTATAATTGCGTTCTACAAATTGCAGACTGTAAATCAGAGCGCAGCCTATGCAAAGATAAAGATAAAGTGCAACTTAAAAGTTTTAACCAGTTCAATTGCAAGTTCACAGCAAAGTGCATTGATATACGTGAATGTGAATGTGAATGTTCGTGAATCTCGCTTGTTTTATCCTCCTTTTCTTTTGGGTTTGGTATTAATTAACCAAACGAACCGAGTGGTGGGAGTTGGCGGGCAAAACTGTCGAGTTGAACGAGTTGGAGAAATCCTTTTGCGCCAGGTGCTCCACGAGAAAGCAAAATACTTTTGCTTTAAGTTTGACATAAATAAGTGCACTCGTGATTTTGGAGTAGCAGATAAACCACGAGCCAAAAGGAAATGTTTGTCGAGCATTTGCTTGACACACACACAAAAGAAAGGCAAATTCAATAAAAAAGAAAAGGAGATGCATTCAAATTGTATTTAAATGGGAATTTATTTTGTATTTTATGCTTCGTAAAAAAATTAAAAAATGACAAACAAATTCTTATGCAAATTTTCAAAAAATGAATATACGACGATAGATTGCAAATCGTGACAAAAAAAGCAATAGAATAAATTCACACATGATGATAGAACAGAAGCAGAAATAGCTAAGATTAAAGCTCGACACACACACACACATACACACTCATAAACATAAATCACACTCAGACTCGGGCAAAAACGTAAAATAATATTGTAATCAGTTGAGCAAAAAAATGTATTTGATAAGGGTTAAGAACAACAAGCAAAGCGACCCCCAAACAGAAAAAAAAGCGAGAGCAATAGGAAGCCACAATACGCATATTTCACACACACCCCACACTTCGAAAACAGCCTCAAAAATGACCCTAATTTTGTTGTTTAGTGCTAGCTAGGAATGTATTTATGTATGAAGTAAGAAGTGTACTCATCTAGTAGATACCCTAAGCTTAGCAGTTCTTAAATAGATTAAAAAAAAAGGATGATTATTGCATATCTAATAACTTAAAAGTTAAAGCTCATCATGCTCCATCATTTGAATGGATTGTAGGGTATTGGGAAACACAGAAAAATAACAAAAATGATGTGCGAAATGTAAAAAATGTGCAATTTCATGTTTACTTTTTGTGTTTATTTGGGTGACGGCTCTTGTAACTGAAGCTCTAGTCGGGGATCTGGATCTGGACTAGGTTTAAGCCTTAGCCTTCATCTTGGGCTTTTCTGTTTCTGTTTCGGATTCTGTTTCTGTTTTCGGCTTCATATTTCAGCTGCTTCCCTTTTACTTATGTGCGTTTGTGGGCGGAGTCGGAGAGTTTTGGTCATACAGTTGAGTGAATTTGACAAATTGTAAAATGGCACAAGCCAAAGGCAAACGGACAAACAAAGAGAGAAATAACATTTGGGACAATTTTCTTCTTTTTTTGGTCGTTCTTTTTAATTTTTATTTTTGAGCACATGTCCGTGTTCATATGTATGTGGAGAGAAGGAAAATACAAGCGAGTGATATGTATGAACTAATGATTATTAATGCTCATAAGGATTTATGAAAAGGCGGGGTTTTCATTTTGGTTTAGGTTTCGTTTTGTTAAATTGCCTGAAAGATGGGCCTGTTGCCCTTTCTGTAAAGTGTCCTGCAATTGAAAAGGAAAAGGATACAGAAAGGGATTGTCAAAAGAATGTTGCAAACTTATTTTAGGCAGCCTTTGTAAAATGTTTTCGTATTATTATCAACTAATTTGGGGGCAATTATATGTAATAAAGCAATTGTTAGCATTTAAATTGCTATTAAATTAGCATGATACTCATGAAATTTGTCGACATTTTCGGCAGTTGGCATTAGAAAAATGAATATTTTAAATTACCTCGCACTTTTAGTTTCGTGTGATTTGACCAATAAACTGTTGAATTTAAATATTAAATTAATTTGTTTTAAATAAATAACATGCAATTGCAAGCATAATTATTTGCATATTAAATTACAATTAGTTGCAGGCATTTTGCAAACACCATAAACTTATTTATAGTACTGCGAATGTGCAAACATTCTATGATATCATATCATACAGAGACACAGAGCAAACAATTACAATTGGAAATGCGTCCAAATAGCAGAGAGAAATTATTGCGCCGTATTTCATTTATTTGAATTACGAATGGCGAATCTAATTGCTGCTAATGAATGCAATAAAATCCAGAAATGCAAATTTAATTGTCATTAGTGTGATAAACAATAGAAAACAGGCGGCGGGCGGAGGTGTTGTCAGGGTTATCAATAGATTCCAGTAATCTACATACATACAATATATTATATGTTCTGTAGAGTCGTCTAAAAATAAATGTGCAAATTTTTAGAGAATGAAGGTCAGAGCTGTCTGGCGACTCACTGATTAGCTGGACACAAATGGGAATGGAAAATGAGGTTAGCTAAAAGTTTAGTACAAACTTATTTTAACTGGCAAATGAGACTTAAGATTAATTGAGAGTGCCTCATTAAAAGTGTCCAAAAATCAAAATAAAATAAAAAATAATTAATTGTCACAAAGTCTTTGAGCTGCATCCAGTTATATATTTAGTTTAGTTTTTAAAAGCTTCGAAGGACTTGAATACCCTAGCTGAGAAAGTAAAGGGGTGTATTGTAGATAGAGATAATCAAAGTGATTAAAAACTTTCAGTTTCCATCACAAAATTTAAAGTACAAAATATTTCACTGAGTATGTTATAGTCGCTGTTCAGTGTACTTTTTTAATGTCATTTTATTTTTATTTCTCTTCCGTAAAGTGTACACTCTTTTCCTTCTCGACTTTACTTACCCCTTGGCGAATGCCAAAAATACGCTAAACCCATTTTTTGAGGGTATGAGGGAAAATGGCGAAAACTTTCTCGTCTGCTCTTGATGCTAATGATTGTTTGATGTGCCCCCAGCGCCAAAGTAGACTTCAACGAGAAGGAAATGAATGGTGAAGGGGTCAGGAAAAATGGGGCTGTGCAAACGTATAAAAAAGTGAGTGCTGACGCGCGAAGAAGAAGCAGGAGAAGGAGAAGGAAAAGGAGAAGGAGATGGAGAAGCATCGAAGCATTGAAGCTTAAATAAATACGACGACAAACTGCCGAAACAACTTGCACTGTAAATTTGGTCATCGTTGTGCTTCTGGTCGCTGTCCCTCTGGGACTGTCCTTTTTGGTGTGTCCTGCTGCGGAGGATATGCAAGTTCCATGACAAAAGTTTCGTAATTAAAACGCGGCCAGTGCCAATTTTAAAAGCCGTCGGCTGCCAGGCTGAAGATAGATTCTGTGCCGTACTCTAAATCAAACATTTTTTCCCAACTATTTTTTTTGCCCGCACCCCAAAAGTGGAAGTTGTTAGCATAGATTTAGAGTAGTTGCGACTTTTAAACTTTATTTTATTTCATTTAGTTTTTAAATTCGCGAATTAAATGACATTAGGGGCCAGAGTGCCTGAATCGCTTGAACCCTTCATGACATCAAAGTTTCATTGATCCATCTTAATAGGTAAACAAGTTGGCAACCTTTCAAAAACTTTACAAACTTATTCTTTGCGTGTTTATTCTTGAAAAGGGACACCGAAAATTCTCTCACCTCTTTCCCTATGATAATTTCCTAAACTTACACACATATGAAAGTATCTGCTTTCATTGTGAGTTGAACTTTTGTTGCTTGGGAACTTTGAACTTTGACAAAACCTTTGGAGACTCGCTAAAAGCACTTAAACACACACTTAACCCACAACGCACTAAGCGACACAACTAACATAAAACTATCAGTTTAAATGATATAATGACCACAGACAAACAAACAGACAGACATACTACAAACGGTATAAATACCGATTACACAAATTAACAACACGTACAGAAAAACGAATAAGAGAGAGGGACAGAGAGAAAGAGAGCAGAACTCAACCAGAGGTTTGTAATTAAAAGTTACAACCCCTCACATGGAGTCAGGTTCATGTCCATTTCCTTTTCCCCTTGCTCCATTTTGGGAGTATTTTCGGAGTATGCAAAAATATTGTTGACAACATGAAATTAATTTTACCCTTGAGAGTTCCTTTTGCTTGGGGTTTTTAATTTTTTGTGAATGAGTAATAGGGGTAAAATTCACACATGCGTTGGAATTCATAACTGGCTATTGCTCTGGGGACTACACTGTATTCATTCGCATTGTTTGGGGTCCAGTGGTATAAGGTACATTCGTCTGGGGGCTTGTCTGGGGTATTTTGCGTAACATGTTTGTGGGGGGGAGGAAGGACAGGAAAACAACAAGTCAGCGAAGCAAAAGCAATTAGAGTCTGGCTAGCGATAAGCCACGACATCAGCAACAGCAAAAAACAACAAATCCACTTGACTTTCTACTTTTTAGTAGTTGGTATGATTTGCATTCATGTGGCAGATTCTTGACTGCTTTCCAGTTTGGCTGCAAACAAATTGCAAACCGTTTTTATCATCTGCAAGCTAAACGCATACCATTCATTAGTTATGACCATTTAGCAGAACCCATTTAGTCAAAAAGTTTAGTACTTCCATGGCCACATTTTGGAAACTGTAATAAACTCTTGAACTACTTTTGATGTGACCGCTTTTCATGTGTTGACGTGCGTCAGCTGGGCCTGTTCATAAAATATAAACCAGACCTCAATCCAATTTGTGCAATTTATTTTCATTAGTTTAAGTCTTTCTAAATATATGCTTTATTAAATAATGCGTGAAATATAAATAATAGGTTTCAGTATTTAAAGATATTGAAAAAAAAATTTTTGAAAAAAATATCAAATAAATAAATGAGTAAAGGGAAATATATTTATAAAAAGAAATAAAGAATAAAAAAATACAAAATTAAAAAAAGGATAAAATAATAAAAAAATAAAAAACTATTAAAAAAGTAATAAATAAAATAATAAAAAATAAAATAGTAAAAAATAAAATAATAAAAAATAAAATAAAAAATAAAATAATAAAAAATAAAATAAAAAATAAAATAAAAAATAAAATAATAAAAAATAAAAGAATACAACAATTAAATATGTGAAAGAGTCTAAAAATAAAGGAAATGAAAGAATAAAAATATAAATGGAAGAATAAAAAAATAAATGGAAGAATAAAAAAAATAAATGGAAGAATAAAAAAAATAAATGGAAGAATAAAAAAAATAAATGGAAGAATAAAAATAAAAGAAATTGAAGAATAAAAAAATAAAAGAAATGAAAAATCTAAAAATAGGAAATGAAAGAATAAAAAATAAAAGAAATGGAAGAATAAAATAAAGTAAAGGAAGTAATAAAAAGAAGGGAAAGAATAAAAAGAAAATAAAAGTAAAAGAAAAGAAATAAGTAAAAAAATTAATTTGCATCGGCCGGGAATCGAACCCGGGCCGCCCGCGTGGCAGGCGAGCATTCTACCACTGAACCACCGATGCTTTGTTGATCATCTCCACGCGAAGCATGAATAAGTATTAGCTATCTATCGATAGGTTTATTTTTAGACAAACCGGTCGACACAGGTCTAATCAACTTTTACCAATAGTCAAGGCATTTGCTAGTATGAATAGACGCTAAGTTCAGTTGATAAGACAATTCAGTGACCAACACACAAAACCGCAATAGAGAAACTATAACGAATTTGATAAGCTCGCATGAAGTAAAACATCTCATATATATAAAATTTAATTATTCATTATTCCTAGAATTTATATGAGTGGACTTGTTATTGTTTATATTATATTTGTATTTGTGTGATTTGAATTATCGTTTGATTCCCTTGAAATGTGTCGTAAGTATTATTGATTCAAGAGACTTGTTTTGTTCAATCGAATTGCAATTTAAAACAAAATATAATGATGAAAGGCACTTCGCAAACCAAATAACATGAACGCAACTTGCAAAACAATAGCAGCAAAAATTTAACTATGTATTATAAATTGCGTAAATTGCAAGAATTGTAATAAGATACTGAGACAGCAACTGAGGCACCAACTGACAAAGATTGAAGCCAGTGCAAAGGCAAAAGGAGAGAGAGAATGTGAAACAAGAATGGCAGCAAAAAAAAAAATAGAATGCAAGAACACAAACATTAAGCGTAATTAAATTCCAAGCAAATAAATTAATAGAAACATGAAAGTAAAGTACGACAGCGAAAAATTTAAGGAATAAATGCAGACAAAAGAATTTAATTTAAATGTAAATGAGCACAAAATTAAAAACAATGCAGACAACTGAAGGAAGGCGAAACGAGCCTCCCACATTGAGCATAAAAACAGTTTGCTGGCTAATTTGTATGTGACTTTTTAATTAGTCCGATTGATGGCTGGCCCGGCCGACAGGTTTTGGCAATTATACAAAATGGTTGTGGCCGCCTGGCCTAAAAATCTAATCAAATATATAAAATTGTAGTTGAAATCTGCATAATAATGTCAAACATGTGAGTACGCACAGATATTACGTATACGAGGCTGTGCTCTATGCTCGTCCTCGGTGTGGTTGCAGTCAAATTTGGTTGGCAAAAAGGCTAACGGCATTGTGAATAACGACTATCACAATTGCTGTTGTCGTTGTCGTTATGACATGGCTCGTTAAGTCAATTGCGTAATTAGTATTCGCCAAGCAGATCCAGCTATCAGAGGAGAATAATCCCATCTCTAGGCCCGCACTCAAACTAATTGAAATTAGTCTAAAGGCAAGCATCAAAATCTTCGAAATGAAAACATGCCCAACTTGTAGCTCAAACTAAACTTAACCCTCACTCTCTACTTGCTTCTGCTGTAACTTGCATATGAATATAACTCATAGTCATACCCTAAATCAAAAGTAAGGTGAATGATGAAGAATTTGATGATGGTAATGCATGAATTCAGTGCTGCATTTTCATAGAGCATTTATGTTATATGATGGTCTGTAGGAGCATTCTGCAGTCGGCTTTCATTATTATGTTAAGACCTAATTTAGTTTTACTAATGCGCCATGAGATGATGCTGCATGTCATTAGCATTTGCAGTTGCCATTTTGAGATTGGAAACGACACAGAACAGACTGTCTGTGCCCTCGACTTGACTCCATTTCCACTGCGCAACAACAGTTGAGTGTGGTTTGCATGTAATTAAGAGAACCCACTAAGTAAGTGCTTGGCTTCCAGAAACATTCATTATTAGCCGAGCTTATCAATGTTTTCTCATTCAATAGGCTGCAAAATTGTGAAACTAATAATATTTATTGTTGAATCGAAAATGTAAATCCTCTCAATAAGACACTGTCTTTGTCTGCAAATTGTGAATTATTTCGCTCATAATTGAAGTGAAGCAGTTTTCAACAGCATTCTTATTGCATATAAACATACGAATGAAAATACTTAATGCTTAGCTCTATGAGATTAAGTTATTATTTTTGCATCTATCATTAGTAATTATATTTTACCTTCATTTTATTTACAGGTAAGCCAAATTGAATTTTGCTCAGCTGCAGCTAAAATGGTAATGTGAAGTTTTAATAATTTACTTGCAATTTGTGGAAGTGCTTATTACTCAGAGTGGAGACATAAGCAAAAAGAAAGATAAAAAGAGTTAGATAAGTTAAATAATGTGTGGCGTTGTAAAACTTAGAGAAACACACAAAGAAAAATAATAGCAATTATGAAGGCTACAGTCGAGTGTGCTCGACAGTGAGATACCCGCTACTCCTTTCGAATAAAGGCAAAGCAGTGCGATATTTTACTAAATCAATATACCTCAAAAATACAAAAATATTCCAAAGTATATATTTGGAATATATATATTTTATGGTTCAGGCACAAAGTTATAATACCCATGTACTTTAAGATTAGTAGGTACAAAAAAAGGCTATAAGTGGCAAAAAATATTTAAATTAAACTCTGCGAGCTAATTAATTTATTTTTGATTACATGCTGTTGATAAAGGGTTTAAAAATCTAATAATAGCATTTTTCAAGAATTTATAGCTATTACAGCGTAATCCCTTAAGAATAATAAGCTCATACATTATTTAATTTTATTATTGCTTTCAATGAATAATGGTAAATTTTGCGGCTTATCAAAAGTAATACATGTATGTTTGTATTAATTTATTTATATCGTTGACTCAATAAATGTTCCGCTGAAAATATTACATTTTTCATGTTCGTTTCGTAATTCGAAATTATAGAGGGCTTCGTGTTCGATTACAACTAGGAATGAACTATTTTGAAGTCACGCGCAAAACTACTTAGCTACTCAGTGATAATTTCCCCAGTGGTAATTACACACACACAAAATATTTGAGTCGCACATCAATTGCCGGCGTATTCAACAAATGAATGCGCAATATCGATACGTCAAGATTATATAATTACAGAATTCTAAATGCCCTTCCACAGAATATATTTTTATCGTTTGTGAACTCTGCGCATTTCAGAGTCAATTTCTTTCTCCCAACAAAATACATAATGCATAATAAAGTCTGCCTCGGGCTTTCGTGTGTAGCACATTTCATGACAAATTTATTAGGCCCTCGATGGGTGTGGAAAATACAGTTTCTATTAGCGTTCAATTGAGTGCATCTAACTGTTGATGAGCGTGGCACCTGTTAATTGAAATGCTCTAGTTTTTGAAAATGTAAAAAAAGCGACACTTCCAGCTTCATTAGCTTGTTTATTTCTGCAGTTGACGAGGTATTTTTTTTTGGGAATCATCCATAAATCTTCAACGTAATATGGCTCATTAGCATGGCATTTGTGCGTAAATTGAAAATTATTTAGCAAATTGAGTGTTGTTATTTGTCGAATCTTTACGTATCTCTGAGATACTTTTTGCGCCTGGCACTTCTCAAAAGTCATCCCGTCGTCGACTCAGTGCGCTAATTTGTGTTTTTCATTAGCATCGCTCTAATGTGTTTGGTCACCGGAACGCTTTGTAAATATTTCACGTATTTTCTCTGCTTCTTTGCGAGCATCTCAGTCTGCGCTGTTAATTGCACTGATTACAACATTCACTGCACGATAACAGAAAGTTCAGCAACCCAAAGAGTGTGTAAACAATTTGTTATGATCTACAAAATGTAGGGTAAAATCAAGACACTGCTCTTAATTGAGCTATATTTGTATTCGTATTTATTGGCATTTTGATTTTAAGTGTTGAGGGCATGAAAATGGAATAAATTTGTGTTTCCTTTAAATATTGTATAATACAAAAGTATTAGATATAGAGATTACTTTCTTACTTATCTTTCTATCACTAGATAAGTTAAGATAAACATACAAAATAAATAGCAAAGCTGTTGCTGTAAAAGTTTATTGTATAATTTATAGTTGCTCGAATTATTTATCTACAATCTCGTACATTTTTATTGTATATAATTAAATTCATTTTTGTCTGATTATGTGAAATCCCTACATTAGATTGATTGCAATCGTGCTGGCAATCGTATTAAATTACTCATTAATTATCAGGAATTTCAAATCAGCTGCTGTTGTTATTATTATATTAGGGTATTCCCATGCTCGGGAAAAAAAGCGAGAGATTAAATGTGCAAATGCAGTTCAGTGTTGACTCTACGATCAGACGGTTGGCTATATAGCAAAGGTATTTATTTTTAACTCGTATACTCGTATATTAAGCCTGTCATTAGCGCTTAAGGCGGGAGAGAAATGCAATAAAAATAAAAATATGTGCAAATTGCTGACTTTAATTTACGTGTAGATTTTATTTTACAACCGAACACACGTGAGAAATACGTAAAAAAAGCGATACAAAGCTCAGCAAAAAAAATCAAGAAAATATAAATAATCTTTTTTTGTTTAATGTTAATGAACATTTTTTGCTCGGAAAGCCTAGAACCATTTCCGTTTCAATGACCTAAATGCGATAAAATGACATAAACTGATTTTGTAAACAAAAAATGCAATTGATGCTGGAACTTTTTTAATATCACTTCAAAGGAATAGTTGATGGACGGAATCAGCTTTGCTAATTATAAAGTTTCACTTAATTGGTTTACTGACTTTTCAAAAGCCTTGACAAAGTTTTGCACAGATTTCAAATAATTTAAGAATACACAACAATATTTTAAACACTGATGAATGGCCGCTTCATAACAACTTTTCATAATTCCATACACAAAAATCAATTTGTGGTACATAGAAGGAAAGATTCAGATAAGACACAACTTCCGCTTATAAACACGTGCCACTTGACATTCAATTGAAAACATTAATGAATAATACTTGTACCACGCAAAATGTTGAACAATTCAAGGTTGTCACTCCAAATACTTATTGTTGAGTTTATTTTTGGCAAATAATAGTTGTTATTTCTTGTACGTCTCTTCACTTTTTTTTCTACACTTTTAAATTAAATTTGAGCGCTGACTCAGAAAACTGATGGATAATTAAACTCACTGAAGACGAAGTGAACGGACCATGAAACGCATTTCAATGTCAATGAACATGCAAATGAAACTGTAGATAAAACTCAAGTGGCAAATGCCAACGTCACAACTCACTGAAAACTGATGCCACTTGGCTAGTTATAGAGCACAAAAGTGTGTAGATATATATGTATGTATATCAGAAACACTTTTATGAGCTTGCTGAAAGGTCAGCTATTGAAGGAGTCGCGTTTGTCTGTCTCTCGATTGAATTGTGTGTAACTTGAAAATGTTTAAATATAATTAAAGCAAACCTAATGGCATGTTGAAGCTACTCAAGATGTTTGTTGGCTTTTGAAGTTGTCTGTGTCTGTTTCTGGGGCACATTATAATTGTGTCTTGTCGGTATCTCTTTGAGTTGTGTGTCTAAAGTAGCAAAAGTCGACTTATAGCCTTTGATCTTTGACTTTTTGACTAACAACAGAACTTTCAAATTTATTCGAGGTCTTCAAAGGGAAATTACATTTAGCATATCTCAACCTGACGATTGATGTCACAATTAATATTGAATTTATGTGAACTCTCAAAAATATTAAATATATCCAAAAAATATTAAAAGCCACAAGCTGTTGGCTTCTAAAAATATACAGCGTGAGTTCAGCACAGGAAACGCAGCTGATTGGTATTGGAATTTCTGGATCATGCTGTTAGCAATGCATTAAAACAAGTAATAAAAAGAAATATTAAGCAAGAAATATGCAAAAAGGAATTCGACATAGAAAAAGCGAGGCAAACGAATAGTCAGCAATCGTAGATATTTCCATATGACCTGCTTTACTTTGTACCCCGATGTTCTCAGCGATGTTCAATCGAGTGAAGAGGCTGGCAGACACACATGCATATAACAGATGAGTTTATGAACACCTTAGCACAGGGTGCAAGGCCTGTGGCATCAGGCATACCGTATATACACACACACACACACACATAGATTTTGTGGACAGAGTATGTGGCATGTTGGAAATGCGGCCAACAGAGAAACGCTTAGGTTAGTTTGTGCAATTTGCTGCACATTCTGTGCCTGATTTCAATTTCATTTGCCTTTGATGCCTTCATTTCAATTCGATTTTTGCACATTTGGCTTACACAATCCCTCATCAGCCAGCCCTCACCTTGTTCTCTATTTTTTCCATTTTTTTGCTGTCTCTCTATCTCTATTTCACCTTTTCTCTCGCATGATATGTGGCCACATTTAAAGTCGTCCAGGTTCAATACTGTCCGAGTTTTGCCACTCTTTTAATCAAATGAACTACACACACTGCAGCTGCAACAGCAACACCAACAGCAGCATCAGCCTCTTTGACTTGTTCCCAATTGTCGATCTAAAGCAGGAAATCGAGTAGCATGTTCAATTGGAGCCTTGGGAGTGTCATCTGTCAATGAAGTGTTGTCAGACTTTGTCGAACCTGAATTACTGGTATTCTTTGCTTGCACTAACATATTAACAAATGATATGTGCTTGTTGAGCAAGTGATTGAAGCGAAAGGCGATAAATTTTCAAATTTATTTTGAATTTAGTTTATGCTTATTTTAGTATAAATGTATATCGTAGTTCCAAATTAATGCAACAGAAATCTTTTAATGATTCATACTCTCAAACTCATAATTGCAATATAGTGAAATATTATTGAAATGTGATCTTAGCAAATCATGTTCCTTATTTTTACAAAAACAAACTTCTACACAAGCACGTTTTTATGCCTTTTGTGTTAATTTATTAACTAAATTATTTTTCTTATTTTTTTCCAAAAATAAACTTTTCTATACTTGAGAAGCACGTTTTATACCCGCCAACCTAATATATATATATATATATATATATATATATATATATATATATATATATATATATATATTCTCTAATTAAGTTTAAGTAAACAATGTTCCAAAATTTCCAAATTACATTTTTAATTTATGTTACGAAGTTGCTTATCAACTTCACTCATAAAGTATATGTTGCATTGTTCAAATATGGTAAGAGCAATTCCTCATTCTTCTTCTTGATATTAAGCGAATTACTCTCCAAACTCATATGCGGAATATTGTGCAATATTTTGGTAACGAGATAAATTGAAATGGGATTTTTGTGCATCTTTTGTGTTGGTTTATTAAGTCTGTGTAAATAAGATACGCACCACAAAATGGAACTTCATCTCTTGCCCGGCGATTATGTGTGGTTAAAATGGAGTTATAGCTGCCTGTGGATAAGGTTACAGCAGTTACTACACACACTCTGCTCTCAGGCCGCAGACAGCGTGCACACATCCATTTGTTGTGCTGTCATACAGGCCACACGCATACACACACGCATACATACGCACCACTGTCGCACACAATAAACTTATGAGAGAGGGAGAGGCAAAAAAAAAGCAATTTCGCATAAAAGCCACAACAGACATAACCAGAGGAGCCCCAAAAATGGCGCACAAAATAGCCGCAGATTCATTCCCAATGACAGACATATGAAAATAATGCGTGGCAAATTTTCAACGCAGTTACACAATGGTCAACTGACCCCTAACTGACACCCTTAACCTAAACACATCAACCCCCACCAACCAAAAAAGAAGTGCACCTCTTTTGGTTGGGCAGCGGATAACTGGTGAATAAGCCCACAAAATTTCATTCACCAGACTGGGAAATTAGCATATATGCTCCATTGTGTGAAGCAATTACCAAAACACAAAACAAACCTCACCCCCAAAACGGGTGAAAACACAGAGAGGGAGAGAGAGAATGGGAGTGAGAGAGCGATGTACCCCAATTCATTTGGTGTAATCAGAGTCGAAATTGCATTTCGTGCAATTGGCTGAGCGAGATCAAGTGGCCATAACTTGAGCCGATGTGTGCGCATTTGTATCTGTTGCATGGCTTAAAGCCAAATTCAATTGTTTGCCAATCAACATACATGCATAAGCCATATAATTATGCCTTGGGCTATTTAAGCCCCAATTGCAACCCCTTCAAGACACGTTTCTCTTGTTTGCATTGCTCGTTCCCTTTTTCAAAACTGTCCCTTAATCGACATTTACATATGTGTGAAAGTCGAGGGCTGCAACCCTTTTTGTCCTTAGCCGCAGCTCCTGCAGTTTAATGCTGAAATGTTTTGCGGTTAATGTCACATTTAATTGCATTGTCAATTGGCTTCTCAATTGCATTGCGCCGACATGTGTGTTTATTCCGTGAGAATCAGCAAGAGATAGAGAGGGAGAGAGCGAGAGAAGGAGGAGATAAGTGAATTCTCATTTCGCATAATCACCAGAAATGTTTAATATGTTTCATCTTGTGTGAGACGTTTCTCTCATCACTTGACGCTCAATTCGTTTCGGGTTTTAAATTCAATTCGCTACTCCGTTAATAATTACTCTTTGACATTGGCCTGTAGACTAACGCTACCCTCTAAGGGTAATAATATATTGTTTATTTTAAAATAATAAAACCTTGTAGTTTGTTTCAAATTTCTAACCTGTCTTTATTTTCAATTTACTTTAATAACACGTTATGTTGCAAATTATGAAATCCTTGAGCTTTTTCTCTCAACGAATGCAATTGGCATTGTACACTTATATTTTGATTGCTTTAAAATAAAAATAAATCTTAATATTGTTCTTAAATATTATTTTTAATGTGTGTTTCTTTAAATTTACTCTATTACATTTTAATGTGAAATAAAGTTAAAACAAAAACTGTCTCGCAATTTTAAAAAAAATGCATTTTCATTATCAATTTCGAACTTATTTTTAAAGAGTATTTTTAGTGTTGTTTATTTTAGATCATTTTAATAAATTGCAATATGTGAAAATATTAAATCCGCAATTTTTGCTCGCAACAAATGCAATTAGTTTCCAGACGGAAATTATATGATTTAGTTATTATTATGATCAATTTTTTAAGCTAGACCAATCATACTTAACTTTATAAATATTTAACACAATTGATTGAAAATTGCCGACAATGCCTGTTGCAATTGCTGTTGTGAGTTTTATGATTTCTCTATTGTAGTTGTTGCTGTAACTATTTTGTACTGTTGTTGTTGTTGTGCCTAAAAGCCAACCACACACAATTTTGATATTTCGCCACTAGTTTGTGGCACATTTGTTGCAACATTTTTGCATAATCCATTTTGGCAGCGAGCTTTACTTATTTGTTTAGACAACAGCAGAGAGCATAGACGTCGGCGGCTGGAACTGAGATAAGCCCTGCTCCAGGGGCCAAAATAACAATGGTTGTCATATATACATATACATATACATATATATGTGCAGGTTCCCGATGTCCTGTGAACAGGCTGTTGCTAGGGCTGGGATAAGCGAGGGCGGTAGTTGTTAGTTAAACTAGACCAAGTCCTTTATCAAAATGCGGCTTAAAATATTTTGCGCAAATATTTTTATGACAGGTGCACGAAACGCTGAAAATGTGTGTGTGTGTGTGTGTGTGTATGAGTGAGAATGTGTATTAGTGTCAACTCGTCACATCCAGTTGCCGTACGTATACGTAATATAACGTATACGTATGCGGAGTAGTTTTTTATGCATGAAGCGTTGTAGTGCCTAAAACCGTTAATGAAAGGCGCTCAACTTAATGGAGATTTATTGTTTTCCACGTGTTCAGCCATAAAGTGTTGTTGTTGCTGGTGTTATTCTTGTTATTTGATTGTTGTTGCTGTCACCTGGATAAATTTTCATTCGGTGACAATCTTCCTGTCATCATGTGTCATTGGGTTTCCTGTATCATACTTATACAATATTTACCACATATACATAGTTATTTTTATCGTTAATGTGCCAAGCACAACAAGAGTGATTTATGAACCGTTGGCCAAAATTGCCGCGAGGTTTTTGATAAGGTTTTGTGTCGGTTCTGTGAATATTGTTGGAATTGTAAATTAACCAAAATACGTGTCGGATTGCGTGACATTGTCTGCTTAATATCGAAAGCGTGAGAGATCAGGCCACAAACCTGTTTTTTTCCTTTTTCAAGTTTATCAATCATCCGACTAGTTGGCACCATATGAAATCACAAATGTGTGGGAAAAATTATACATGAAAAAGCTAATGATGAGGCTATACCCAAGCTAAAGATGGTTTTCCATTCAAAATACTTATTACGAAAATCATAAATGAACAAAATTGAAATAAATTTTCAAGTGTAGTCAAGCAATTTAAGCGATATCATCTAATTGACTCAAATTGAATATATTAAATGTGAAATCGTGTGCATGAATCAGAGTTGCAAACATATAGATTTTGTGTCTGCTTCAATTTCAATTGCAAGCCAGTCTCAGTCTTAGGTTTCAGGCCTCATCAGCTATTCAATTCACGCCCAATTTCATTTGTAGCAATGAATAATGATGATGAAAGGGGGACAAGGAAACACAAGAGCGTAGCAGTTGGAGTTTAACTAATTAGTATAGGCAGCAATTAGCAGTAATTAAATCATATTCAAAACATGTCTCCTCAGTGTTTCACTGTCTATCTGTGTGTCTTTCAATTCGTCTGCCCTCTATCCTACCTTTGGCTGTGTGTATTTATTTAAAACCGTCACTGAGGACTTAACCACGCACAGCGTAAACTTTAACGATTTGCTTTTGACCTGCCACAAGCTGAGCCAAATGAATGACAGGCAGAGGGACAGAGAGACACACAGACAGAGTGACGAAGGAGCAACTCGTTGCCAAGTAGGAAACCGAACCCGAGAGTGCTTTGGGGCGGGTGCAACCAAGCGGCGTCCACTTGACACACATAATCGTAAGGCTGTCCCCTTTCTCATCCCCTTTACTTGCTCTCCTCTTTCGACTCCTCGCCTGAAGACGGCAAGTCAACAATGCGCAAGGGTTTCAACTTGGTGGGGGGTGGAGGAGAAGATGGAGGAGGAGGACTTGAGGTAGAGTGTGAGCTGGTCTGTGCTGCTCTCGGCGTTCGTCTGTCGCGTTCCGGTTGCGGGCAACACCTTTTTGCCGAGCAAAAGGATTTGCCATGCTGCAGATAAAATCGTTCACCGCAAAACTTGTGCATTTTTTTTGTGTTGTTTACCCGCAAATTCGCCTTGGTTTCCCGCTCTTTTGAATACTCTATAGCATGATGGAAAAGTCAGATGAATAGGTTACGAAATATCCGAAATAGAGACATGATATTTTCATAATGTCGTAAAATCATTTTGCCCTTATACGATGTTGAAATCAATATTCTTGTTAGTTCTACAATTAAATAAAATTATTGAATATTAAAGCCTGAATGAAATACAAAATAATTATAAATTTAAAGTATAAAGAAATGATGTAAAATAAGAAAATCAATATTTATAAATTTTTCAGTTTTTAATAGAGTTGCTTGACTTAACTTTGGAAATTTTTTTTTTCAAAGTTCGAGTAACTGAAGAGCAGAGTATATGAAAATCGAAGTCTGTCCGCCAGAAAGCATTCTTATTTGTGCTTGTTTATGTTTGGCATTTAAATTCTAAGCGACTGCAGCTTATTGAGTGTAACGGCTTTGCTTTGGGAATGGAACTTTTGGAGCAGCTTTAAGATCATGTCCTCGAAATTCGAAATGCTCTTAGAGCTCTGTCACGTCTTTGCTGCATTTCGCTTAAAAGTTTGCCCAAAAGGTTTTTACTTAAAAAAAGAAAATAAAACTAGAATACCGTTGGCGCAAATACATTTGTGATTTGCCCAAAATCGGCACACAAATTAAGTGCTAAACGACTTTTGAGGCGATAGTAAACCAATAAACAAATAAACAGGCAAGCAAACAATCCAACAAACAAACAAACAAACAAGCAGCTCAGACTCAATCGGATCCTGGAAATGTGTGCGTTAATTTTGGCTGGGCTGGAAATATCTTGAATATCTCGGCAAATCTCAATGAAAATAAACATTAACTTCTTGCGGGGGGAGACACGACCCGACTCGACCCACTCAATTGCCTCATTGGCGCCGCCTTTTGGTCTAACTAACTCAGCAGAGCAGAGCAGATAGAGTGAGAGAGAGAGCAAATAAAACTAATTGAGCCTCCTCGCTACACTTTTATATACTTACTTATTTTCTATGTGTATCCATTATCTTTACAGTTAATGTCAGTCGAGTGTCTGGCGTCTGGATTCTTGAGCTCTGGAGTCTGCAAACTTCTTGCTTGTGTGCACATCAAATGTGAGTGTTAATTTATGCCCTAGCATACTTTTTGGCGTTGCCCAACACATAAACAGACAAATAAATGTATATATATATATATGTAGTGTTAATGAGGGCAAAAGCTGCTTGCCAGCTTCTTTTTCAATGAGCATTTGTCCATTCGCCAATGCCGAATTATGTTCATTTGTGGGGGAAACCTTTTGATTGACATCTCGAAACAAATAGCTGGCTAGAGATTAATGACCATGTTTGAGGCCAAAGTAGACAACAAAGTTTCTATTACTAAATCAGGTGCTTTTCTCTGAACTGGCTTTAATTGAATGATTTGGAATTCGATAGGAATTTCTCACCCTATGGTTTGTATATTTGTATATTTACTTTGCTTCTAAGTTTAAGTTTAAAAAGGATTCAAATATTATTTCTCATACAAAGACCACATTAAAATTCTAGATTTAGGTTACAAAATTCTGTAATCTATCGAAATTCCTACCAAGTATTTATCTAGTTTCGATTGGTTTTAAGTTAAGTGGAGTTATTAATATAAAACTGAATAACTGAATTCGCTAATTGAATATTAAAATAGTAAAAATATTAATAAATACTTAAGTAGTTTATTGACTCTGATAAATAAAAAACGATAACGATATGCTATTTGTAATATTAGTTTAATTTTTGTTAACAGAATACATTCTGCCAGACAAAAACATATCTTTGAAATGCTGATTTGCATTTTATTAGAACGCTGTCAGAGTCGAAGCTTTGAATATCTGTCAACCGTAGTCGAATCAAGGGAAAATATATTTTGTTGAGGCAAATATAAAAAAATGAGGAATGTAAAGTGTCCTTATCACTTCAGCCCTTAGAAATCCATTTCATTATGCATAATGTGCACATTTTTTACGCCAAGCATTTCCATCTCTCTTTCTCCCTCTGTGTGTTCTATATTTTTTGTGTAAGGGGGATTTGCACGGGACTCCATCAACTTATTTGTGCTTGATATTTACATAAAAATGCAAATAAAGTAAACTATTTTCAGTATTACGATGGCCAGCCTCAAAGCCATTTGGCTTATTGTTAGTCGCCTGACAGTTGATAAACACATCATCAAAAATACATATATATATGTATATACATTTAAATATGTATTCAGTATAGATGCAAACGAAATATGTTTATAACTGCTTTGTAGTTGATACATATTTTGGGCATGTCAGAGTAGGATGTCTGTTGCCAACCAGCTTCAGCTTCAGCTCCCGCTCCAGCTTCAATTTCAAATCAAATTCCCTTTTTCAACAATTTATTTTTCTTATACTTATTTTTTGGCTGCACAAATATTTGCCTTCAACGAGCAACAACAGCAGAAACAATAACAGTAACGATGCCGTTGACAAGAAGGCCAAGAAACGAACAGCGACAAGCAACGCCAACATTTGACATTTTGTTGTTTCTCTGCCTCTGTATTCCCTTTTTTCCTCCTTCTCACTTTTCAGCTGTCTGTGATGTTCGTTTGTTTGACAAAAAACATGAAAATGCGATTTTTAGTTTTTCTCTTGCCACGAACGTTCTAACTGCGGTTGTTATTGTCTTTTTATACCCTGTAAAAATAGAAGGAAGGCATTTCTAAGGCCTTAAGCTTAGAAGTATGAAATTCAGATTTTAAAAATTGCAGTCTATAATCGAAATTAGAACACTTTATTATAATAATAGCCAGAGATACATGTGACATATTTTATATTTCAACAACAAAAAAAAGATAAACCTAAGTTTGGTATTTTTTTTCTAAGGAAAAGAGAAAAATTTTGAAAAATAAACTAGGGAATTTAATAAAAGACTTTTTAAGAAGATTATTAATAAAATTTCATAAATGTAGAAATATAATTTCAGTATTCCATCAATTTAGCGGACCGTTTTAAGTGATTCAAACAATTCATTAAACTTAAATAATTACAGGGTATCTGTCAGTCAAGTACTTTTCACTTTTTAACCATGGATAGCCACCATACTGCTACGTTAAAGTATTTGTCGTTTAGGGGCTTTGGTTTTGCTTTTTTCCTTTTAGCGTCACGCACGTGTCACTTTTGCTCTTGTTTCCTCTTTGATTTGGTGATTTTAAAGCTCTGCGCGCTCTATTCGCGATGTGTGAAAATCCCCTTTGTCACATTATAAATGCATTATTCTCCTTTTCGAATTCGTTTATCGGAATGCCAATAAATTTATAGGGATTCAATTATGCCAATAAAACTTGCGATTTTATGCAGTGTCAAGTGACTTTATCGCGCGACCTAAAAAATTGAAAATATGTGTGATAATTTCGCGATAACCTTGCAACTGGAAGAAGGAAATTTTTACGACAGAGCGCGGCTGTAGATCGTTCTTATGCTATCTACGAGTGGCATTTGAAACACAATTTACAAAGCAAATGTTACGTATACGTAATATTTCAAGAAGGCAAACCCGACGGCGATTAAGCGAATCGCAACTGAATAATGGCAGATGATTAGACAAAACAACAATAGCCTAGCCAAAAAGAGAGCCCGCAGCAGTTTGTAGCCATAAATTAGTTGGTTAGTAGGTTTGTTCCCCTCTCCCCAATCTCGTGCTTACAGCAGCCATCCAAACCAAAACCAAACCAAACCGAACCGAAGCGAAACAAACTGCACGTAAAAACGTCTGTTTTTGCTATAATTGGCCACATATTTTGTAGGTTGAAGCCAGGGCCGCCAGGTGGAATGGCCAAAAAAGTAAACTTGGCATCAGGCAGTGGGGATTTGTTGTTGGTTCGCAGTGTGGCATGTGGTATGTGTGTGTGTGTTTGAGTGTGAGTGTGGTTGGTGTCGGTGGTGTGCCTTGCATATTGCCAACTGGGGCACGTCAGGCTTATCAATATATTTTAGACAGTCCAGGAGTTTTTGGGCACATGAAAATGGCAAACCTATGCTAAAAAGTGTCCCACGTTGATGTTTGTTATGGAAATCCTTGCACAGAGCAGACCAATAATTTTCTGGATAGCTGCAAAAGGGCTGTCGGATGTGGGCTGTTATGGAAATGAGCTCAGAAGAGATTTGTAGTCTCTCTGTGTGTGTGTGTGTGTGTGTGCGGTACTCACGTTGAAGAGCAATGGGAATTGAAAATGAAAATAATTGCCGACAGATAAAATGGGCAAAAGCTAGAGCATACTTATTAGGGCAACAACAATAATTAGTCATGTTTTTAAGCTTCAATTTTAATCGACTCGTATGTTTTATGTGTTTTTAGTGCAATCAAAGATTTAGTTTGATTTTAATTTATTTAGTTTAGAATACGTTCTATGCAGAATGAAAAGAAAACACCATTTGATATGGCATGATAGGGGAAATAGAAATAGAACTAGACATGACAAAGGACACAGCTGGCGACTGAGAAAGCAACTCAATCGACTGACTGCACTGCTGCAAACTGTGTGCGGCCAACTTGAGTTGAGAAAAAGAACTCAACGACTCTGGCAAATGTCGTTGTCGTTGTCGTCGTCTGTTGGCAAATGGTTATAAAACAAACTCAGACATAAGGATATGGAGACTGCACTGTGCACTGCATGGAACAATCCTCTTCTTGGCAATGCAATTTTTATAATAAAATAAAGTTTACATAAATGTTTTCTCAGCAAATATAAAACGTGGATACTGCAGGACATATGGAGTTGCTCACCGTTGCTGCTCTGCTGCTGTCACACAGTCAACCAGTCAAGCAGCCAACCAGTCAGTCAATCAGTCGGTCAATCAGTGAGCTAGTGAGGTTTATTGTGAAGCAAAATATTTTCTTGCCTCTGTATTTGCATCTGTCGTTATTCATTTTTGTTGACGTTTGTTTGACACTCGCCTATCGTATGATTGATTTTCTCCTGCTGCGCATCGCTTATATGGAATTTCATATTGCGAGGAATGCAAGTGCAGATTCACAAATAATTAAGGACTCTAACATATGATTGATATCCTGTGGTGCTGAAATATCTCTGATGAGTATGCTTTAAATTTAACATTCTCTGCTGAAGCTGGATATAAAACAAGCACAAATTCTGGCTGCTATTTTGTTGTGCAATATATTAATCAATATATGTATGTAGTAACTACCTGGCAGACTGACATGTACTGCCTCCGACTCCTTTTGTCTGTCCTCGAGGGACGACCTCGTTGCGCTTGCCATGTGGGTCAGCCATATATTGACCACGAAAACGGCAAACATTCTCGTGGTTATTTCATAGTTCAAACGTGCTGGCAAATAAATAAAATATTGCACTATGCGAGGAAGGTTGCGGCTCTATAAACGATATACAAATAAAATGAAATACCAACTATGGCAATAGGCCAACTTAAGGCAATCAATTGAACAATAAAAACGGAATCGAGTCCACTCGCAAATAATATTAAAGCTTTTAATCAACAAAACAATTTTAAAATCTTCGCCTATCTAATAATACATTCAGAAAAGGTTTTTTTTACTGTCTATTTTATTGATAAGGGTATTAACAATTTGGCTTAGCTTACTGATTGCCTTATTTTTCTTATCGCATGTGGCTAAGAGCATCGCTTTTGACGACTACGTGCTGCACCGCAACAACAATTTATGTGCGCCAACTATAACAATAACAATGAACATTTCAGTTGGAAAAAAACACGAAATACATGAAATGAAAGAGGTTTATGCGATTGAGTGTGTGTTTTTTTATGTTGTTGCTTTTGCCATGTTCACATCTGTGTATTTTGTATGGGTGTATACATCATGTTTTGTAGTAAAACTTATTGAAAATTATTGGTCCAATAGTGGCAACAACAATATCAATAAGTCGCACTCCAAATTGTGCAGTTTTCTTTACTTTCACCTTATATTTTCTTTATATTGATTGACTGACTCCCCGACTGACTGAGTGGCAACCACAAAATTTCCCGTTGTGGATGTTATTGCTATTTGTCTTTTGTGGTGAAAAGTATATTTATTTACTTTAGAATATTAACGAATGTGTGTTGGAGCTTTACATTATGTGTACAATGTCCTAAGAGGTTTTATGTGTTGAATCATTGAATATTGAATTGACATTGGTTTAATAAATGCTTCAACTGATTCTTCAATGGATGGAAAATATCAAACAGACCCATAAAAATTGGATATGCCAAAACTATATTTCATTATTTTTCGGTATATTAATTTGATATATTTTAATGATAATTACCCACTGTTTTGTTCTCTTTTAAAATGGGTCGTGGATATCTATTATTTGTTTTTTTATTTATAAGTATATTATCAAATTATTTAATACAGTTTTTAAACTATGAAACAAGATACCAATGTAGAATATTTTTTGCTGACAAAAATTTATAAATAAAATAAATTCTCTGCAGTGTAACAGAAATCTATATTGTATATGTTGATAATATTCAAGTGTTTGGCGATGCATAAACTAAAATCCCATTTTTGTAATATTATTTTAAAGTTATTCGAACCGTGGATATCCATTTGAAACACCTTTAGTGTCACAAGCAATTATGAATAAAATAAATAGCAACTATTCGCAGCTGTTTGAATATTTGGTTTCATAAAAAAAAACTTAATTGATAAATGTCGACTATTTGAGTTACTGTAATACAGATAGAGTTATTGTTTTATTTATTTCGCTACATCGTATACCAATTAAAATAGAGTAAGCAAGAAGAGAGTGATTTTTTTTTGTGCCACACCCTATCGAGTATATCCAATATTTCATTATTCATTTGATGGACTCATTCGGCGTTTATTTATTTACCTGTGTGCGTGGCAGCTGGAAAATGTGCGGGTATTTATTTAGTTTTTCAATTCAATTGAATTTCCATTAACAAATTGCGTTTCGGGCCCTCGACTCCAGCTTGGTCATCTCTCAACGCAATTTCTATTACCGTTCACAGGCACAATATAAAAAAAAAAAAACGTTCATTGTTTATCTTCTTCGTCATTCAGTGATGTGTTCGATGATATTTTGCTCTGGCTTCCGCGCTCCACTTTCAGTTATTGGAAGCATTTTTATTCCGACCACGATGGATTATATTTTTATGGTCGTGCTTTGTTTTGCGAGGTGAGCGAAAAAATTAACACAATTTGCACAGGTTTTTGGGAGGCGTCGTTTGCAAGCATACTTCCCGTTATTCTGTTCAGTCAACAAATTGAATTGAATTGTTTTTCCGATATCGGAAATGTCTATAAACAGACTGAAAATAGAAAACCTTTTTGTGTTTCTCGACGGCAAAGTTTTGTTTGTTTTTCTATTTTTACTGCATTTTATCTTAAGTTGAAACATGGGTCCTTCGAACAGTTCAATCGATGGCATAATTCATAAGCATTTGCCTTTTCAATAACATGTCACACAGCTGACCCCAAACCCACTTCAACACTCTGCGGTCTTAGCAAGCACTTTACGCTACACTTGACAGCTGAACCACTTCACTCCAAGCCAGCCATACATCCACCCACCCATCCACCTACCTACCAAGCAAACTAACAAAGCATCCTCTCAAGCAGCTTCCATCCACACACAACTCGTCTCGACTTTACTCAGCTGCTAAATTATGAACAGCCTTTATTGCTCTGCGAACCTTGACCGCATGACAAGCTGAAAATGTTAAGTAAAGCTATCGTAAATGGCATAAGGAACCACAAGAAGCAATGGTGGTTTTGTCCACAAAGAGGGGGACGAAAAGAGGGAGATGAAGAGATATTTAGCAAGTGTCCACTGTATGAAGATGATGGGCAACAATAAATTTATGAACTTTCAAACCAATTAACTTGTAAATTTTGCACTCAATTAGCCTGCATGCGACATTTAATCAAGATATTTTTTATGCGCACATTAATGCACATTAATACCCTGTAATTTACAAGGAAAGGGTAGTCGAAGAATAAATACATTAGTTTATTACTAAAATAAATATACCAAATATATATACTGAGTATATATTTGTGAAATATTTTTAAAAGTAATTTTTAAGGGCCGATTAAAATTTGTAATTAAATACTAAATTAAATATACTGAATATAATATACTAGATGTATACACATTGAGTATATAAATTGATAGGTGAGATTTATTTACTTTTAGGTTTATTTACCCCATATGAAAACGACTTAGTTGAATACTAAAAAAAATATACTAAATGTTAATATACTGATTATACAATTTACTGTTGGAATATTATTGAAAAGCCTTCATTTAAAGCCTAGTAAACAATAAAAAGTATATACCAAAATAAATATACTGAGTATGTGCTGATGGTATATTATTAAAATGTATTTTTTAAGGGCCAACTCTTAGACGTTTTATACCGGTTAATGTCGCATTTGCAGGCGATTATTTATTTAAGAACTCGGCACATTTTGTTGCCCATTGTTGAATTGTTGTGTCGCCTGTCTTTAACTTGCTTTGCCGCCGACCATAATTTCCAATTAGGCCTCAGCGATGTGGCATTAAAATGAGTAAGTCGAGCATTTTGCGCTCTGCAGAATCATAAATAATTGAATAACTTACTCATTTCTCTGTTGGACATGTCGCCCCGAGGCAACAAACAATTCCATTCTACTTACCGCATTCCCTCGTTTTTTCTGTCTTTCTGATGTTGAAGCTAATGCCGTTTCGTGGCAACGTCGTCTCCCTTTCTCTTATCTAACGCTGACATGCACATTATGTTCTCATTTCTCCTGTAGTTTGCGCGTTCTTAAATTTGTCACAATTTTATTAAAGCGAATGTTGCTGCAATTTGTTTTTTTTTTCTTTTGCCCCTCGTTCCATTTATCGATCATAATATGCTGCTGAGTAGTCTCATTAATGTTCGTCCTCTCTCTCTCGGTTGCCGTGCCTCAGTTAACTTGGCCAACGGACGCTGCTCGGTTCACGTAATTTCGCTGTGCACTGATTTATGCTTATCTCTTAGTCATATTTTTACATTTACCTTTATCTTGCATAGCCCATCTCGCGTTACCGTCAGTGCGCGCAAATCAGTTTTGACCTTATTTCTTTGAACTTAATTTTGTTTATCCCTTCTGCCTTGCTCTCTTATTATCTGCGTGATGAAATTGTCGAGCATACCGGGTGCTTGGCTTTTAATTTCGAAAAGGTCGGGATTCGTAAAGCATTTAACTAATTGACAGCTTCGCTATCAAGGAGGTATCAGAGTTATTAACGAGTATATACAAAACATGGTAAAAATTAAATATAAAATACTAAATTCAGCTACATCTTCTAATTTGCACATTTATTTAACACTCTTTTTAAGACTTGCATATTTCAACATAGGTTTGACTTTCAACAATTTCGGTTAGTTTATTTCCTGTGGTCTACTAAATGTGCTTATTAAGAGTTATGGCTTAGCTTAAATCTTCAAAATGTTACTGCTTTTAGGACACCCTATTTCCAACTGGACAATCATCGTAAAACTGGTTTTATACTGCAGTCTCGTTCGCTCACAAATAGCTTCACCTGCTGGCGCAGTTTGAAAACATGCTGCACTCACCTGCAAAGCTTTAAACACACTATTATTCACTCACACACACACGCACACGCACAAAGAAACACACTTATATTTGAAATTTTCACACTAAGCTAACGAGCAAGTGATGACCATTTTCTAGCTCCTCGCATTGACTACATCAATATTTATGAATCCTTCATAGGGAGTTGAGTTGGCTTCTGGTTCCTTGCAATTATTAACATTCATGCTCCATAAGGCCCGGCACGTAATGAGCAAATCGCAGAGCAATTAATGATTTCATTCTTATCCTGTAGCAATTTGTCTTACTCTCGGTGTCTTTTATCGTGACAGCGACGTCACGCGTGTTGCACATAAAACATAGCGAAAGAAGAGAGAAGATAAATAGTGGAAAAATTGAGAAATGTGTTGGACACGCAAATACCCTGATTTTCAAAATGAATGAGAAACTGTTAAAATGCAATCTGTTCTTTTAATATGCAAACTTAACAAAGACTTATAGTTCTGCTGAAAAATGTGAATTCAACGAAGCCATTTGAGCAGCCGCCCGACTGCAAATTAAATAAAAATACACATCATGCGTCGAGCTGTGTGTGTGATGCTTTTCTCTCCGGTTTGCCAGTTTGGCCAGCAGTTGCGTGACTCGGCATTAATCTGCAGGACTTCAGCTGCAGTTGCACTTCCTTGTCTTTCTCTCTCATTTGCTGTTTTCTGTTTTCTGTGTTAGAGGCGGGGGCGTTGCTGCACGCGTACGTGCTTGCAACACCTAAATGTATGCAACAATATTTTTGCACATGCTACGCCAGAGAAAGAAAGCATTAAGAGTGAAGCTGGAGCATGGCAAGCAAGCAAGCTAGACAATGGAATGCCGCACAAATTGAAATTCTTTATACAAGCGGCTCTAGTGTTTTGTTTGCCTAAACGGCTGGACCACGCCCACAGCTGCCCGCCCCCACTTTGTTCTTTTGACCAGTTCGCCTTTATTTGGTTAGGCTGCCCAGGGTCTTGGCCTGCATGTATAGCAAAACATGGAGAAGAAGCTTTAATAAATGCTGAGGATTCGTATATTTCTGAATTTTATACCTGATAGTCTTTTATGTGATTTGAGGAATGGATTTTTAGATTTTTTTTTAGCATGCTTGGAAATGTGCAGAAAACAATGCAATTCAATTAGAGTATTTGAAATAATTGTATAACTTTTGTATTTAAAATAAAAACATGTTAGTTAAACGAATTTTGCATCTTTAATAATGTGAAATTTTTAGCAGTTCTTATCTTGCTTTATTAACAATTTAAGTTAACGTAACAGTTGTTTTTTAATCAATCTTGTAAGTGCTCATATATTTGCAGTATAATACACTTCCATATATGCTTAGTATTATGTTAATTACATTATTATGTAGATATATAATGCTAATGCATGTATTTACAATGCATGATCAGAGTTCTCCTGCTATATTCGAATGAAGGAATATATTTCTTTAGTAACAACGCTAATCAAACGACACTAGAAATTGTATTACTTTGTGCTTAAATTAAGATAGCGAAGAACTACAAATTCTATTTTAGTAATATGCAATCTTATGAAACAGATATGTATATGTATGTATATAGGAGAGAAATGGTTATTATAGTTTTCCATACTTAATTGTTTTCATAGTAAATTCTCTTATTCTTTATTTATTGCCTCTTTCGAAAATAATCAAGCCACGCTTGGTCTGTAAAGCTTCTCATATTAATTGTCTGCTCCACGTCATATACGATTATTTACATATTTATTTTGTATTTTCCTCTTATTGTTTAAGTGCAGGTCTTTAATTTGCTTAAACAATTTGCTTCCCTGAAGCATTACTCAAAGCACGCAATTTTCTTTAGATGCGCATAACTTTTGGTTGTAAACATCTGAAGTGTTTTAGTGTAGACATGAGCACGTAACTGTTGGCTTAGCACTCTTTACCTTGTGCTGCATAGCTTTCAATTGTCAATCACTTTGACTAGTCGCTCGTATTTGTTTCCATGTAAATACTAATTAAATTCCAAGCGACGCCGCATGAAATATATGTACATATATGTATATGTTATGCATGCAAAGAGTGTATATGCTTGTAATTGATATTGTCATTGCATTGCCATTGAAATGTGTCATTTGTGTTATCGTTTGCATTTAAATGCAGCAATAACAATTTTTTAATTGACAGCTAGCAGCATAACATAAAATTGTCTGCATTGTGTTTGTGGGTGAGTTCTTAAATTGCGTTTAAATGCTTCCGTTTTTACTCTTCTATTTTACTGCATATCATTACTATGTGTGAATCTGTTTTTATGTTTTTTTTTTTTGTTTTTCGCTTACTGTAGACGCTGTCAGTTGTTTGCATGATAACAAAAACGAAAGTTTTTAATTAAAAAAATGGCAAGGAATTTGCATTGCATAATTTGTGGCGCGAGTACCTGACATTTGCTGCTGCATGCCACAAGGAGAGACGACACACATTAGTCTACTCATTCCGACACTGCCTGCAATTCAATTATAGCCCCCAAAACGAGTGTACCACACACGCACTCGCACAACCACACACACACGCATTTTAATTAAATAAATTTTGTATGTTTACGCTGCCTGTCATAAACACGAAGGCAGAGGAGACGAGGCGAGGGAAGGGGTCGAGCTACTGCAGTAGAAGAAGCCATGAAGGCATGAAAATGAAAACATTTAACTCTCGGTTACGTTAAAGGGTTAAGGGGGCAATGCAGGACGCAGAACGCAGGACCTTGGACGTAACTCTTCGTTTAGTTGGTTTGTTTGCATAAAATGCAAGAAAATTGCCTTGGCAGCTGATGTGGCTGCTGTTGCCGCTGCGCCTGTAACTATGCAGCATCAATTTGAGCTTGCCGTCAACATATTTCCATGCTCGTGTGTGCCAGAGTGTGTATGTGTGTGCGTGTGATTGTATGTGTGAGTGCACACGTTTGATGTCACATCGTCTCGTTTTGAGGTTGCGTTTGCTGCGCACATAATCAAATTTAAGTTGACTGCGAGTAGTTATGCCTGTCTATGATTCGCCTCTTGGCTTCTCTGCTCTGCTCTGCATTTGCTGCATGCCACATTCCACATGCCATATGGCATATGCAAGTTGCCACACATATCGCTTGCTAGGCTGCATTTAATTGAACTTTGCAAACAGTTCTCACCGAGTCTGTTACAGAGAGGATTACGTGTCCGGCACTGTCTTAGACTAATGAACAAGTTGTTTAGTCAACTTTTTCGATAGCGCCGCTTCAATTAGAGATTTTCGATTTTGAGAAAGATGATGCCAAATTAATGCCAACAAAAAATATGCAAAAAGGAGAACTGCCTTAAGATTTAATTTAATATTGTAAATGCTGAAGATTTGCTCAAATACTTGTCTAAGCAAACAACATCAAATTTGCTCATCTGTCTTGCAAAAACCTCAACGACAGCAGCTAATTAAGTCACATTTAAGAAACACGCTCAAGTTGGTAGCTGATACCCATTAATAGGCTGGGAAGCGTTGTATAAAATAATTATTTGGTGTTTAAGGAATTCTTAATAACCCATTTCAATAGTTTAAACACTCATTTGATAGTTTAATTTAGTTGGCAGCTCAAGATGAAGTTGTCAGCTTGCCATTATACGATCAAAAAGAATGAATTGAAGAGGTTCACCAAATATTTTTATTAATTTATATTAGGTATTGATATTAGGAATTGAAAATGCGCCAGGGTATTTCCTAGTCAGTGACACCCTAGTCCTATTTGGTTGTAGGATCTGGAAACACCCACGAGCTACAATGGAACCTTTCGCTCAACCAACTTTTGCCTTGGTCTGCAACTATTTTGTGGCATTGGATATTGTTGTCTCTCTCTAGCTCGCTTCATAGTGGCATCTCGCTCCCACTCTCTGTCTGTGATAGTTAATTATAACTATTATTATTATTTTTTGGAGGATGGCAGTGGCAGCTGCAGTTTCGGGTTCGTTGGTCAATGTGGTCGTCCACTGTCGAAACTAAGCACTGTAAACAGATTTAATAAAGCTCTTCGTTGCCTCAAACTCAAACTCAAACTGAAACTCGGTCTAAGGCGGATTTGTTCAGTTGGTTGGGTTGGAAGGGATTCAAAATCAAGTTGTAGGCAAATGGTTTGTTGTGGCTTTTGCGCTTTTCCTCTGGAAATTAGGCAACAGTAAATAATTATTTATACAACCTATTTGTGCTGGTCGAGATGCGATGCGATGCGATGCGAAGCTAGAAAACCCAGCATAATTGCTTGTGGCTTTGCCGCTGTCGATTTTGTCATTGGTTGCTCTCTGGGCCACAAGACACGGGCCATCCTTTGGTTTTCGGAGCATCCTCACAGCCTCTGGTGTTGCATTTCAAGTGCTCAATTAAAGCATAAATATTTATTTAAATATGAGAAAGAGATGCTGTCTGTCAGCAGGATTTTGGAAAATAATACTCCTACTCTGGCAAAAAGTTCTTTTGACTCGGAAAAATCAAGTTTCAACTTTGGCAAATTGTAACTTATTTCATGGAGAATATCCTGTAATAATTACGCTAAGTCAGAGGGCAACACAGACTAAAATTTCAACAGTGCTTTGTAATAAGCGTACTGTAAAGCATGAAGGACATTTTCATGACCGTCATAATGGTATTTTTTTTTATAAATGGTATATTTCACTAAAGTTGTTCGCACCGGTTTTACCTGTGCCACATTTAAAGGCCGCAGCTCCCTAACAGAGGGGCAACAACAATGCCAACAAAAATAAATAATAATAATGCTTTAGCAAAAGTTTAAGCAAATAATACAGCAAAAACAAGCGAAGCTTAAGCTAAGGTAACTTTTTTTTTGTGTTTTGTTGGTAGAAAGAACCTTATAGAGTAGGTCAGAGGGAGGGAGAGCGGGGTTTTTTAGGCATTCGAGGTTTCAATTTAATGCTTCGTTACCTTTTTTGGAGCAAATGTTGAAACATTTTCAAGTGGCCAAGTACTTGAGGAGCAAGTTTAAAGTGTGCTCACAAACAAGGCATACGAAAGAAATTGAGCTCCCCTCGAGCGTTTCTCCCAAAAACGAAACACAAAACTGAGCCTTTTATTGTCAAGGATTTCGGCTGAAAGCTGGCCATGAAACAATAACTAGAAGATTTATTGCATGAATACCTTTTTATTCTGTTTGCTTTTTTTGTAAAATTTATTAATAATATGAGCCAAGGATTTCGCGAAAGTGAGCGCGTGTCTAAGGATTCTGAGAAGTACCACAAAAGGGAATAAAATGCGAAAATGCCTCTCCTTGGGTTCAAATTTTCATCAATTTATGTACCTCCCGGTAGATAAATAGAAAATGAACAAAAAGGAGAAACTTTTTCGAAGCACCGAAATGTGATAATGAGAAAGGAAATTATAAATAATTGCCCAAAGTGTTCAAGGAATAGGAAAATTAGAAAAATGTTAGGGTATTCCTCAGCAAGTTGCCTTGCAGCTAATCAAAACACTTTGCTAAATGTGCTTGTGTTCTCTACTCAATCCATTAAGTTTTATCATTTGCGAACAAACCACAGACACTTGTATGTACATATTTATCTCTCCTTTGCTTAGTTGCCACCTGCTTGCACGCATTTGTGCTATCAGCATGACAAAACCTTGAGGCAAATATCATTTTAACAATGGCATTTAAATGAATTTGCATGCATAATTAGCCAGCGCTTAGCCGCCGACCTGCACAACTCTCTCACTCGCTCTCCCCCCCCCCATCAATTTGAAAGCCTGTCCCCCCAGAGGGAGTGAAATTGTGGTGAGTGACATACACCCCGCGGTTATGATGCATGTGTGACATTAACGCAAACATCAGACCAAATTGCTTAACCCAGTGGGTGGCGCGGTACGAAATACGGAATATGGAAATGGAATTGCCTTTAACGAAATTAAGGCAATTCAAATTGAGCGCAATGAATGGGCGGTGGCGGTGTAGTGGGTGGAATATAAATAGGCCTATTTTAAGTCTGGTGGTTTATCTCAAGACAAGAGCGCCTTCCACCTGCTCATCCGCAGCATCAGCTGCAAGTGAATAACCTTTTTAGAGGTAGCATTGCCCGCAATCCTTTTGTTCGCGTCGGGCTAAAGCCTTTGGAATTTATGATTTGCACTATGCAGTTGGCCAACTTTAAATTGAGCTCATTTTGGCCGAGGGCCAATTAACTTTTCCCCATCTTTCCATGCTGCACAAAAAAAGGAGCATTGCCCGCCCGATTAGCTATCCGCTTGCTGGCTGCATCACCTTGCCAATAATAATTCAAAGCGGCAACTCGCCACAAGCACTTTGAGAACAACTCTGAAAGCCCTTTTGACCAGGGCAGCAATTTTGGGGTTGTGGGCTGCGTTTGTTAATAAAAGACGAATAGATATATTTTGGTCTGCATTATTGCATTTAGTTCCCGATTTCAAATTATCTTTGACTTTCAATTAAGCTGCCCGCGAGTTAAATGCATTTTGAGCATTACATGATTTGTGTTCTTTGCATAATTAATTAACTCGAATGGGTTTCCATTTAATTACATAAATCATAAATTGATTATTCAACTTGAGTTGATGAAATTGGGCAGAGAATTGTCAGCCTCCACTATTTCTGATATATTTAAAAATATTCATTTGAATGATGCCTCGAAAAAAAAAGAACAAGTAATGTTTCACACAAACGTGTATAATCAATTATATCCAACAACAAAAAATTGTACCTGAAGCTGACTATGAATAGCATCGATTACGACAGTTGCCATATCCTGTACTTGCGCTTACATTCTCTCATCCTTCCTCATCCTCTTTTTTCGCATTAATGGATAATCTGTCAATAACAAAAAGGTAGCGACACTTTTCAGTTTTTTTTTTCGCGCTCTCACTTTGGCATCATTCAACCATCGCGCTGTTGTGTCGATGGAGACTACATGGCAGATCAGCATCATATCCAATGCATCCTTCACGTTGTCATTGATGAATTTCACTTTGATTGTCAGCGCTTTTTCGAGTGTCCTATTTAAATACTCTAAAGTCAATGTTATTGGCTACGACACTTTTACGATCTATTTTTGGAATATTGGTTTTTAATCAAAGAGAAAAGTGAAGTGAGTTGGGGATAAAACAAAACTCTCGAGTAGAATGAATTATAATTTCTAGCCTGTGTTTTTTGAAATGATTAGAATTGTTTTTTATTATTGAATTATGAATTTTACATTCTTAACAAATTGTTTTAAATTATTTATTTTGGTTCATTAAAATTTCCTTTTCCTATAACTGTTTGACTGTTGAACTGTTTTTGAAAGAGTATCAAAAGTTCGTCACAGGACACAATCAATATATCCTTCTTTTTGTTTCAGCTTTTTCGTGTCCTTTGGCTTTGTCTTGTTGTCATTTTTAATATGTACGCCATTTGCCATAGATACGCGGATATTGGGATACTTTTTGTTACTTTATGGGGGGGCGGCATATTTCACCATGGAGTATGGACAGGGGAGGAAGGGAGGAGAGGCTGTCCCGTTTTACGTGCCATTCGACTGCCATTAGCCATAAAATGGTTGCCCATTTTTGGGGGTCGACCATTTACCATTTACCCAGTTGTCTGTTGGTTTTACGTGCTCTTCCCCTGCAAAACAGTTTCGTAATTATGCTCTTAAAAAATGCATAAAAAAATGTACTTAAAATGTTAAGTTGTTTTTCACTTTGTTGAGGCAGCAGCAGAGAGTGCAGAATTTAATGACTGAGACAAATATGTTTTCTTTGCGTGTGTGTGTGTGCGTGAAAATTGTTCATATTATGCATTTTTAACATGACGAGTAAATTTTTAATGAACTTTTCTCTTTCTCTTTATGCATTTCAGAACCGAATTAATTAAAATTGTTTTGGGTAAGTGCGACAAATTTGTTCATCAATTTAGTCTTAAGAATGTGTGACTGACTAATTGAAAGTGTTTCTGTTTTGTGACAAATTGTTTTTATTTAATTCATTTCATTTCGCTTTAGGTAATTCATTTTTATAGAGATTTTCAACTCTTTTCTTTTTGCCTGCATTTTATGCCCCATAAAGAGACGTGATTTTTATGCCTAGACTAAGCAAATGTCATGGAAAACGGCGAAAACTTTTTGTGCCATTAAGCAAGTCCCAAACTCATTAACGTGTCTCAAATCGCGCCATCTCCTTTCTGCCTTTCACTTCTCGTGTGGAGGCAGCGCCAACTATTTCTTGGTCCAACTGTTTTAATTGCACACGAAATTTAATGCCAACGAATATGCAACGTTTTTCCGTCTAATTGCAGCTGCCTGCCACTAAATTTGGCTGCCCAATGAAGCATGCCACAGCATGCCTAACCTTGCTTGCAGCCTGCGTCTGCTTGCTGCAGCAACCGCAGGCGAAGAAAACGCTGTATCAAGTGCAATGCGAAGTATAATATCGAATTTTTCTGCCATGTTGGCAGAAAATGTTCTACATCTTTTTTTGCCGAATACCCTTATTACTGACATTTTCATTTCTTAATGCAATTCAATGCTCAAACTTGAACAGTTTTCATAGCCAGTTGAAAGTAAAATTCATAGAGCATGCATCTTTAAAGCAGTGTTAAAAATTCATTTAATATTAGATATTTGGGGAAAACGAATCAACGCTATTTAAACATGATTGATTGCTTTGCTTTGGATCGCAGCTCATTTGGCTGTTCGTTTATTAAACACCGTGAATTTTGCTAATTGAATTAGCAACCAATTTTTGATGCAATTTGATTGGATTTTTGGTTTCCTATGAAAAAACTAAATCGATTAATCAATTTTGGGTTGTTTAAGAGGTAATGTCATTTCGCCAAAGCTTAATTAACTGCTCTAATAGCTGGTCACAGCTCTCAATTAAGCACCACTAAATAGCAACAAAAAAGCATAGAAAGAGGGAATGAGATTGGATTTACCTGCTGCACGTTGAATCGCGTAACGCGCATATTTCATAGCATACTTTTGCGGGCCGCATCAAATTCCGCCTTTGTTTTGCGGCAATTATGCAAAGGGTGCCGTGGAGTGAGGAGGGGAGACGGATGCGTTGGGTGTTGGTGTTGGTTCTGTAGGTGAGTGGCTTGGCAATAGCAGCAGGTGAACGTAAGAGACACTCGATAGCTGCGTCACTTGTTTGCCACCAACAGCGTTGCAAGTGGCAGCTCTGTCAGCGTTAATTCCTATACCTCCCCTCCTCAGTTCCCTCCTCGCTGCAATCGAACAGCTCTTACAAGCACTTTTGCACACACACACGCACATGCACACCAGCAACCAGCACTTTAAGTGCTGTGTATAGAGGTGCACAGTTTGTGTTTCGCATTGAAGCAAGTAATTAATGCGTTTGTGTGCACGATAACATTGATATGTAGATCCCCCTCTTCGATATACGCGGGTGTGTGTGTGTGTGCGTTTGAACTGCGTTCATGGTAAATTCTGAGTTTCGAATGCAACGTTTAGGTATTTGCTTATTCGATTAGACGATGAACATGAACACTTTTTTGCTGATTCACATTCTTGATTGCGAACAAGGTTTAAGCAGACTTTGTTTGCCTACTTTTATTAACAACCGACTACCGGCCAACTGTGAATGCTGCTAGCTTAATCAATAGTTAGATAGGTAGAGTTTATTTGAGGTAGATGTGCGATTTTAAAGTAAGCAATAGGTGCATTCAGGAAGTAATACGGATCAGCAATAATCACTTGGTACATATCATGATACCTTATCATTCAATATAATATATTGTAAAACCAGCTAATAAATACCGATTTTTTTTACGTATGGGCACACTCTTAACAAGACCGTAAGTTTAAGAAATTAAGGTATACAATTGTGTATAAGCATTGATATTTAATATAACAGTTACAATGCGTTTAAAAAATATGAAACACAGCCTTGGCTAGATTTTGCGAATTCAATTTAAGAATCTTAAACCGTGAATTGCAAATACACAAACCGATGTTCTTCTGTAAGTGTTAGTATTCACAATATTTGTAGAATATTTTCTTTTCGATACCAAAACATTTTTACGTTTCTGATTATTCAAGCTGAATTCATAAAGTAGTGACCAGTTGTCATAATTAAGTTACCTGCTCATTGCGCCCAATGTTTCCACCTTACGAAATATAATCACCATTTGATGTAAATCTTTTGCCTAATTCTGATGGGCCTTCTTTTGATATTCCTTCTTTTGATGGCCCTCTTCTGCATGCTCAGTGTGTGCTGCTGTTAATTCAATTGATTTAAACTTTGTGTACATTACTCTCTCCACACACGCCTATAATCATTGCTAACATGTTTCACGCCCCCCATGTCGTATGTGTGACTTGAAATTTTGACGCAACCATGCATAAATTGATGTGATTTGCTTTGGCGGGGAGGGAGCTTTGTTTGTGTGGTGAATGATGGTGGGAGGGGGGAGGGAGATGACATGGCTGTGGTACGGCCCTCAATCAAGGGTGCTTTATGGATAGATACCCATTTAAGTACTGGTCACAATTGACAATTAAATTGCTGCCGTTGGGTTGCACGTTGTCAACTGGCACCTGCCGCAGTAGCTTCTCTCTCTCTCTATCTCCCTCTCTCGTTCTCACTCCTCCGACACTTTAAAGGTGTTGCTATTCAATTTACATAAAAAGGTAACCAACAGCAGTCCGCAGTCGATGTCTCTCCCCCACCTTCACTCATTCAACCTGTTGCTGTGCAACCCCTTTTTGCGGTTCAATTTCCATGCGTTGATTAAATTTTATAATTTTTACGCACAATTGAGCGACGCGTGGAACGTGGAAGGGAGGAGCCAGAGAATCTGTAAAAGGGAAACGAAAGGTAACTGAATTTATCATAAATTAGTTTCGGAATCTTTCTCATTCCCTTCTCCTATTCGCACCTTGTGTTTCTCTTTCTCTCTCTCTGGTTGCATGATTGACTTTTCAAATTTGTGCGCTTTATAGTTTCCAATCAAAATTGATAGCCAGCGGGAAAGTCGAAAAGGTGCAAAGGGTAAAGCGGTTAGTTATCGGGCAGGTTGCTAATTAAACGCTGTCAACCGTGCGATAAATTAGAACTCATTTCGGATTCGATTCTAAAATGAATCCAAACATGATACATAAATACGGTTTTTGGCTACGTTTGGGGTACAATTTGTATGGCCTACTTTTAGGCTGCTCGTTAGAATGTTCGTAGTTATGTTATGTTTATGTTTATCAAGAGGCACATAAACTAAGTACGCAACAATTTATAATTTATATAAGAAACCATAAATGTTGAGAACTGCAATTTGTTGTCTGAAGTTTTATAAGAATATTGAACATTTATTAGAAGCAAAATAATTGAATTTAGTTTGTGTATGCTTCATTTTAATTGAAGAAACTATATAAAATTTATATAAATTTAGAGATAATTATTTTGGCAACGCAATTATTTTGGTGTGCATCCTTTAAATAAGAATATTTCCTTGAATTTCAATATAGAATGACTGTAGAATTTTGATCCAAATTTACGAATTTGTCTTCTGGCATAAACTTTATGGCTTTTCTGTGAAGGTTCAATAAAGAAACTGGAGTCACCTACTCTGATGACATTGTCTTAAATTCATTTCATTGGATGCAGGATTTCAAACTTCTTCAGATTAGCATTTAGCAGGAAAATATTCATCTACAAAAGCATCTTTTGAATTAGTTTTTGAATATGAAGTTTCCACTTTTTTTTTTTTGACGTTATGTTACTGGATTTTGCCAATTGCAGAATTTAATTTCGTAATTGAATGATCAATATGAACGGATGTCCGTATTTGACTCGGCACGCCAGCTGAACCCTTCTGTCTGTCTTGCCGGGCTTGCCACTTGACTTGGCTTTTGTGTAACAAGCAGCAATTTAATTGAAAATTTATCAGTTTCACATTTCATTTGCATTTCATTCAAATGCTACCATTCTGCCCGATACACATACGAGAAAATATATATGCCTGGACTCGAATTTAGCTCAGAGGTTATCCAACACTTTTCCAATTTGCATCGTTGACATTTTTCAGACATACAGAGGTTGAGGATGCGGTTGGGTTCAGTTTGGGTCTCCAAAAACAATTTCCCCAAGTCCGCACCTCACAAATATGGTTATGAATAGATGGAATGAATACAATGAAATTGTTTTAATATATTTTTTTTCTACTTTGCGTATTGCCAAAATATTTCAATACCCTCTTTTATGATAGATGAAAGTCTGCATATGCTAGAAATATTCTGATAATAGGAAGAGGGTATCTTTTTGATTCAGCATTTATTTATCAAAAATTCCTCGTTATTTGCAGCTTGGCATTTCTGAATGCCAGACAGTTACTGGCAAATATTTCGAATTTTAAGGCAATTCCTCTGCAGGTCCGTATCAGTCTAATTAAGTGATGGCACCGATGCTAGTTATGGTTTAGTGGTAGTTGCTGTAGTTTGAGGGTAGTTGTTGGGTACGTCTGATGTCCGTTTATTGATTTTTTGGTGCTGCTCGGCTGCGATAAATTAATTAAAATAAATGAGAAATTTGTTTACTTGTGCATGGCACTCCCATAAATGAAATTATTTTCCTTTTTAGCCACCACAAACGTGTATTGAGATACAATTTCTAAGTCGAAGTAAAATATAAGTTATTTTGCAAATATTTCCTGTTACCAATTACTTAATTACAGCGAATGCCTTTCAACCTATCGAACAATAAGTAGCAATTTAATAAATGTGGAAAGAAAGCCTTTACGATAAGTTGCAAAATATTTAGATACATGGTAAAAAGGTATTTTATCTTTGTGCGCCCACCAAATGAATGTAACAGGCAGAAAGAAATCTTAGAGTATTTTTGTATATTAATTCGGTATATTTAAAAAATATTATATTATTACATTACAAAGTTTAAGGTATATTTAAGTATTTTTTCAGTATTGCTTTTATTAAAAATGGGTAGCGGGTATCTCGCAGTCGTGCGACTTCATCTTCCGTAATGTGTAACATTTTCTTACTATATATTGATTATCACTTTTATATTAACTGCTTTAGAAGGGTATTAGTTAACCTAGTTTTTGCAGATCTAGTCTAGTATTGTGGATTCAACATCAATATTGACGTTGAAATGCTATTCGCAAATATCAACACATGCGCGAATATTGCGCTTGTGGTTTGTTGGCAAACGTAAAGGCTAAATGTTGCTGTTGTCATTTGACTAATTCAATCAATAGCAAATTTGTAATGGAACCCTTTGAACAGTGTCCGCAATAATTTAATGGATTACTGCACATTTGTATGAAGGCAGACGTCAGAGGATTTCTTGCCACAAATACTAATTAATCAGCTTGCTATTAATTAAACAACCGCAATTCGTAAATGAGCGCACAATTCGAGCTGAGGAAAATGTGCAAAATGTCTGTGGGAAAATGCGGATCGGTTAATCATTAATCCGCTTTCCACACCATCTTTATTTGGCACACACACGTCAACCGCATTGGGCCAATGAGCTTTAATTGCTGTTTACGGCGTTTTCTTTAACATCGAGTAAAGTTCAGGCGTTGTTTGAATTTATGGAATATTTACTTTACTGTGTGGGTGAGATGCCTCAAAAAAAAACGAAGTTATTTTTCATAATTTACAACCCCATTGACGATATTGTTATGGTTATCACATTGGCGCCAGCTGAACGCGTTGTGTCGAGTCGAGTCGAGTCGCTTGTTATTAAGCATAAAAATAAATTAATAACAGCTTGTCATCACACACGCACTCTCTGTCTGTGTGTTTTGGGTGTGGGCGTGGGTGTTTGTGCTGCCTGCATTAAGAGGCAGTCAGTTAATATTCTTAACGCAAATATTTTAACGATGTCGATGCGAAGTTTTGCGTGGCTTTTTTACTGCCGCAAAATATGAAAAGAACTCTGAAACTTCAGAGGTCGTTCAAGTTTATCAGCAACGAGCATATGCAGCTTGACTCATAAACGTTTTATATAGAGAATAGGGAGAAAAGGCAATAAGATAGCACGTTAAAATTCACTGCACTTCACAAGGTCTCAAATTAAAGAAGAAGCTGACAAATTAGATTAATCTGAAGTTCGTATTTCCCGAAATTTGAATTGAAGTTTTTGAGTGGAGAGAATCTTTATATTTTGCTGCATTATTTAGTACGAACACACAAACAATAACTTGTTAAAATATTACATGTAGAAGGATAAAATAATGTAGAAAGGTAAATATGTTGTATTTTTTAGTGAACGCTTTCTTATTTGCATAAATTTGAATTATTTATAAATTAGAATTTGCTTATAAATAAGTGTTTTTAATGTGGGAGTTTCCAATTTATTCAAATTGATTTTGAATTTTTATAAAAGAGACAGCAAAACAGAGAACATCATAATGTCTATCCTTATTATTTTGATTAGATTAACCAAATATTTCATTTGCACAAATTTACATGCTGCTTTTGTGCACATAAATATAAATGGCATACATTTTTTTTTGTTTGCTATTTCATAACAAATATTGGCCAGCATCAAATGTTTTGCAGATTCGTTAGAATCAAAGCATCCGTTTTCAGTAGAAATTTGTTGCGAATACGCTTATTTCCTTTCTAACCCGAACCCCTGCGGCACAGCTTACTGCAATCCAAACTTTGCGATTACCTTCATCTCTCCGCTCAGCTCGACCCCGCAGCGTGTCGCGCATTGAAACGTTTATATCGGAATTATATTGCATTTTTATTACCATCGCGTATAAATTTTTACTTTGGTTTTCGCATGGTTTTGCTGCCGCCAGGCACGCAACATTTTAAAAAACAATTTTGCCAGATACAATTTCTTGTGTATTATCGCCGAAAAGTATGCAAACACAAGCCCAAACACACACATATATACAGAAGCGTGCGCACGCACACTTAAGCAAACGGCGACAGCCACAAACACCCACACACACAAAGCTGCAAATAAACGTAGACCTCTGGCAGCACACATGGCGTATACGCAATTTTATTTGCATGCCAGACAGACAACGACATTGCCGTCCACCCTGCGGCTGCTTATCACTTTATATATGTCTGTCTCTGTCTCTCTCTCTCTTTCTCTCTCTGTCTGTGTGTGTTTGAAATTGGGTCTCGTGTCCCTGCTGTTGTAGCACTTTGTGTGGCAGCCGATGTTGCCGATGTGTTGCGTGTTCCGCAATATATTTTCGCCGCAATTTCGACCTGTAATTAGAAGAGAGTTAAGTAGTGACACAGCACAAATTGGCTCGCATTCAAATGAGAAATGTACTCGAACCACATTAGTCCTCTAATTATCTGCGTTGCGCGGGTAAAAAGCTTTCTCGTTTCTACTTTGCGATATTACGTCTATAATTTTGTTCTTTTTCTGTTTAACAGAAGTGTCTGTATGATAATTTCTCTTTGTGCTTTTTTCGTATAATTTTTTCTCAGACATAAAATAAACAAGTTTACAGGGGGCAAAGTAAATAATGCGAGGTGACATTATTGTTGGGGCTGTGTGCGTATTATAAACTCGGAAAGTGGGGAGAAAGAGAGAGAGAGAGGGAGAGAGAGTATTTAAGGGGGAGGATGATGACTGATTTTTTATTGTTTCTGGCAAAAGGTGTCGGCTTTAATGCATTTTCATGCCTTATTTAAAATGATTTTCGGTTTGCCTCGCAGGAAATTATTTTCATTTATTGCCTTCGCAGCGGAAGCATCAGAGACAACCCAGGATCGACAGGACGAGGCCTGCCATGGGTAATGCTACAGTTAATCATTGTGCGGTTGCGGTAATTTTTCAGCTCAATTAAGTGCGATATTATAAAGGCAGGCCACAAGTGAACTCACATATTCACTTTTATTCACTGTGAGAAAATATTCATAAATTTCAATTTGCAAAGACAGCAAATAAATAAACGTTAAACAAAACCGAATGCCATGCCGCAGGAGTTAAAAACACACACACACACACACAAACACAACACTAAATTAAAACTCAACCTGAACCACAGCAGCATCAGCAGCAGCAGCAATATGGCTGAAGAGGAGAACTCAAACGAATTGCACGCTGGACGTTTAATTAATGGAGTGGAAAGAACATACAAGTTCAGTTGAATTAGTGGCAAACGGCAAAGACAAACATCAATATGAAAACACACAGACACAGCAAGCGAAAGAGAAAAAGAGAAAAGAGGCAAAGAGTGCGGGGGGGAGACAGAGTTGAAACTCAAAAAGGGCCTCGGGGCAGAGTAAAAGCATCACAAAGCAAAGACAAAGGAAAACAAATAAGAATGATGTGCACCAGATTGGGCTGCTAGTTCCTACCCTCTACGCTCTAAGCTTCGATACAAATGAATGTTTTACATGCCAGACTATGTAATACCCTGTATAATTTAATGAAAGCAAATGATACTTGATTACATCGACCCATTCAACGAAGTGCCTTTGTTTAGGGTATCAGAAGGAGAAGAAGAAGTTGAAAGAACTGTAAGACTTCAAGCCTGACAGCTCAGCACTTTGTGATGCAAACGAGTTTGGCATGCGAGTTTCCACATTATCTAAATGTAGATGATATGGCAATACGACAACGCCCCCAAAAAAAGCAAAAAGCAAAATCAGAGGGAACAGTGACATTTGACATTTCAATAAGCGTCGGCTGGTCGGCCAAAATCCAATGCAATGACAAAGCATTAGCTAAGAAATGAAATCCATTGGCAAAGGGACAACATCAGTAGCAGCAGCAGCAGCAGCAGGAGAACCGAAAACCCTGGCTAAATCAATACTTATCTTTTTGGAGCGCCAAAAGTTGCGCCTCCTAATGCCGAGGGCGTCTTCACAGTGTTTTTCCCATTCTCATTTTCATTTTCATTCTTTTACTTATAAAGCTTCTCATTCACTTTGTGTTCTGTGTGCTGTGCAAGGGGCGTTGCGGAAGCTTTTTCAGCTATCTTGTAATTGAATGTACACCACACGGCGTATACGCAATGTCTGCTAGTAGCTTGTCCTTTGGCATTCGCAACTGTTTAGCATAGTCGTAAGCCTTTCCAATGCAAATCTATTGCCATTCACTTTATTTATGCCACTCGCTTATTGGTTTATTTGTATAATTTTATGTATTCCCTCCCCGTTTTCTGTCTTGTCATTTGCTATGCAAATACCGCTTTGCATTGGAATTCCATAAACTTTTGGCTTGATTTTCAATTTGTGCATTGCGTCTTCGGAGTCAACAAAGAGCACTACAAAGCAATAACTAAAATGTCTACAGAGTTAAGTGGTTGCTTTTATTGTTTGAGAAAGAACGAATTTCTTCTTGTCTTTTTAGGTAAGCAGAGATTGCTTTAAAATATTACTAATTATAAGAAAAGTTTTTCTTATGCCTTATGAAGTCGGTAAGCTAAAAACATGAAATCATTCCAGACCTAACATCATCTAATTCAATTCCCTTATGCACATATCAATTTCAACATCTGTCTGACACGAGCTTATCAATATGCATAGCATGAGAGATGCAGCCGAATTTGATTACCACTCATATTTTATACCCATTCAAAAAGTTAACAGAAAAAAGGAGAGAAAGAAACAAAGAACTGAATGTCGGCAAACAGGCAGTAAAAATCATAGCACGTCTTTTCCGAAAAGTGGAATGAAAAAGAGAAATGTTAAAAGTGTGCAAAAGTTTTGTGCGCGCGCGAGTTTTTCGGTGCGATGGCAATTAGAAACATATTTCACCATTGTTGCCACAGACATGTTTTAATGGCAAATAAAAATGGCGTCGCCGCAGACATGTTTGTGCATGGCGGCAAACTGTTTAAAATGGCACAAGCAGCAGGCCAATGGAAGGGGCAACAATAAGCCAGACAGACAACAGGCACCGGAAATCGCCAGACAAAGGGTGGAAAAGGCTTTCATTGTTATTATTTCATGTGTGTGTATGAGTTATAATAAAAGCAAAAAGAGCGGAGTTGACATTGCTCGACTAAAGGATATCTATGCGTATTTCTGTAAAATATCGAACCCATTTTTGTGCGGATAAATGATTGTTGAACACAGCCGCCGGTGTAAGGCAACCGTGCGAGTCCAATCAGATGGTGCTTGCTCGTGTCTCCTTTGTCTACGTCCGAGTTGGACGTCTCATTCAATCAGAAGCATCAATCAGTTCGTCGTGTGAAAGGTTTTTGATGGTGGGTTCGAGTTCGAGTGGAGGAACAAAAGGCTTCAGCGGATTTTCAACTTCATTTTTGTCGATTTCGTGAGCAATCAAGCGCAAATGCTTCTCTGTTTCAGCCGAGGCAGGCGTTTGCTCCACTCCATCTCCATTGCCATCTTCATCGCCAGCGTCAGATTACCTGTCCAACATGGCCACGTATTTATTAAGTCATGACGCTGAATGGCAGGCCATTCAGAAAGAACAAAAAAGAAGATGTGTAAAGAAAAGAAAAGAAAGATACAAGCTTGAGCTAAAGCATTCAACGCTTGATCCTTCGCACAGAGCAAACACAGCATTCCATTCATATCTTAAACGTCATCATCCAGCTGGGTATCATCATTATCATCAAGGTTATAGCTGTCCTTCTGGTTTTGGATGTGCTGTTCTTGTTTACCTTATTGTTCCTTTTACACTTTGCTACGGCTTCGACTTCTGGATTTTGCTTCGCATTCATTGATTGCTTTTGTGCATTTTTGAGTGTACAAAATCGTTTGGAGTTCAATTTCTCGCATTTGATGTCATTTACGCCTCATTGACGTCGTTTTTTTGAGCCACAATCATCGAAGTGCCGACAAGTTAACAAATCATTCTGCTGCGGCTACGATAGAGATTTGTGCCCTGACTTGATTAAGTAAATGTGGAAGTACGACAACGTTTTATAGCAATAGTTTAACTCGAATAATGCCTTTTTTGTCTGGACATCACTGAACTTCTCTCTTTCATGTTTCATCGGGCCAACATTTGATACGGCTCATTATGCACAGCGAAGAAGGGCAGGGGACAGTTGAAAGTTGAAGCATAATGCTTTGTGAAAACTTCCACAACATTTGACGAGTGGAAGACCCCGGAAAATCATTTAAAGTTTTTTTTATGGCGATGCCGTCACGACTTTTTTGCCAGGCGAACAAACATGATTTTATTCCAGCATTTTGAACTCCAGGGCAACTGCTCATTAGTTCAACAACTGAATTTGCACTCTCAAGTATATTAGATAAATATGTTGGTGTTTGTAAGGCTGCTGCCTGCACATTTCAATCAATGTGAAAACTTTCTACCGCATACTAAGAAGTCCAACAGCTGATGATGGAATAAAAAGATGGCAAAAAAAGTTACGCCAAATTGAATTCCGTGCAAAAGTTTTACGCGTTTTGTTCTCGCCAGAACCTTTTTGCGTTCGCTTTGCTTTCAACATTGCTTGTAAAAAACAGAAGAATAGAAGCTACGTATGATGAACTAAATAAAATACAACAAAAAAGCACAGCATTAGGTAAAGCACCTGCTATACTTTATGTACTAAGGGGTATTTGCTAGTCGATCGCCTGGCTTTGATCTTATTGAGACCAGTCATAAACTGCTGTAAAATTATTGATAGAGCGTTGTAGGCGTATACGTAATATTATTTTTGCAACAACTGTACCGGAAACATTATGAACCTGATTTGCAGTCGACTGTTTTGCCTGACTGCCTGCCTGCTGCCTGCCAGTTGCAGCTGTCAGTCGGCAAAGGAAGAAACATGAACGAAGCACAAAGAACGAGAGAGAGAGCCGCACACAATGGCGAACGGAAGTGGAAGTCGCTTATCCAAGCAGCTTTCCCAATGCCGCCATTCTTCTCTTGGTTCACTTGGCTGTGTTGCCTTGGCTGTCGCTTAGACTATTTTATTAGTAGGGTTTCTTTTTCTTGTGCAGCACTCGCGTACACATTTGCATATCAATTTGTTTCATTCGTTTCATTTAAAGCTCTGCTGCATTTGCAGCTCCTTTCAAATGTCGTTGCATACTTTTTGGCGCTGAGTGCTTTGCACATTGTGTGTAATTTGCTCTGTTATTTTGTTATTGTATCGTGTGGCTTCTCGCATTGCATATAATCGCACAAAAACGAGAAGCATCTCCCATTTTTGTATACATATATTTTCAAATATTTTGCTGACTTGTTTATTGGCTATTGTTTTTTTTTTTCTCTTTCCTTATTTTTGTGCTTAACGCGTTGACAAATTGCAAAAGAAGGCGCAAGTTATTGGATCTTGGCAAATTGCTTGAATATCTAGAATTTATGACAGTACCATAAATTACACAAATATTCTGGATACGCAAATTTCATTTCAGAGAATGATGTAAGAGATGCTCAGCTTATTTTTAGAATTGATTTACTGAGATAAATATTTAATTTACATATTCACATTTTATTTGACAATCTCAATGATCGCTAATTGGTTTCATGTCGAGTGTAAACAATTAAATTAATTTCGCTTTTTCGTCGCTAAAACTATAAAAAGCAAATTGCTGTTAGTTACACAAACTCATGTAAATAAATTTGCCAGGCAATCTATTGTGCATATATGTAAATTTGAAAGTGCTTTGCCACTCAAACATGCAGATTAAAAAAGAACATAAAAAAGTAGAGAGAGTGAGAAAGAGAGATAGCGTAAAAAAATCTGCATTGTCATTTGTTTTGACATTCCGCTAATAACTGAAAATTAGTATTTCCTGCTGTCAGCATGGTTTGTAAATTGCACGACAACCAAAAAAATGAATGTGTTAGAGATGCATAAAAAACGGAGAATCGAAGGAGAATTTGAATTGTGTTGGTGAGTGCAGAAAAAAGCAATTAAAATCGGGCAGTGAGTAAGAACTTCAGATACTCTATAAGCTGTTTAGATATAAAGTCGTGTGAAATATGGATACCCTGTAAGCTGAGTAATTAAATCAAATAAAAGAGTTGCCAATTTGGATAAATTAAAATTCTGTGAAATTCATAAGTGAACAATTTAATTTTTAGTTAAGGAAATTTACATAGTATTTGGTAGAGGTATTTTGTATTTTCTCAGCTTCGTGATGCTGTCACTGGATTGTAGTGCAATTGCAAAAAAAGAAGTGGTGTAATTTCAGTTACTTAAAGCAAGCAAAACAACATTGGGATTTTTTTGCATATGCATGAGGATTCACTGTACTCGCATGTTGTATGCTTGCGTCTGTGTGTGCATGACAGGATATGTCAGAGAAAGAGTCTGCAACATGGCGATGCGTCGCTAAGCTTGCCACTCGAACAAGCTTAAGGGTTATGGCAACGCCCAGAAGGGGGAGAAGTTGCACTTTGTGCTGCATCAGCAGCAGAATGCAGCTGCTTATGAAGCTTTGTGTAAATATGTGACTGAAGAGCCGTTGAATAAGTGGAGTTGCCTATATGTTGTATAGTGTGTGTGTGTGTGTGCTTGTTTGTGTGTGGGGGCATGCAACTCATTAACAGCTAAACATTGCACAAACACACACATGCATACAAACAGTCTCTGGGCGAAGGGTAAACGCGAGAGCAGCAGAGTTCGTTGTCAAAATGTCAACAGGAGGAACTTTCTCGATAGTTGTTGTTGCCATCGCTAAACAGGTTGCAACCGTGGCAACAACAGCAGCAGCAACAACAATTTGTCATGCAAATATAACAACAGGCAACACGAAAAGTTTGTGCAACAATCTGAACTAGTATAAAGCAAACAGCAGACCCAACGTCAACTTTCTAATTGTTTAAATTGCACACACAAACCCGCACCTTAAACTATCTGTGTGCAGTGTGTTGGTGTGTGTGTGTGTGTGTTGATATTGTTGTGGCACAGCCTTACACGGAGCTTTTTGGCTTTTCGGCTTCAATTTTATTGACGTTCCAAACTCGAAAACCAACGAAATAAACTTTATGACAATTTGATTGTGGTGAGGTGCAACAACAAAAAAAGGGAAAAATATACCACTAGAAAACCGCCGAACCAATCAAAACTTTGCAGCAATTTTAACAAATCCAATTTTCGCAAATTCTTTATCACAACTTAAATGAAGTCATGAATTTGGTTTTAATGCAAGCTAACTATTATTTTTTAGAGCATAAAGCGGAAATGCGTACAATTCTTGTGATGTTAGTGCCATTTGGCAGCATATTTGCCACTTGGCAGCATAATAAAAGATTAATCGTCGCGAAATCAGCAACGCAACTGCTGGCAAAATGAAACCAATCCAAACGGAACGAAACGAGGCGAAACGAAACGAAGAACACGGCGCATTGCATACTTTTTGGCGCCAAGTTTAATTGAAATGGCAACATGCGGCGCCACAAAAACTGTGTGAGGTGTAAATTGCCAGGAAAAAAGGCAAGAGCGAGAGAAAGAGAGAAAGAGAGAGAGAGAGAGAGGGGGAGATGGCGGATAGAGCAAGCAATGAATAGACACGCATAAATTTCATACAAACAACTGCCAGCATCCCATATCCATGCCCATGCTCATGGCCCGAATTCTTTGCCCCACTAGCTTGCAGCATGCTGTGCATACTAATAACCATGCCACTTTTTGTGCCCCACGTCCAATATAGTCAAACGAAGTATATCCTAGAACGGCTGTAAATACGAGTGTGGCCCAAAATTCAGCCAGTTTTCCTAACACTAATTGCAGGATATTATAGCGTCGTATATCCTTTTTTTCGCTGCCATCTGTTTGGGTTTTAGTCCCCACAACTGATGTTCTCTAATGCCATTGTTGCTGCTGCGCATATTACGGCTGTTGATTTGTTGATTTACATTTCGTTCACAAAAATAATGCCACAATTGAGCGCCGCAACAGTTCGGATTTGTGCGGCATAGCAGAGAGTGGAAATCAGCGTTTTAGATTTTTAGTGCCAACCTTGATTGTTGCCACAGCAATGGCAACAGAAATTGTCAACATTTTAATGTGTATGCTCACGCTTAATGTGGCACGTCAATGTCACAAAAAAGAAGGAAAGCTTCCCCTTGGCCCCATTGGCTCCATGCACCCAAAGTGCCATAACGCGTCACCTGCATCAAGTGGCAAGTGGCAAATGACTGCTTCCTATCTACTTTACCATGCCAGCAACTTGCATCGCGTACTTATCTGCAAAGCAAAGGAGTTTCAGCTGCTTAATGTTCATTACTTACTTCAATTAAAAACAGATCGAATGCCTGCTACTCATTCTTTTTTCTATTAGCACTAATAAACTATATATAAATTAGTATATGAAAAATGACTGAAAAATCTCTATGTGGTATTTTAATTTATTACTACATTTAAAGTACACCATTTATTATCACGAATAAAATATAATTAAATTAATATACGAAAAATATTAAAACTTACCAAAATCTCTTTTTGGTATAATGATATATTACTACTTTTAAAATATACTGTATAGCACAAAATATACCAGATTGTAATTGGCATAATTTGTATTTTTTTTTTTAACTCAAATTTAATTTATTAATTAATTTAATTAATTAATGTTCCCATGTAACGATATGATTAGAAGTATTCTTTGTGAGTTTTCCACATAGTTATCTGCTAAGAAATAAAATAAAGTTTTATCAATTCATGTAGTAATGCTATATCTTAAAATTTACATTTTGTAGAGCCTCAAATTAAAGCAATGGCTCCCAACAATTGAGTTTCATGGATACATTTCTGATATATTTTTATTTACTTAAACTTCTATCTTCTACTCAAAAGTAGTCTTCAAAAATATCATATGTATGCTAATAATAGAGTATTTGTGGAACTGTTTGCCTTGCAAAGATACCTTTTTTCCTTGCATTTTAGTATTAAATACTGCAACAAGAGAAAAATGGAGTTTGAGGAATAATTATGCTGCCATTGTTGAAGAAGAAGGAGCATGTGAGCAGCGAGAGTTGAAGTGAAGTTGGGTTATGGATGATGAGAGCCTCTTTACAGGTAGCACTTGAGGCAAAGAGGAGCAGTTGTTGTTGCTGCTGCTGCTACTGTTGTTGTGCTTATTGTTACCAAAGCTGCCTTTGTTTTGCATAAATTTTGTAAAGACTTGGAAAGACTTTTAGGCGAACGTCTTTGTTGAGCCCAAAGACAGAAAGAGAGAGAAGCCTGCATTAAGCATTAAGCGTTCTTTTTTTCAAGGCGCTACTGAATGCCAGAGTCGGCCATCTTTTGAGTTAATTTCGCAAATGAAAGCAGATATTATTCCCCGATCTCGTTCCGACGCTTATGACACATGTAGAACATGGCGCGTTGTTTTTCATTTATTTTATGCCTGGCCATGGAAAATCAATTAAGTTCTCTTGCGTGCAACGAAAGCTGGATTTTACGTTTTTCCTTTTTTTTGTACCCTTCAGTTGCAGTTCTCTCCATTTTTTTGCCTGGCATTCATTTCACTTTTGTTTTATTTTTTGGTAATCTGAATTTCAGTTTGCACATTAAGAACGAGGTCCGCGTTGAAGGCAAAAATATCCATTTTAATGAAATTATTCGGGATGGTGTAATACTCAGAGCAGTTCATTCGAAATATCAACGGATTGAAGTTCCTGACCAAATAATTACATTCCTGCGGCCCATTCGGTTGAAAAAGATGAAATTCTTAACGCAGTTTCATATTGAAAGGATTCATTAACACAAGCGCAATTATTAAATAAATTGTGGTGCTTTATGCTTTATGCGCATAAAGTAAATAAATGACATTTCTTTAAAATATCTGAGTAATAATTCACTCAAACCTTTGACTTGACTTGGCTTTAACATTGCCATTAGCTGATTTGCAAAAGGCATTTTGTGCAGCCTTTTTAGAGTCACGCACAAAAGTATGCAACAGCTTTTGTTTTTTGTTTGAGAATAGAAAGAAAACGCGACTTTCATATACCCAGCATAAGCAAAGCATAGAGACAAATTCTCGAAGAGAGAAAACTGCATTCCGCATGCGGCATGTGGTACAGGGTATGCCTAGAAAATGTCGTTTTGTTTGCCGTTTTTGCATCTGCGTCTCTCGCTCTCTCTCTCTTTTTCTGTGTTTTTTTCGTTGCTGTGCTGACACTTTGTGTGAATGCTGATGGTTTCCCCAGACTCGGCACCTCAGCGGCACTTTTCTTCTTAATGTTTTTTCCTGCCTTTTCATTGGGAATGCGAGAATGCCAGAGAGAAAGAGAGTGTGGCAACAAAGAGGTAGCCGCTGCTCTACGGGCGTTAACCGAGCTCGTTTGTTGTTGACTTTGTGCTCCAGTTGCAGCAGCAGCAGCAACAGCAGAAGCAGCAGCAACAGCAGAAGCAGCAGCAACAGCAGCAACCGCAGCCGCGATTGCGGCTTGGCACAAACCGACAAAAAACGGCCGCCTTTCGCGTTAGAAAACTGCATATTTGGCTTACTGGAAACTATCATTAAACAAGTAAAACGACCACAGGAGGAGGAAGCTGACGTCTAAGAGCAGCCACACAGAGTTTTACATACACACTCACCACATGAACTAAAAAGAACAACAACAACAACAACAACAAGAAGAAGGAGGAAGTCAACAAAAGGCGTTGCAAAACCCCGCTCTCGCACTCTTTGTTCGCATTTAAGCTCTTAGCCTCTGCAACTGCTGGCTTTTGACTCCTGTTGTTGCCTTTTTAAGCTGCTAACTGCCGCTGGAGGCGTCTTCAAAAGGCATAAGCTTAATGTGTTTTGGCATCGGTTTTCAAAGTGCATCTTCTCGAGGCACTAACCGAAGTCTTTTCATTCTGGATTTGACATCACCGAGTTGTGTGTGTTTTGTTGCTGGCTTACAAGACTACAGTACACAACTACAAGCTGCTCTGCTCTCTTGGCCCTTGGCAACCACAAAGGCAACCAAGTGTCAGGCAGTGTTAACCAAAAGCAGCCTGCAGTCTTCTTCGTGCTGCATTCTCTTAGTTTACATCGTCGTCATCTCTGGCATGTTATTTTTTTCTATCCGTCTCCATTTCTTGTCATCTTTTAACCACTTTTTTATATGCAGTTTTCCTTTTTTTGCATTTTATTCTCGCTTGTGGCTAGTGCTCTTGGCATAATTGGGATTTGGGTTGATTGATATGTTTCCCTTTTGCACTTGATAGTTGAGTAATTGATGCTACACGCAATAGTTAGCTGACTTTAAAGATCACTCGACTCCAATTCCAAGAAATTGAAATGAATTTTTGATTATGATTTGTTTTTCGAAATTGAATTTAAAATTGGTCGTACATCACTCGGCTTGTAGTCGGATAAAGTTTATTTTAAAATAGCCAAGGCCATTGATTAGCTGTGAAGAAATAGACGCAACCCACTTTCGGTTAGTGGTTGAAGGTCTCTCCACTTTATACAAGCTCACCACATCAATTCAGTGCGCGTCCTTCTCATGCAAAAAAGGAAAACAACGTCTCAATTTGTCTCAAGTTGTCAAGTTAACGTTGCAACACTTTACACTTGGAGTGTTGCAGACGGCACGACGTCATCGCCAGTTGCAATTTCCTCTTTCCCCCTCAAGCCCAAAGCAGCTGAAATTTTGTAGTTGTCGGCTTTGTTATTGTTGTTGTTGCTGTTGTCGTTGCAGTTGTTGGTGTCTTTGTCGTTGACTTTGACACCGTTTTGCACTTTTCGTTGGCATGTGAGAGAGAGACTGAGCGAAAGAGAGAAAGAGAGAGAGAGAGAGAGGGTGATAGAGAGGTGGAGACGCAGCTTGTTCCAGCACGTTTGGCACCACCCTCTTTGACAGGCACTTATTTTCTTATTATTAAGTATACGCTTAGTTGGCCCCCGCACACTGTGCACTGTGCGCTGTCAATGTGCAGTGCAGACGAAATGCGCTCGCCAAGTAATGATTACTTTGTGTCTGGCGCTGACAAATGCCGTCAGTCAAAGTCGAAAGTTTACCAACTGCAGAAGGAAGCAAAAGCAAAAGTCCTGTCGCTGTCTCTGTCGCAGTCGCTGTGTCAGCGGGAAGTCTATCTCTATGTGGGTTGGTCTAGCGTTTTGTGCCCATGACGACGACGACGACGACGAGTTCAATGCGGAAGTCGCGCACAAAAGGCGCATAAGATGCAATCAGCACGTAAGTCTCACTTGTTCCCCCTCCTTTCTATAAGAGAGCATGTGTGCGTACTAAAAACGTGTGTGTGTGTGTATGTGTGAGTGTATGTGTGTGTGCATCCATGTGCACTGTAGCCGATAAGAGGGCATTGGAAATTGGGCTCTGACTGCGTCCCCCAAAAAACTTTGCAGCTCAAGTTTTTAATGACTTCTTTAAGAGTCGAAACTTTATTTATTGCCCATGGGCACATAACCAATTTTAGTCTGATTTGTCGCCTTTATGGATTGCTTAATTGGGAATGGAGTCAATCACACAGACTGCAGACACATTGCTCTAAATAGTCTTTTTTAATTGGGAATGGAGATAGACCGAGTACAAAATATTACTCTATAAAGTCTTTGTCTTAAAACTCGAAAAAATATTTATTGGATTTTGCGTTGCTTCAGTAACAAAATAAGAAAAGTTTCTACTTTTAGAATTAAATTCTAAGGCTGTGTTTAAGTATTAATCGTATTATGGTGTATAATTGTTTTTTATAATTAAATTATCATTAATGCAGACATTCTAACCTACTTCTTTCTGTCTCTCCGACTAAAATTTCTATGCCAAGTATATATAATATTTAGTACTTTGAATAAAATTTGGCAAGTTATTCTCTACCCAATTGTTGAAACTATCTGTACTTGATTCCATAAACTTAAAACATTGTTAATTTCAATCATGGAATAATGTAACTTGTTCAATTTCGATTTCAATAAACGCTTTGGCTTTAGCTGGTATTTGATATTTTAAGTAGATCTGCATGTCAAAGGCTGTTATTAAGCTCAGTATGCAGCTATTGTCGTATGAAAATTCAATTTCCTATCCACTTGGCTATTGATTACTCTGTCCCAATACTGCCAGCACCGACAGCCAGCACTTCCGTCCTGCCCTTGCTCCTGCTACTTTGAATGCTATGCAGACTGATGGCTGCTGTGACTGTGACTGTGACTGCTGTTGGGCATTTCCGTTGACTTCCATTTGGGGCATTAATTACGCGCCTACTGCAAATCCTGAAATGCTCAATCAATACCATGGAACTATCCCTGTCACTGATGATTGCTGTTGTTGTTGCTGCTGCTGGTCGTTCTCGGTGGCCCCTGGGTATTATCAGTCATGGGCATATTTTGACAATGGCATTAGTCAAAAGCCTGGCTGTAGTAGGTCCAGTTAGCCAATCTCTTTGCCTCATTTGCAAAAGCCAACTTGTTTGCTCGGGTGACAATCAATGCGATTTGCCCCGCCAGCTAAATGGTTGCCAATGCCAAAAATCTGTCGGAAGCGCCCCTGACAACATTTGCCATCAGCTTCACTCGGACACCGTCATTTGAAATGCCTGACATTCCATATAATCGAGACTCTTCATAAGTTGTTTGCTCCTTTTTTTCAATCTTCTTCACATTTTTTTCCGCCCCCCTGCGACAGCAGCTGCTAATGAGGAGAGTTTTGCGCAAACTGTTCTGTTTGCTGGACTATTTTGGTTTTGGTGCCTTTGAGTTTCTTTTTGAAACATTTGCAAACAAATTGATTGTGTCATTTGCAGGCAATTAACTTTGTGTACCCTATAAGCAAAAAATGTGACAGTAAGGTCTAATAATTGTAGCTTTGATTTGATGATTTATATCTCTGACAACGATTATGTGGCTAAAGAATTATTTTCCTTTTAAAGAATACTTAAAGTAATATTTGTTTTACTACTATTCTTGATCTGCCAATACCTTTTTTGTTTCAATTAATTTTATTTTCGTTTTACTGCAACATAAGCTTTAATTCCATATTTTTAATATTATGTTTCTATTGGTGTAACAACTATTTATTTTTAAATTTATGCACCATACCAGTTCAAATTTAATTTTTTTCTTTTTTATTAAGGGAAAGAGAATAAAACCATAACATCGTAATTTAAAATTCATATAAATTAACCTATCCCCATAGATACATAATAATAAATGGAGAGAAAAAGTAAACGATTTATCGTTGCATACTTTTGACGATAAAATATTTCTCTTGCTTCATGAGTTATTGAACATATGCAAATATGGAAAAACATTGAATTTTTTGCATATATTTTTTAAAATAACCTGTTAAGCATTTAACATTAACATTAATTCAATTACGTCAAATGCTAATGTAAATCTCAATCATGTGTCCTACTTGCAGCTCCCATGCGACACTAAAGCGATTACAGCAGCTACTCAACGTCAGGATCAAAGTTGGCAACGGCAGCAGAGCAGCAGTTAGAGAGGAGTCAACTCAACAACAATATTTACACAGACATACACACACACACACACGCACAAATACATATATAGATAGAGAGATAGAAGCAGCACTGCCACGCCTTCAATACAATAACACACACAAATCGAACGCACAATGAAAAACGACGTCGTGCGATGGAGCAGGCAGCCAAATAGCAACAGCAACAGCAACAACAACAGCAATCGCAACAACAACAACCGCCACAGTCACAGCCAAAGCGAGAGCAACAACAACAATTTGTTGACGGCGGGCAACACACAACTGAGGCAACATGTTGCCAGCAAAAGAACTTGTCAACCAAATGCAAACGCAAATGTTGCAGCAACAAAGTGCGCCTGGCAACAACAGCATCAACAGCAACAAACAATCATTGAATGTGATATAACAAGAAATTACAATTTCGATTGCAATTTATTGAAAACTAGTTTTTTAACGCAACCAAGCAAAACAAAGTGCAATCGCAGCAGACATTTAAGAGCATCGACAGCGACAACGCGCGCATTGTTGCTGCTTATTTTGCAATTTAGTATCGCAGTTTTTTTATGTAATATTAATGTCGGTTTCGCGGCCGCCAGTGTTGCACCCAAAGTGGAAAGCGGCCACGCCCAGTCGCCCCTACTGCCACCCTACGTCCTCGACTACGAGACATCCAGCGGTGGCAGCGGTGCTAGCAACAGCAACAGCGATGGCGCCCAGCTAACCGCCAACAGCGGTGGTCGCCCATCTGGCGCTGGCGGCGATGCTGGACACTACACGCACACCTGGGCGGTCCACATACCGAACGGTGATAACAATGGCATCGCTGATGCCGTTGCCAAGGAACATGGTTTCGTCAATATGGGAAAGGTGAGTGAAAACAGAAATTAACAACCTTTATGAAAATAATATGAAAGAAAAATTGAGAATTTAAAAAAAGTAGGAAAATGAGTTCAGGAAAATTTAACAATATAAAGTCTAAGTAGTGAAAACATTTATTTAAAATAATATCTTGTAAATTTATTACCAATCTCTATTGATTTAAGGAGTCGTTTAAATTTAACTAACTGAAAACTGTCAACAGAAATTAAATTATTATTTTCATTGGCTATAAACACAGCAGCAGCTTTCTTTATTAAAAGTACTTATTCTTTTTATTTTATTATGCTGTCATTTCTTACAAGTGCTTTAATTGTTTAGAAAATTGCTCCAAGCTGAATATTAATTTAATGACAAATAAGTGTCTATCTGCAATCCATTGTGACAACTTTATATTAGACAATAATTGGTCATCCGATTATATTCTGCTTTAATTTTGTTAAAAACTAAGATTATTTTACATTATTTTAAATTGATTTTTAAATTTAATATATCCTCTCAAAGTGTTCTTACAACTAACTAACTTCTTTAACATTCATAATTTAATTTTGAAATTTTAATTTGATTTTTTATACAAAGAACTTTTTAGTTCAATTTATGCTTTGTTAGTTTTAACTCTAAACCAATCCGATTACTCTGAACTGCATTTAATTGCATGATAAACCAGATGAATCTCCTTTAGTTGAAGTGTTAAGTTATATGCGTTTAGATTGACATCATTATTAAGTGCAGGAAGCACTCAAAGCGGCAGTGCTTTGACAGCTTCTGATTCAGCAAACATTATTTAATAGATGGTTCACATTTGGCAACAACATTGCCAAAGTGCCACAGCTCCTAAAGTGAACAAAAAAAGTGGTTTCAAATTGAGTTCAACGCAGAGAGCTAACTCAAAGAGCGTCACGCTTTTGATAGATTTAACACCTGCACACGTTGGACCACGTTGCCAACGTTCACGTGTAGTTGGGCAAATGAAGCTCTTTTCAGCCGAGTCATTTTAGTTTTTGGCCACCATGCCATCAGGCAGCTGCCACTAGTTAAGCTTCTGGGCTGCAGCAGCGATTCAGGGGGAGGTGGCAAACTTTTGAAATCGCAACAATTTGGCCCGCATATCCGGCGGGGGAATGGTGGAGGAGGAAAGCAGAGCGGGGGTCATATGCAGAACCTCTCTCGTTTGCTAGTTTAGCATATCATTAGGACACTCCAATGCGAGACTATTAAAAGTTTGTTACACACACGCAGATATGCACACGCACACAAATGCAAATCTATTCAGAGCACATTTTGAGTAACTTTGACGTTATGGGAATCCAACTGCAACACACACGAAGGCTGTCTGGCAGTTGTGTGTATATGGATGTGCAAGTATCCAGGACAAAGTTTAATTTTTTCTGCATGCCCTGTACCATGTTAAACAATGGGTAGCACAAGTTTGAGCATACACCAAGTTGGAGTATTTGCAAGTGGTATCTGGAACTGCTGCCAGACACAACTTGGTTGTTTTTATTTCTTGGCTGCTTGTCTATCAATGCTGGCCAAGTCAGAGTAGATCGATGGGAAAGCCGCAGATGTTGCGACTGCCTCAAACTGCTTGGACAAACTTTAATCTGATTTCAGTCAAGCGATAGGGCAGTGATTTGCTTCAAACCTCAGCATCTTCTCCCCACCTGCAATTGATACACATTTTGTGTGCAGACAATTGAAACACTGACGCGATGTCACTAAGTGAACTTTCAAGCTGCACACAAATCGTCCACAACTATAGATATATCTAATTGTACTTATATAGATTTATATGGATCTAAAGAGTAGTCCATTTCAAACTTAAATACGCTGTGACAGTTAGTTTTGTGGAATTTCTTAGTTGGCACTTGAGTTTTCAATTAAAACCGAAACTCAGGTGGCAAAATTGTCACTGTGGGCGGAAGTTGAGCTTAAGTCGGCTACTCAAAATGAAATTAGTATCATTCACAATAGGCCCATTGAGCGAACCATTGTATTAATTGGCTGGATACCTTAAGCTTGAAACTCAATTTATTGTGAGACTTGATAAAACTTTTCGTCGTTTCTCTTTCATTCATTTTCTTTTGCTTGGTCAACTCATTTAACGTCTTTTTACTTTTGGGGCACCGGAATTACTATTGAAGTTGCTTTCGCGTCTGTAACAGCTGAGCTGGGCAGCAAGTTAATTGAAAATTAATTTTAAATGGCATTGTTCAAGTGTATCCCTCCGTTTCGTACGCCACGTGGAGAGGATGCTAAAATAAATGGCACATTTACATAATTAGACAACGTCAAATGGCTGTAAAATTGTAGCGATTTGCCCTGGCGACGGAAATGGGACATTTCAGCTACATGTATTAGCACTTGACCTTAACTTTAGATGGGTTCGCAATGTTCTAATACTGTAGCTTTAACACTTTAGTTGAGTAACAGCTGGGTTCCTTGGGTATTTACATGGTTCTGTTACCAAAAAGGGATGTTATGCAATTAATGTTAATGTTAATTACTTGCAGTGCACGCTGTTACTTAAAACTTACTTAATCGGTCCTAAATTGGTTTGGTTGACAATTCGGTTTATCATTAGTATTGAGCAATCTCGCTGTACCTTTTCTTATTTAGGGAGTATTAACAGACAGAGACACCACTTAAAGTAACAATGTTATTTCCATGTTATTAATGTTAATGTTAAAACCTTGCAGTGTCACTTTAACATGAATTTATGTTAACTTAACAATAACCGGTGTAGTTATGTTAACATACGCGATAATTTTGTGCTTTTCCTTGATCATAATGCTGTAAAATTGACAAATTTAGTGTTTTATGAGGTGCAAAATGGCAGCTGGTTTATATTAAATTTCCATAGACTGCGCAATCTCGCATTTCTCTATTCAAGAGCTATAAAATAAAAAGAAAAGAAATGAAGAAACAAATAAAAAAGAGAAAAGGGAAAAAGGCAAAAAAAAAGTTGTGCTAATATTTCTCGTATTTCTGCTGCGATTTCTGTTGCTCTTGCTTCCTTCATTTTGCTATAAAGTCCTTTTGACAAACTGTGTATAACAAAAATCCAACTAACTGTGCAAACAAGTTACAAGTGAAACACTAGTAACAACAGCAACAACAAAAACAAAAGCGAACAACAACAAAACTAAATTAATAAACATGCTGCAAGCGCGACTTTTTGCCATTTGCGACTCCCCATTGCGAATATATATACGCTATATGCTATATGTATTTGTTTTGTTTGCTTTTTGTTATACTTATTTAGCACTGGGCGTGACATAAGACTTGCAACTTGTGGTGCTTTCCAACATTAATACTCTCTTCTTTCGCCCTCACGTTCGGATGCACGTTGCTGTCAACTGATGTTATGCGCCAAGTTTTAATGAAAACTATGCAGTCTGTTTATCTATGTAGCTTGTGTTGGCACAACTCACATTCAACTTGCAGTTTTCGCGCTGCAATTATGATGATAACACAAGGCATCAGAACTTTATAGTCCGCTTGTCAGTAATATTCATAAAAATACTAAAAATAAACAAAACTCACTTGCAAACCATTAGAGGCTTTTCAGAGTTGCAAGTTGAGTTGAAATGTAGAACATGAGTGAGTTGTCTGTGATCGACTGTGAGATACCTAACCTGATAATTAAAATTAATATTGAAGTGCGTTCACTATGAAGTTTGCAGCACTAGCATTAGAAGATCTAGTCCTATAAAATACATAAAACTCTAAATACTAATACTAAATATAAGTACTAAAATTACTGAAAGTAAGCAGACAGAACATACAAAATGTACTAAACTCTAATACTTAATACTAATACCAACAAAAACAGAATTAATGTGACAAAACATTGTTACCTAATTTAAATAAGTGAAGAAAGTATCTCAAGTAAATTAATAATCTGTTTGCAACTCTGACGTATTCAAATACCCCTTGAATAATTAACAATTACAGTTTGAGCAGCAATTCATTGCTTCAAATTTAAGCAACTTAACACTCTCGATGCGATTAATCTGCTGGCACTATCGACTAGTGTCATCATGCCATTATTTGTGTTGCCAATTAAAAGCGAAACTCCCATGGAAGAAGACTTTCGCCGCGCTTTTAACTAACTTCTGACAAATGCATTTTTGGCGCAAAACTTTTGGAGTACGGTGCGATAAGAGAATGGCAATTTATGCGCTGCATTAATTTGCCCCACAGCCGACAGGATACAAACGGCGTGTATTCACCTCGTTGTTGTGTGTGAGCTTCCATTGCCTGTCAGTTGCAACAAGCAAGCAGCCAGGCAGGCAGGTTCAGCTCAGCTCTCTGAGCTCCTTGAGTTTGAGTTTAGTCAGCCAGCTGCTGTTTGTCATTGCTTATCAGGGTCTGCAAGCCGGCAACTTCCTTTTAGGCGGCCATTGTGTTCCTGCTGCCGCTTGCTGTGGATGGATGTTGCCTGGACTCGGCTTTTGTGTGTATGGACGTATTTACATAACACAGCCGCCATTTCTTTTCTGCTCACCATTCGCTCGCGTCTATTGTTCGTGTTGTGATAAATGTTATCGTTGTCTGTCGTAGTCGTCGTCGTCGTCTGCTTGGATCCATCCACCCATCCACCAGCCTTCAGCGGCACTCATCAATTTAATTGAAAAGCCTCTTGGACCCGTCGTCGGCTTCGTCGTCGTCGTGGATGCTTTCTCTTTGTTATTTGCCTTTTCGCTTTTCTGCTGCCGACGACTTCGACTGCTTCTTAATTTTCTTTCGGTTTTATTCACTTTTTATTTAATTTTCCTCATTTTTATTATTATTTTTTATGCCTTTGTCGCGTCCTTAAACTTATCGTCCGGTTTAACTTTGCCGCTTCTTCGATTATTGATTACTGTCCTTGATGGGCATTTTCCTCACAAGCCACACGACTGCAACTTGCAGTCATCGCACCCTTTCGCTCACTTTTATTGCATTTCGCATAATTAAAATCACGGCCAATGATGTGTAAAGCACAAACCGAAAGGCCTTTAACATCTTCTTTCCGCCCTCTTTTGCCGCTGGCTGCCTGATAAATTACGTTACGCCTGGCAAAGGACTGTGCTTTTCTCTTTTCAGTGTATTACCTTTTCTTTTTTTGGTTCGTTGATAAAGGTCAACAGCTCATTAACGACGAGGATTGCATGTGAAGGCATCAAGGAAGTAACATCTTAAGCAGCACCTGCTTTTTGAGTTAGGTAAAGACGACAACTACCCTTGTTAATAGAGCTTATAATGTGTTGGCGGAAGCTAACAGTTTGACAAAAATATTAAGATATTGGATATTGCTAAATGAATATGTCTATTAAATTGAGAAAAGTGCAGAAAAGTAATTTAGTAAGTGATAATCGTCAGACATTAAAGAAAAAGTAAAATATTCGAATCTAATTAAATGCTTTTAAATACCTAAAGAGGCAAAATACCGATAGCGGAAAGGCTTAATAATTATACTACGAATTTTAATAATATAATATAAAGAGTTTGTAATGTGTTTAAAAATTTAAAATTTTTTATATTTAAAACTAATTAAATATGAGAATTTTAGGACTAAATATTTTAGAAAAGTAATTTAGAAGGTGATAATCTCCAAACCTCAACGAAAAACTTAAATATTGTAAGCATTAAAAACGGAAAGGTGTAATTATTTTTCTGATTATTTCAAATGAGTTTTAAATTGTACTAAGTATGTAATATTAAATTCTGCATTATTGTTTAGAAAATTCATTTGCCAAACGTCAAAGTGAAATTAAAAATATTTCATTGTAAATTAAAGCTATAAAATACTTCGTTAGTTATGCTCAAACAGACAGAACATTGAGAGCGAAAAACTTTAACACATTTGCTATTTACGTAATTCAAAGAAGTTTGAAATAATAGAACGCATTTATATAAAATATAACAACGAGCTGCAGACACGATTACAATCAATTGGAGACCTTTACAGTTTTAGCAGCACTGTGCTCCCTTACCTTGGGTCACATTCAGAGCCGACAAATTGCCACAATTTTCATATCACTTCGAGTTCCTTTTGTTTCAGTTCTATGTTATTTTTTTTCTCGCAGCCGGAGAAGTTTAACAAAAGTTAAGAGCGTATAGATAGAGATGCATATACTTATGTATATATGTATGTATATATGTAGATATGCCATTAGTAGCTGTAGTTGCATATGAGCATCCTTGCGTGCTGGCTTACTGTCTGTGTATTTGTGTGTGTGTGTGTGCTTCTCGTGTGTGTGGCTCATGGCGGATATCGTTGATAAATTTCAAGTCAAAAACTCGGAAAATATTTATGACTTAACTTTTGTTTAGTAACAAAGCAACACGCGCGCCAACTGACAAGCGCACACTCACACTCAGCAAACTAGTCAAATGCAGAGAGAGGCATTTATATTTCGCCGAGTCTGGAGCGGCTTTTGTGCTGTGTAAACTGGCATTCAGAATTGTCAGAGAACTTTGCATCTTTTGCTTATGCAAATACTAGCAAAAAGGATTTTTGCTTACACTGCCTTTTAGCAAACGCTGTTGGGAATGCGTAGAAGCTTGTAAAACTTTAATCACATGTCATGCAAAGAAATATCACACATATGTATAGTATATAAAAGTATGCTTTTTTTTTTTTGGTTTTGTCATTGATCCCTGACTTGGGGCAAAAGTAGAAGTTTTGCAATGCAATTTGCTGGCAAGTTCCGTTGGGCCTTGTACCTAATTGAATATGTAAACCCGGAATGCGATTGAGTGTGAAATGAGTGAATCACTCACACTCGCACTCACACACGCATAATAGAAAGTTTGAAGCTGAACTGAATTTTTGCACTGGGGAAAAGTTTTCTACAAATGAAATTCAATCGAAGAGCTAAGAAATTTTTTACTTCACTGGAAAATTAAGTTTACTACTTTTGTGGCACAAATGAATGACTGAATCAATGAATGAGCGAATGTGCCCCCAAGGCGGGTCGAATATATTACAAATACTTTCGAATATGTTTCACTGTGTGAGTCTCTGTGGGTATGTGTGTGTGTGTGTGTGGGGGTTAACTTTTTGCATGAGCCAATTGGCAAAAGTTGCAGCTGCCTAATAAATATTTCAAAAAATTCATTTCAACTTTTGCCAATGGTTTTGTGGTGTAAGAATTTACTTCAAATTGCTTTGCAGGCAAACATCAAAAACTGCTACAGTTTGACAGCCACTGGGCAAAAGTGCTCAATTAACATAGCCAATTCATTTGATTGCCTCTTTGCCATTCCCACCAAAACATTTCCATCAAAACGCGTGAGGTAAATGAATTTTCCCAGCATGATGACACAATTTCCAACAACGGGATGTAATAGTCCTTTTACTAAATTTAATGGCAAACGGAGGCCAATTATGTTTCGTGAAAATGTTGTTGATGATGGGAAACATTTTGGTAAAGAGCAGATATTATTTATGTCGGACAGAGAAGCGGTTTCAAGTGGGAATTGAATAGGCGACGCGAAATTCAAAATTTCGCTGGAACATTTAACTACAAAAAATATACATACTATACAGTTTAAAGCATGAAGAAGGAATTTATTAGAAGATATTTTGATTGCCAGCAATGCAAATCAACTAAAGAACAAATTCATAGAATAAATATTAAAGTGCAATTAAAAATTCCTCTAGTGATTTCACATTTTCGAATTCAACTTTTTAAAAATTTGTAAGTTTACCTGAAACTCAACTTGACAGCGAGGTATGCAATAAAAGCTGTTTCGTTCTATGCAAATGCTGACATTGATAAGAAAAAATGAAAATATGCGCATTTCCTTCTCTGATATTATTTCCAACGCTGCATTGTGGGCATTAGCTCGAGAACGGAATGCAGGCAATATATTCTAAAAATTATGCGTTGCTCGTGGAATTTATTGGCTCGCCAATTTAGTTTCCTCTAAAAGTGTGTCCAAGCGTATCTTATAGTTGAGATCTGTTTACAAAACCTCTTCTAGTTGGATGCTGTGTATATTAGAACATTTTCCCCTTAATATCCACCTTATTTATGGTCATTTTTGTTAACGCCCAATCGCATCATGTTGGCTTATCTTCTTTTTTAATATTCTTGGAAATGTTCTGCGCATTCTGTTGCCTTTGTACGGAAAATGGCAAAATAATAAAATGGCTGCTACACTCCTCAGAGTGTAAGCCAAGCAAATGGGAGTCTTAACGGAGATGCGTTGCAAGATTAATTTAAGATTTGTTTGCCACACACACACACACACACAAAGCAAATTTGTTGCAGCGAAACTTCCTTTAACTCGCTTCATTTAGGCTGTTTTGTTGTTTCTTCAAATGTTGTTTTAACATTCTTGCTCTTTTTTAATTTTCCTTTGCTCTTCTTTTGGGCCACGCCCCCTGGCTTTGCTGTTGACTCTTTTGGGTAATCTCCTCCCTTTCGCTGTAGGCCGTCCGTCGGCTCTATTGAAGTGAAAAATTGCTAATGGTCAACAGGCAGCCTTACACAAAGCCTTGCCAATCGACGGCAATTTCACCCAACGCTCTGCTCTCCTCTCCCCTCCAGCCACAGGCTTTCTCAGCCGTTAAAAAAAAGTACTGTCACAGTAGCGCCGCCAGTAAATTGCCGCGCTGTGATTTTAATTAAAAGGCCCAAAGTCCAGTCGAGTCATAGTTACAGTGAATGCACAAAATATCGCACCATTTGCCAAAGTCAAAGTTGAGTTGATTTTAGGGCCATTTTAATTGCCAGCCAACCCCAACCCTCCCTCCGGTTGGACTGGGAGGGAAAAAGGAAACAAAACAAGAAAGAATGGAGGGAAAAGTCGAGCTAAAAGAGAAAATTTATGCAGTGCTCAATCAAGCGTGACAGCTTTATTGCACACAACAAGCCAAAGTGAAAATTTGAAATTTGTGGCAAATATTTTGACTGCATAAATATTGGACATCTTTTTGCCGCCAGTCATATTTTTATACCCTGTATATAAATGTAGAAAGCGTAGTTTAAGTTGTTAAGCTAATGAAGGAACATTTGCTGGATGTCTGAGTCTTTTGGTTATTAAACATTTACTTCAAACACACTTCACTTCTTGTTTGCCTTTCATGATAAGTCCTTCTACAGCATAGTTTTACTGAAATACATTCCAGGGAATTCTCAAACAGTTGTGATGACATTTCCACTAGTTTGCCATTTTATTATTGTATTTTTTGCGCTTAGCCAAACAAATCGTTAGCAATTGCATATATATATATATACATTTCTTTTTTGTTTGAGCAAGGGGAAACGATGATTGCGCAATCAAATCATCGCTTTACGCTTGATTAACGGAATGTTATGTTTGCCACAACCTACCGTTAGCAATTATGTGCATACTCGTTTAATATTTGTCGAATTTCGAATCAAATTTGTTCGATGGCCGACAAAATGTGCAAGCAGTCAAAACAATTAAAGTTGATGAACCAAATAATAAAATTGTGAAATAGTAATAAATGTGCAAACGCTGACAGCTTACACCATTCGTTTGATTAATCGTAATAAATGATTCAACTCAGCTTTAATTTCCATTCAGTTCCATTTAAATGTTACCACAATTTTCTTCAGTTGAAGGTTCTCGATACTCAATGAAATGATAATATTTGTCTTAACATAGCAGATGGCCATTCGTTGGGAGTCCACACATATATTTCCCAATGATATCCTTATGAGGTGGACACACGCGGCGTATGCTTGACATTGTGTCGATAATAGCACGCATACGCCGTGTATGCCATAACATTGATCGCTCTTTTGCTCATTCTCGTTTCCCATTTGTTTTATTGTTTCCTCCATCCGTGTGCGTGTTCTTCGTCTTGCACTGAAGCTGTTGCGTAATTAAATTGCAATAAATTGACCACAACTTGCTCAGCAGATGCAGCTGCGAGTCCGCTGGCCATTAAAATGTTTTCTTTTTGGATTTTTTTTTGGTCAGCAAACACTTTAACTGGCTTGAAAGCGAGGCGCATAATGTGGCATTAAATCATTGTATACCTTCAGCAAGTGAAATTCCTCACGAAGTAGAACGAATGGGAATATTTGAGTGAATTATTAGACGCACATTCATTTATTATGGCATTTGGATCTTCGATTGGCATTTCAACTGCTACTGGAAATTAAATTGCAATATTCACAAAACACTCACTTAATTTCGAATACTAACAAGCTGTTGTTTGCAATAATGTATTTTAAATAATTATTATTATTAATGTAATGTGATTTCATTGTGAATTCCAGCATTTAAACTAAATATCTTGAAACTGAATATTCTTCAAATCGATTGCTTTGTAATGTAGCTTTCACAAAAATATAAATCAGTCAATTGCAAGCAACAAGCCACAAATTACAAGCAAGAAAATTCATTGCCAGCAATCAACAGCACAGCACAGCACAGCAACAACTAATAAATCATTTTATCCATCATTCTGCTGCTTCGTCCAGGAGCATTGAATTGTAATCTGATTTTAGATTGATATGCAGTATCCTTGTGAAACGCAGCCTGCTGGCAGAAATGAATGTGAATGTTACGTTTGCAATTACATTGAAATAACATCAACTGCATTCTGAGCAATAAAATTGATTTATGAACCCTTGCAGCTGGCACACTCAAATCGATATTCAAATTGGGTGTCAATTTTTTGGCCAGATGATGCATTATCAATACCCTTTCTCCAATATCCAATGCAATAACGAGGCAAGTGTAAACAAATCTAATTCATTTACTCTCGGCCCTCGGCAGATTGTCACGACATTAGTTCGATGCTGACAACTTTAATTACCAACTTTCATTTACATTGGGAAAGGATGGAAAAGTCAATGCTGCATGGCTTTTCAATTTTTAATCAACTTGAAACGTGTCCATAAATCAGCCAGAGAATTATTTGATTGTTTTAGACATACACACATACATACTCACACAGAGACGCACTAAAAGCAGGCTTGGGATTTGGCAAGCATTCAAAAAAGTTGACGACACAAAAGCTTTTCGTGCTGTTCGTTTCGCATGACATTGAAAAGTTGCCTGACAGCTGCAAAGCTGTAAAAGGACGCACATAACGGATGCCAATCACCGTTGCAATTATGTGACTGTATGTGTCTGTCTGTCTGTCTGTGTGTGTGTATTGAACTTAGCCGTTGACCTTAGCCTGCTTTCCACACACGCTCGCATACACACACACACAGACACTTAGTCATTTTGTCATTTACTTGTTAGTGGCACTACAGGAGAAATGAGAAGAGCAAAGAGCAGAAAGAAAAAAGTAGTGTTGCATATTTTTAGGCGGCTGCCACAGCCGCAGCCGCTGCGCTGCGTCACTCGGGTGCATCTCGTTCAGGGTCGTTGTGAGATCAGAGCAAAGCAGGGCAGAGCAAAGTCAGCCGTTCAACGTCAACATCAAGTGGCCCACTCGGTGTTGCACTTGAACCGTAATGAAAGCATTTGCTGCCACAAGCACAAACACATGCATAAAGATAGCCAAGAGAACGAGCAAAGAGAGAGAGAGAGAGAGAGAGATTGCAGTGCACTTGGTTAGTTTTAGTGTGTGCGACATCTGACACTTGTCTGTAGTTTTATATTCCGCATTTCGGACAACAACAAGAATGCACGCACGTATGTATGTATGTATAAATTTAAGATTATCTACAACTTGGCGAAAAGTGCACGAATACGTAATTTAAAAGATGTGTCCAGTTACTTTAGTTTTTTTTTTTTAACGCATGTCAGATATAACAATTTTTAAATAAATAATATAAAATAGATCTGTATACTATCTGGTATGTGTATACCAATTATCCAAATTATATTTTTTAAGAAATATAATTCTTTTTATTGAAGTTGAATGTATTTCCTCTTGCTGTACTTTCAATTTTCGAATATGTATATTTTACTTGTGTACAGAAGCTTAATGTTATTATGTTATTTTAATGTAAATTGATCAAGTTTAAATAATACTTTTGCAAACTCAAGAAGACTTATTGAAACATGAAAAGTTTGTTGCTACGTTACATGTATTTCATGGCCTGAAGGCTCAACCAATATTTCTATTGATATGTTTGTGTAACATTGTTCTTACAAAATAATTACAGACTCTTTTGTATATTACATTACAAACATGTTTTTAAATTCAACACTTGAGTCGATGGACTTAGTAGCTAGCACTCCCTTCTTTTAGTTATTATATTATTTTGTATAAAAATTAACATTTACAAATAACTAAATAATAAATTCAACACAATTTACTACTTTTCCAACTATTAGGATATTCTACAAACGAAACAAAAGCTTTTTAATTTCGTTACATCAGAAAAATGGATATCTATAGGTAGCCGCAATTAGATTTCCATTCACACAATTAGCAGACAACTGCTCACATCGATATCGCTATCATTGACCATTTTGTGGTAATTGGCCAAGTCCCACATGGCAGAAAAGCAACAAAATTTCATTAACACTTCCAACACGGGGCAGAAACCGAGTTCATTTATACACGTTGGGGGGGGCTAAACGAAATGTGTCTTCTGGCTTAGACGTTAGACGTTGGTTAGTTAGCCATGGCCAGAGTCCAAGCTGTGGACAAGTTACGTGTGGCACACTTACAGACAATTCAACACATTAACACCTATTAGGAGCGTCCAACACACACACACACACACATGCAGACATGCAAACAGAAAAGAATGGTAGGAAATGGCAGGAAAAGCAGGAAAAGTCAACGAGGCAGTTGTGTAAATGGCCACATAAATAAAAGCGAATGTCTGCCAAGTTATGAATAATCATGACAACAACAACAGCAGTTCACTCTCTATATTTCTCTCACTCTCTTCCTCTCTCGAGGTGTGTGTGTGTGAGTACACGTGTGAATGCTCTGTGTGTGTGTATTGTAATTAAGCTTTTGGCTTTGGCTAAGACAAACGGTGGAGCTGCATTTGAAATGGCACCGCTTTGGGCTATTTTTATGTCCAATGGAGCAGCAGAAGCGTCTGCTTTCCCCACACAATACCACACACACACACACGCTTACGCACATGGAAAGGTAACTAGGCATTAGCCTGAGCCATGAAGAAGGCTCGAGATAAGAGAACAGCAGAAGGCATTATACCGCATGTGCGTTCGTTCGGCATACAAATCTGGAGAGTTAATTAAAAGTCATTAGTGTGCGGTATAATTGCAACTAAGCGAAACGTTAAGTCCACGAAAGGCAGTCGTAGAAGAAAAACAAGTGAGAAAGCTACAGGCGAGTAAGCTCGACTGCAACATACTCGCTACCTAATTCTAAAGAAAAAATAAATCAGTGCGATATTATATAAATATACCGAAATAATATACTGAAGAAATACTAAAATATACCGATTATTATATCTGATACATCGATATACTATTACATTTAAAATATACCACTATAGAAATATACGAAATAAATAAACCGAAAAAATTTTGAAATATACCGATTTTGATATTTGGTATATTGAAATGTTATTACATATAGTACACCATAGAATACAAAATACACCAAATTTTCATCATACAACACCCGACGCATAAGACAACGCTCATCTAGGTTTTTTATCCGACCCGGAATCATTAAAACTGTAGTTATTAATGCTTGTACCAAAAAATGTTACTTTATCCAAGAATTGATAAACGTTATGGAGTCGGTTAAAATACCTTTCTACCTTACGGATAGCAGGTATAATAAACCCGGTTAACAGACAACAAATGAGTTAAATGAACATAATTGGAAATATATTAGGGGTATGTCTGAATAAAGTGAGATTAGACTGCGTTAGACACAGAGCTTTTAAACTGCAATAAAAATCACTTTAAGCGCAAGAATTTATTAATAATGTATACAAAATGTTTCCTTTCTTTATAGGTAAGCAACAACTCCTTCAAATTTGTTTGCAAGTTTACTACGTAAGTATCGTATTTAAAGATTTTCAAGTGACTGTCGTAATCCGAGCATCAGACTCATAAATCACGTTAATGAACTGCGAGAAGTGCACTCAAAAAAGTATGCTATAGTTCTTTGGCTCACTTTAGCAAACAAGTTTCATTCAACATTTAAGCTGCCTGAAATGTGAGCGAGAATGCTTTTTGGGAGAGAACTTGTTGTCATCAAAAATTAATAAATAGGCGCTCAACTCATTACAATGTGATGGCAAAAGTGTGCCAAGTTGGATTACATGGCATGACAGAGAGTGTGGTATGAATAAGTAATATTAAAACGCCAAGTGCTTTTTGTAGTTTGAGTTGCATTCGATACGAATTGAATGCGAAGGGTATTGAGTTTGCAGTTGATTCATATTCTGAGCTGTAACTGGAGAATGGCAGATGGCAAATGGCAATGGTTTGCTCATTTTAAGCATTTCTCGCGCTCTGTTTGAACGCCTCATGAAATATGCAAGTTGAAGAGAAAAGCTGGCATGAAAATGGCGACGTTTCCTGTTGCAATGTCCACTCCGGCTGTTGCCTGCTCTCGCCTGCCTTATCCTATTATCTTTCACCAGCATTTCTCTGCATTATTTATCTTTTTTTTCTGTTTTTTCATCTTTTTTCTTTTGTGGAATTTTTTATTTTTTTTTTTTGTTGCTCCCACGCAAAACGGCACAGTTCCGGCCAATGTTCATTTCGCTGACTTGGCTAACTTGTTGTTGGGTGGCCGGCCCCTTGCTTGCTTGCAAATTACGGACAACTTTTTGTTCTAATGCCGTTGCTGTTTTCGCCTCCGCCCAACACGGACTGACAGAGTTATTATTTTCTGCTGCTTGTATTTTGTAACAAAATAATTTACCGCCCGTTTTAATGCAAGTTCTTTAACTAAGAATGTTTTTGCGAATGTTGTGGAAAACAACTTTTGTAAATTAACCATATGAGTTATTCAATTGTAAACTTGATGATTTATTCACTTCGAAGACTTTAAAGGGTGCAGAAAGATGAAGACATTTGATTACACCGAACACAGAATACTTCTAAGGGATTCTCTTATTACGCATACGCCACGTGGCGCGAGACTAACTTCAAAGTTGTACAGTTCTTGAATTTCCATGAAAACGAAAGTGAAACACTGAGCTCGTGTAAATGGCATGTGGCAAAAAACAAAGAGAAGGAGGACAAGCAACGGCAACACTTTATTATTTATTGCCATAATCATGTTAACGGCAAGAAGGCAACAGCAAGAAAAGCGGCATGTTAATCATATTTATTAACATTTTAACTTAATCGCACAAACACACACACACACAGCACACAAGAACACGGAAAACAACAAGAACAAGAAATGTAGAGATTTCCTTTGATGTTGGAACTGCAATCAGAAAATGTCCTCAACAGTCATTTTCTTTGGCTGTCATTAAAGTCAGAAGATATTTATTTATGTCAAGTTAGGTATTTGTTTTTGTGGCGTTTGTTGGTGTTTTTCTCCGCGAATAATATAATTTAGAAAGTCGATTAACATTCACAATAAATAAGAAAATAAATAAAATGTATGTGCTGAATATTATTCACATTTAATCTTTGAAAATCGAAACATTACTTAAACTTTATTCTTTTAATTTACTTTTCAAATATTTTGCCAACTCATTTCTTGTTCATATTCACTTTTGCCTCACCTATACGCACTTTTTTTTTTTGCAACATCTGGATATTTTGCTAAGTTTTTCTTCGTAATAAATTTATTCCATTTTCGTGCTCTGCCTGTTTACACATTTTGTTTATCATGCTTGCCTCTCTTCACATATGTTCTTGTATTCTTATCTGTATTTGAATCACATTAACAGGCAAGAAATATGTGCCTTGGTCTTGTCGTTGGGGTGGGTTGAATGAAAGAGCATTTATAAAAATGTTTCTATAGGAAAAGCAAACAATTTTATATTGATCGTCACACATAAGTTCATATAAAATATATTGTTCAATATATTTTGCTGTACAAATATATTTTAATATACAAAAATTATTATCAAAAAGCAGAAAATATTATGTAAGCTTAATGCTCAAAACACAAAATAAATTGGGAAAAATATAAAGTAGATAACAGCCTTAAATATACTTAAACGAAATGGGTTTTCATTATTTGTTTATAGCTCTGCAAAAAAAATTCAAAGTTAAAATATAAATAACTTGAACAGAGAATTTTTGTACGAAATGCAATAAATCGTACTTACTGTTAGCTAAATAACCGGATTGGCCTTTCCGTACTGCGATGATTTGAAAATGTCGAATGGAAGAAAAATGTTTGCTGTATTTGCTGCGACTCTTAAACTATTTCATACAATTAAATACACATAATTCCTGCAGACCCGCAGCACACACACACATAGTCTAAAATGCCCTTCCTGTGTTTTACAGTTGTAAAAGCGACACGAAGCACATAAAACATTTTCATTTAATTGAAACAAATGCGTGCTGCGTATCAATTTAAGTAAAGCGGGACAAACAACTGCAGCAGCAGCAGCAGCAACACCAAAAGCATTAGCAATAGTAGTGACAACAATACAACAGCAACATTGTGTGATACTATTGTAAATGCTATGTAGTGAAGAGCAATAAAAACTAACGACTACAACAATAAGATCAGACACTATGCCACAGATTGTTGCCATCAACGAGGCGACACTCGCAGACCCCAAAATGCCAAACGACTGAAACATGAGAAACAGCTCACTAAGAGTGTCGCTGTGTAGGTGTAGTTGCTGTAGGTGTGTAAGTGTGTGTGTGTGTGTGTTAGTGATTTTGTATAGTAGTGTGTAAATGTGATATCATTTACGTGTATGTGACACACAGGACAGAGTTTAGCTCAGAGAGGGTAAGATTGGAGGGAGAACACAACGTTGTCGCTGTCGTTGTCAGGTGCTGCTCAGATAGCAACAACAAGAACCGTAAACTGTCGCCAATTGAATGGCCGTCAATGGGGCACCCCAAAAACCAAAACCAAAGCCAAAAAAAAATGAGAAAAAAACAATAAAAAAGGCAAAGCTTCTCCCGTCAAGCGGGGTATCAAAATCTATGTAAATTACACACAATCATCATAATATGAGTATGTTAGTGTGTCTACGTGTGTGAATCTGTATATGAGAGTCTGTGTGTGTGTGTGCCATAAAATGACACCAAGCACGAGTGTTCATTCTGCAGACGACACTTTACGCTTTGACATATAGTACGACATTTCATATAATAAGCACTATACTAAATAATCTCACGTATGCACATAACGTGCCCCCAAAAAAAGACGTGTTGCGTTTGCTATATTGAAGTGCGATTCTGTGGAATTATGCGGGGGAATAGAACAGGGAACAGAATGCGGGACAATAAGTGAATGGGCAATTCAAAAAGTCAGGCATACTTGAGTTCTAGTTATGTTGAATGGCAGCAAGTTTCTTTTTCAGCGCTTAATCGGACTTAGTAATAAATTTTTGTATTACTTTATTGAATAGCGTTTTTACAGAACTATTTGGGTAGTATCTTTAGTATCTCTATTAGGAGTTTTTTTACTCTCAATCGTCAGCTGTAGTTTCATAAAAATTTTTAAGAATTAAAAAAGAAATCTTAAGAATAACAATAAAAATGGTCGTATTCTGAATATTATTATAACAATGAAATTTATGGCGCTTGTTCGCAGGAAGATTTTATTTCTCTTGTTATCAACAATAAATATAATAAACAGTTTCTGTTTTTCTTTTTTGTTTTAACGGATCAATTTAAACTTTTTTTATACAGTTCAACCGTTATGCAAATGTACAGTTATTTGAACATTAAAAATATGCCTTTAAAATAAATGATTTTGTCTTGTCTACCTATATATATTAAAGAAGCGATAAATTTGGATGCATTCAGCACGTTGAGCAGTAATTACGAAATTTTTAAGACCCATCTGTAATTTGTGATAATATTTATAGTAGGTTAATGATATAATTATACATACCTTTTCATCCAATCTATTCAAAAAAAGTTTCAAAATTTTAGCAATTCTACGAAAATTAGCTGATAAATACTAATTATTGTAAATTCATAACTAATATTAAAAAAAAATGCGTTCATCACAATAAGTATCAGTAATCAGTATTGGTATGTCACTTATTTTATTTCCTACTGAATGCAACGTAGTGAAAAGTAGTCTGAGGATACCATGATTACTAATCAGAATTATCTGCCGTATGCGCCCATTGATTAATATATGATGTAGATTGTTGTAAAATGCCTTGTTTCTGATTTCTTCAATGTAGATCCAAATGTGCTTAAATAATATATGATGTAGATTGTTGTAAAATGCCTTGTTTCTGATTTCTTCAATGTAGATCCAAATGTGCTTAAATATATTGTCTGATATTCTAATGACGTAAAAATCATCCGCTACACAACGGGCGCAATTTCCACCAACTGTTGGGGAATCACGAGTGCAAATGTCCGCAGAATTCTATTACACTGCTGGCAAAGCAACGCTCAATTCCCCAAAGCCCCCTTCGCGTTTCTAAAAATAAACCCCAAACAATTTTCAGTTCAGTGTTTAATGTGCTCAGTTGTGATAACCATTCGTGAAATGTTCATATTGTGGCTTATTGTTGCTGTTGCCGTTGATGTTGCTGTTGCTCTGCGTATACCAAAGACCCTGGGGACTCTGAGCCGAGCTCTGAGCACTGCTCGACGAGTAGCCAGGTGGACCACGAGGTCCATCCCTGCCTCGTGCTCCAGTTGCGCCGGTATAGCCGCGAGGTCCTTGCGGCCCTGGAGGTCCAGGTAGACCTTGTTGTCCAGGTGGTCCAGGTTCTCCTGGTGGTCCAGCCACGTACACATATTGCACCCCCGAAGTATCCTCCTTTTGTGTGGCGGAGTTCTCGGGCAGAATATTGAAACTCGGCCAATTGACGTTCGATTGTCCATGGACATTGAACCCCAATTGCACCCGAGGAACTACCACATAAGGCACATTGTTGTTATTGTTGTTGTTGTTGATAATATTGCCGGAGGGTCGGTTGGAGCCGGAGATGATCGGTGGGCCATAAGCAATGGGCAGGGCTGTTAGTTGAGGGACCTGGTACTTGACATTCTGTTCGTTCAGCATGGGAATCGTGTTTGAATAAAGATAGTCGGGCACTCGTCGACTGTCCTTTTCGGACTCTGACTCCACAATTTGCGGCCCATTGATTCCATCGTCTTCATCACTGCGCTTGAGCTGATCACTTGCCGTATACAGAACGATTTGGGGATTATCTACCTCTGCATCGGATGCAGCGCTGCGAGCTAAGGCCGCCACGCGCAGTCCTGGCAGAAGTGCTTGTGCCTGAGAAAGACTAACGATGCCCAGGAAAAAGGCTAGAAATTTAAATGATTAGCTTAGTTTATTATCTTTAGAAATGGTTTTCTTACCCAGCGTCTTCACACTGACAATCATCTTGGTTAACTGTGCCAATAGTGCGAAGGTTCTTCACTTTTATACCCCAGCGATAATAATCGCAATCATTGATTGATTCCTGGAAGGTGCTTTTGCGCTCCCATTAATCTAGCGGTTTTGTCTTAAGTTCAATCAACTCTATTCAGAAAATCTAACTAATCTAACTGGGTCAGAACAGAGCACCACAAAAACGGGTTCCACTTAAGGCTGTAACTAGCAATTGGCTTATCTTTTTGATGATCTCGGGTGTGGTGCTTAACTAGAAGCTGTTGAGCTTGTAATCGATTTTTTATGTCGTTGATAGAGATCCAAAGATAATAAAGGTCGGGGCAGTGACGACATCTTACAAAGCTCTTCTGCAAAAAAACAAACATAAATTATAGCGAATGATATAAGAACGAACTTGTAAATTATCTAAAAATAAATTCCTTAAGAGCTTTTGTTATACTCCCAAGATAAGCTCAACTCCGCGGATGTAATGTTAGTCTAATTAAATCCCAAGCAGAGTTCTGAGTACTTAAAAATAACTACCCAGCTTAATTTCAGCTGGAATTTCGTAATATTTATTGTATCAAATAGCCGCAGTGGTCACCCCTTCGGCATTTTGGCATTTCCTACTTTAAAAAACATTCATTTTCATCAAGCCGACAACTAAACAAAAAATAAACAAAAAGTAAATAAAAATAACAAAAAAGACAGATAGACACCAAATAGAAATAAACTAATTTACGAATATAGTAAATAGTAATATAGAAATAGTCAATGAGTCTATGAAACTGAAAGTTCAGCATAGATGAAATATTTCGTGCTACTTAGAACAGCATAAATGATATGTGAGTGTATATAAGCGAGTATATGTAAATAATAGAAACTGGAAACTGGGCAGAAACTCGAAACAAATCGAGTGAAAAAATGTCAAGCATATAATTGAATTGAATTAACAACGCGCCGAATGAGTTGCAGCTTGTTGGGGTTGCACCCCCTTTTTTTTGCTGCTGTTGCTGCTGTGTGTGTGGCATGATTGCCAGCCCGCATCTGGATTCGCTTACTTGTGTCAACTAAAACGAGACGAGTTTCCAGTTCCAAACAGTTGAGCAAGTTGCGCCGTGGCGTGCGCGTCGTTGGGCGCTTGTCGCCTCCTCGAAACGTCGTCTCCTCGCATTGTTGTTCGCGCCGCTTTTACTTTGGTGTCCTCGGGTCGGGATGTGGCAGTCGCGACGACTGCTACTCTCGCTGCTGGCAACATGTGCGTTGATTGTCTGCCACAGCAGTGGCAGCTCTAGTGGCGGCTCTGTGGGTCCCACTGCGGGTCAGCTGCGTCGCATTTGGCTGCAGGATCACTGCAGCGCGGGCATCTGCACCGATGTGCACATTGCTCGCAGCGATTACGTGATCTTTTCACAGGCACCGATTGCCAAGCAGCTGGCGCTCACGTTCCTCAACTCGAGCATTGCCAAGATACCGCATCTGATGTTCGACACCTTTCCGGATCTGCAGCAGCTGCGCATGGAGAACTGCTCGCTGGAGTCGTTCGAGAAGCCGCAGTTCGAGGGCGCCAGCAATCTGATGCAGCTTCACTTGGGCTACAATCGCTTGAAAGACATACCGAAGAACATATTCCTTGGTGCCGACAATCTGGCCACGTTGCAACTGCAGAATAATCTGCTCAAGGGGCTGCACAATCACAGCTTCCATGCGCTCAAGGAGCTGAAGGAACTCTCGCTGGCCGGCAACCAACTAGAGCAGTTGCCTCTGAGCGTCTTTGCGGGTCTGCGCAAATTGTTGGACCTCAATTTGGCTGGCAATCGATTGCAGGCGATGCCGCGTGGCATATTCGATAGGAATTTGAATTTGACACGCCTCAATCTGGCGGACAATCGATTTGTGGCCTTTGAATCGGAGTTGTTGAAGCTGCAGCCCCATCTGCAGCTGTTGGACATCTCTGGTAACATTATGCCAGAGCTGACGTTGAATTTCTCAATGTTGGAGCAGGCCGTCGCCCATGGCTGCGATCTGCGTCGTGTGACAGTTCACGGCTTTGTCCGGGACTTGGATGTGCACAATAATTCGCTGACGGATATTCCACTGATCACACATGCCAGCAATGTGACTGGCTTGGATTTATCGCAGAATCCCTTGGGCAATTTACAGGGGAATCCCTTCAGGCGTTTCACTGCGCTGCTGCGTCTCAATCTGTCGACGATCAATGCGCCCGAGTTTGCCGAGGGTCTTTTCAAGAAACAGGCGCAGCTGCAAATGCTGGACATCTCGGGCAACGGCATCTACTCGATGAAGATCACGATCTTCGATAGCCTCAAGGCGCTGCAGTATTTCTACTTTCAGCTGAACAACTGGAACTGCGATTTCCTCCAACTGCTGATGAGTTCGTTTGTGAAGAGGCGCGACATCTCGTTCATGGAGGATGTAACTGCACCGGAACTGGTCGATGACTATGTTGATGGGATTGCCTGTTGGTACGACAGCAACAAGGCCTCCAAGAAGTGCGATGGCGGTGGCACAGGAAGCTCAGACGCTGCTCTCGAGCTGTCCATAGTGCGCAACGAGATCAAAGCCTTCACGGAGCTGGTCGAGAAGAAGTTTATCAAAGTCTATCGCATGCTGGACGAAATGAAGCTCAAATTATGAGCACCAATTTATCTAACTATTATCCAAACATATTTACTCAAACCATATTTAATCAAACTATATCTATTGGATGCACCGCATAATGGGCGTCCTATACATATATTTTGCATTAAAAAAATAGGATTAATTGACACAAGCAAGCAACCGATAATTAATTTACTTATTGTTACGACGTATAATAAAGCGCAATGCACCCTTTGGAAACAAGGAATCGCTTGGTATTATTGTGATTGAGAAGTGAGGTTCTTAACTTCGAATTGGTTTTAGATGTTCTTAACTCTTTTGAATATATTTTATACAGACACTTGAAAGTATAGGTAAAATGCCTTCGCTCCTATGTTAACTTCTTTACTTCCTATTTTGAAATTGCTTAATAAAATTTGTGGGTCGCCTTTAAACTTTATCTCATGTAATATAGTACTATTTTACAGAGAACAAGTCTTTGCTCCTTTGCTATCACTTTAGATTTTAAGACAATTTTTAAATCGAAATACTATCCATTGATATTTGTGAGCTTACTTTCAAGTTCACCTAACTTTATTAAGAAACTTTAAAGTATAGAAAACAAGTCTTTGCTTCTATGTAAACATCTTTACTTCCTATTCTTAATTTGCGCACTGATATTTCTGGACCTTCTTTGAACTACACCTCATGTACATTTTATAAAAAAAACTCTAAGATGTATAGCAAGTCTTGTCTATTTTCTTAACATCATTTCTCTCTAAATTTAGTTTCCCTTGCACCATTTAAGCATAATTTTTAAACCCACTACCCAAAGTTTTGTTCTCTTAACACCTTTTCTCTCTATAGTTAATTTCTTTACACACTTTTAACATATAAATATCTTCTATATTATTTATGGGCTGCCTTTAACCTTCATCTCATATAAGACTTCAATTTATTCAATTTGTTGCACTTTTTCACAAATTATGTCGCATCATTTAACAAATACAGAATTTTGTGGCATTATCTTGACATATTTATTTTTTTCTATGCACATCATTTTAAATTTGTTAATACATGCTGAGCCATTTTATACTCGTCGTGTGTGTTTTGCAAATACTATAAGGACTTAATGTCCTTTGGAAAAACATTTCATGCATATTTTAAGCATTTTTTGTGTATAAACAAATATTTGCACAGTATTTATTGTGAATATACGCCCATATAAACGCCAAATACTTTAAAGCTTATCATTTTCACGCAAAAATTGTGTAAAATAAAAAATGTGTTGTAAATAAAGTATTTCCACAAGGCAGAAGGTGGAATACCCTAATATGTTAATATAGAGAAATGAGAGAAAGCAGATCAATAGAAGGTATTGAGATAAAGCACTAAACACAAATATTATCATAATGGAAATGTAAATCTGGGAGAGTGTTACACATTTTATTTCTAAGTTCAAGTATCCAGTTTAAGAGTGTAGAAATTCGCAGACGCTCAATTGAATATGCCATAAATATTTTACGAGCATTAAAAACAGAACAACAACAAAATACTTGGCCATAAAGCACAACACACAAAAAAAAATGGTTTAATGAAAGTTATCAGCGTAATCGCACATGAACCAGGACAACACAGGCAGAGATAATCGCAGAGCGACAGAGAGAAATTCAGCGAGGGTGAGTTTGTTGTTGAGAAACTTAATTAAATGCAGACACACACACAAAGCACACACACATACACATGGACATACACACGAATTCCTGCTTTCAAATGTAAACAAAAAAATATCAACATCACATATTTATACCCGCTACCCATAGGGTAGAAGGGTATTATAACTTTGTGCCGGCAGGAAATGTATGTAACAGGTAGAAGGAGGCATCTCCGACCCTATAAAGTATATATATTCTTGATCAGCGTCAACAGCCGAGACGATATAGCCATGTCCGTCTGTCCGTCTGTGTGTCTGTCCGTCTGTCCGTCTGTCCGTATGAAACACTGGATCTCAGAGACTATAAGAGATAGAGCTATAATTTTTTTTCGACAGCATTTGTTATGTTTGCACGCAGATCAAGTTTGTTTCAAATTTTTGCCACGCCCACTTCCGCCCCCGCAAATTAAAAAAAATCGAATAACAAGCGTAATTTTAAAGCTATAGTTCCGAATTTTGGTATAAACAATAATATCTATAGTATTTATGATTTCTGAAAATTTGGTTGCGATCAGATAAAAATTGTCGAAGTTATTAAAGAAATACTTTTGTATGGGCAAAAACGCCTACTTACTAGGGGTCTTAGTTGCTTTGGCTGACAATCTGGTATATTGTGCCGTCTATGGTATATTTTGATTACGGTACTATGTCGATATACCAAATATACCATTCGGTATATTATTTTAGTATTTTTGCAGTATACTTGGTATATTTTGAGAAAATACCGCAAAATATATTTATTTTATTCAAAATGGGTAGCGGGTATCTCACAGTCGAGTACACTCGACTGTAGCTTTTTTACTTGTTTTTATCAGCTGGCGGCGATGACGACACTGCTCTGATAATAAATACATATATAAATATTTGTTGTCGTGCTTTAAAAAGGCTTAAATTTGCGAGTGATAAAAGGTAATCAAGTTGCTGAAGACTTAAATCGATATTTAAAGAATTGCAAATTGCGCATTGTTAGCAACTCTTTAAAGAATATTTGTAATATTTAAGTGTAGTATTTTACTGGAATAGAATTTGATTTATTTCATTTTATCATGTTATTAGGCAAACACCCTTAAGGCAGCACTCACAGCTCAAAGCTAGCTCTATGATATGCTAAATATTTTATTCTTGAATAGCTACATTTGCATTTCTTGAGCTCGAATAAAATGGCATTTATTTGTTTTAATCAAAGCGGCGTCTCCCACAGCATTAAGCGAGCTCCTCCACTCCACTTGCAACTATTTAAATGCAAAAGAAATTTCCAACTAACAGCGCCATAAAGTATGCAGCAGATTTTAAAGCTTATGCCATTAAGACGTTCGCTCTCTCTCTCTCTCTCGCATTGTTCGTTCTTGTCTGACTGTATAAATGTTTGTGAGTGCGCCTGTCTATATATGCTATCTGACTGTGTTAGAATTTTAGTTGAACGCTTGTAAGCAACTTCCGTTTCCGTTTCGTTATCCGACGCGACGACGTCGTTTGTTTTGGCATTGTTGCAACAACGCTGTGCTGTGCTGTGCCGTGGCAACTGTGGCAGCTGCTTACCGAGTTAACTTCAACGTTGCCCCCGGAAAAGCAGAAACGCCTAACGTGCGTTACGTTCGTTATGCAACATATGCGCAACAATTTAACCCCAGAAGCAGCATCCTCATCCTCATCTCGTGGCGCTTTTCTTCTTCTTCTTCTGGTGCTGCGTCTTCTTGTGTCTTCAACTAAATTCATTTTGGCAAGTTTATGAAAATGTTGTTATTGTTGTTATTATTATGCTTCTTCTTGTTGCTGTTCTCGGCTGCTGCCTCAGCTCATTAGAAAAACAAAAGCTGTACACAAAAGTTTCAGTTTTTCGCAACCACTTCGCATCTTCTATACCCTAACCAAATGAATTATGAAAAGGTATAATCAACTATTCAATACATCTGAATAATATGATTACAGGGTATATACAAGTTGTTTAACGATTTGGTTGCTATCTGAACCGATGATGGGCTGTCGACACTCGAGTCAGGGTATTCTCATCATCGAGTACTCTTGAGTGTAGCATGCTTGGCTCGTTGTTGTTGCTGTCGTTGCTGCTGCTGTTTATAACCATTGTTATAATTAAGTTGATTTTATTGCCCGAAATTTTACAAGAGCGCTTAGTTGCCCCTTCTTTCTCTCTCTCTCTCTCTGCTCTCTCTGCTCTTTAAGGATTTTGGTCTGGTCCTGTTCAACATTTATTGAACTTTTGTGCTTTTGAATTATTAATTATATTGTTTTACAAGTCGCCTTAGTTCTCTTTGCAACAGCTGTTGGCCACATTTAATGCTGGCTTCTATTGTGGCTTTCCTTCGTCGTCCTGGGCTTGCTGCAGCTGGCTTAAAGAGTTAAAGTTGTTTTTATGTTTCCAGGGCCGAAGATCAGATTTCATAAATGTGCTCTTCAGCTGCGTAGTGGGAGGGGGGAAGGGAAATTGTTTGCAGATTTAACAGCATCAATTGCTGGAGCTTATAAATGAAATTTGATGCCACTTTTTCTTGCCCTAATCCACTTCAAAGTCAATGGCTAAACGAGAGCACAACTTGAACTACTTACTTAGTTAGCCGGCATGTCTTGTCCTGACTGCAAGATAATACTAAAAGCACAGACAAAAAATGTCTTGCAGCAATTGCTTTTAATTTATCGAACTATTTTTCTTTTAATTTCATTTTGTAATTGTCTTCATCCCAAAGCAACTTCAGAAATGAAACAAGTGTTTATTTATTTGTTGAAATGTGCTCTGTGGCAAATAAACAAACACGCATTATGTTTTTATGGCGTTTGAAATGTGAAAGCAATTGGTGCTTAAATAAGCTCATTTCGACACTCACAGCATGAGAAAGAAAACAGAGACTGAAGGCAACAAATAAATTTGTTGTTTGAATAATTGGATTGTTTATTTAAAGCAGACCGAAGAACGAAGCTTTTAATCAGATCATAAATTATATGACATTTTACACTCAGTTGCATGGCGCCTGCAATTATGTGTGCATTAGCGTATCTTTTTCTCTTTTACTCTAGCTAATCTGAATCTTTTTCTTCTTTTCGCTGGTGTCTTTTAGGCGCTTTGTGTTCGAGCACATAAATAAAACTTAATGACCAAAAAAACATCTGCTTAACTGCCCAGCTGTAAATAGGGAAAAGTTTAAATTAGGAAGACACGACTTTAGGATATCCTGTGACTACAATTGTTGCCATTTTATGCCAAATTCCTAAAGTTGAAATGTGGAATATATAAAGAGTATCTATCCCAAGATAGATAGAATAGAAAGAGTGGAAACAACCACTTCCTGTGAATGCTTGTAACAGAATGTTACTAAAAATGTGCGCTCAACATTAAAATTGAATGTTTCTCTGCAGTTGAAGGCCCCATAATTGGGCAGCATGAATAATAAATGTAGATGTGTATGTGTCGGTGTCTGTGTCTGTATCTGTGTCTGAATAGAAATACGACTGTTGTGGCTGAGTTATGCATTCGAATGCCTTCCTAACTGTAGCTATAGCTGTAGTTTAGGGCAAACGAGGCGTATGCGCAACATGTGTATGCATAAATTCACGCTTAATTAGCAGCACACCCCTCCGAAGAGGGGACGTGGTGCCTAATTAGTGTTAGCAGGCGACTCGCTTAAATGTGTTATTTAATGTATGTGTCTGCCCCTGTGTATGTGTGTGTATATGTGTGTGTGTGTCGACAGGTAGCATTTACTCTTTGGCAGCTAATTGCCAGAGAAAAGAACATTCGGCCAACAACAAAATGAAAATTACTTTCAACTTCTTTGCACAAATTAAATTTAAGCCACGCTTCGCGCTTGTTTTTTCCCACTACCTTATTAACTGGCTTTTTTGACGCAATTATGTTGCCACAACATCCAACTGCCACCAGGTAACCACGCCCAGTTTGCAGCACATTTCGCGTACGTGTCTCTGCCGCTTCCATGGGAATCATCGTGTTCCTCTCTCTCTCTCTTTGCTGCTTGTGTTGCACGCACGTTTCACGCTGGCAACAGCAGCAAGCAGCAGAGAGGAGTGAGTGTTGTGTCTTGGTGTGTGTTTTTCAACTTTTAACCAAATTGTTTAACTAAGTAGTAAAAGCGCTTAAGCACGCAGCACAATGCACACACACGCAGACACACACACTCTCTCATGGTTTGCGGCATGCAACATGCAAGCATGTGCAACACACGCAATTTTACTGCCACAACATGGAACATTTCTAGCACTAAAACTACTTTGTTACTTGCGCTAGAAAAACTTCGCTTCTTTCAATTTCTATTTCAAACATTGTAATTAAAAACCATTAAATTTTGTATATCCTTAAATTTGTTAAATAAAAAATTGTGAATAATTGTTCACCTGCATTTAATTTCTTGATTATGTCAATTTAATATATTCCCTTGATAGAAAATATTTTTACAAACAAAAAACAATTCAAATTTTCTTATTTATTGTAAATTTTTTAGTATTTGCTTTTATTAAATAAGTTTATAATACTAAATTAAACTTTTTATGATAATTAATTACTCTTTATACTCCTTCTAAAATAGATTTATTAATTTAATTTATTAAACAAGACACTTGTAATTTAAAATGAGTTAAACGTTTTCCGTAAGTTGTCATTGCGATTTACAGAAATTTCTTCAATATCAATTGCGACTCATAAATTAAAGCCAACGCAGCCGAAATTCAGGCAAAATATCTAAACAAATGAAAAGTTGCCGCAAATAGAGCTGAGTACATAACAAGCAAGGATGTGAACAAGTCAGAAAGAATGTAAGCAGCAGCAACCGGAAAACGGATGACGGAAACGAGCTACATTATAGATGGGAATATTCTATGAATGCTCTCGTATGAGTATTCAAATTGGCATTCGGTTTGCTTCCCTTGACAGTAGTATAAAAAGTGAACACAATGCATTAGCATTGGTATTGGTATTGGTATTGGCTTTTGCTTTGCCTTTGGCTTTGCCGCATGCTTTGCATATGAGTATCTGCAATTCGAATTCTATTTGTCTGCAGTCCTTTTGGGTATTGAAAATCTGCACATAAACTATCGCTAAAGCAGCTGACATGACAAATCATTTACTTATTATACTAGCAAAAAAAAAGCAAATTTTTTGTATACATAGATTAGATAATATTCTTCTCTCTTTTTATTTTGTTTGGTTAGTTGAATTTCTGCTCTGATTATTCGCTTACCTTTTGCAAGGGACATGTGGGCATGTCGACATGACTTTGGCATCTGACCAAGCCATGAAACCAGCACATGACACAAATATATATACACACACATACACAAGTGTATGGCTTCCATTTGAATGAACAATGCTTGCTATAAAGTCGTATCCCCATCTCCATCCCCAGGCCTCGATCCCCGTTGGTTGCCAAAACCCAGCAGCTTGTAGTATTCCCGCATTGTGCTGCACTCAGACGGAATGCGCGCAGCTGCCATTTGCCCATTTGCCTTGCACAATTTATAGCATATCTATAGGGGCCAACTAAAGAGTGCGTGTTCTCTCTGCGTGTAAGTGTATGTGAGTGGGTGTGTGTATCTCTTTCTATATATGCATGTATGTGTATATGTGCGATAACAAGCGTTGCCTTCTGTTGTTGCATGAAATCTTATAAATTGCAAATTGAATTTAACGATAAACATCGAGGCGCACAGACAGTACATACATCGACTACATCGAGCATTAAAAGTGTCCACACACTGAGAGAAAAACACAATATGCTGTTCAAACATTAATAATATACTACTGTATAAAGCTGTTTAATTTATTATAGTATGTTAATATTTTAACACTGCACAGCAGAAGTAGTTACGCAGTACGAACTTTAAAATAAATGAAATAAAGTCATTTCAAATATTCATCGTCCACAATTTATAAATAAAGAAAACAGAAACACACTTAAGAAAAGCATGAATTGAATGCATAAATAATTGCATTATTTGATATTAATTGCTGAAGTCTAATTAAAAATAGATGTTGAGTTATATTTTTTATAATTTTTAGTTATTTTTTCTATGGTAAATATATAATTTAAAATTGTACAATATTCAATCAATTATGTTAATTCTAAATCCAATTATTTCGCTCAGTGCACAAACCGACAAATGCAATTCCAATATTGAAATTATACTGTCCAGTGCTGGGCTATTCCACTTATTGATGCTTTTCTTCATCTACTTCAACTGGTGGTAGTCTGCAATTGACATTGATTGTGTTGGTCAATGGTTTCACATTCGTCTGACAGTTTAGAAAATAAGTCAAACACTTATCGGCAGTTGCGAATATTGAATTGATATTAACGTGATTTTCCTTTTTTTCGTTTTCGTTTCAGGTGAGTTGCAGTAACTTGAGTTTAACCTGCGGCATGACAATCGAGAAGTCTTTATGTTCGCTTACATTAAGTATTTGCCACTCAAGGCAGCCACAAGCAACTACAACAACAGAGGCAGCAGCTCCACACGGATATTACATTTAACATTTACAACCACGCACGCTCTTACTCATTCACTCAAACTCACACACAAACTCAGACAAGCAATTATGTTGTGAAACTTTCGACTCAGGGCAGCTGGGGGAGAGCTCAAGCCGACATTTTGTTCCATAATTTATAAGCCGCCCAAATGCCAAGCCGGAGACAAAAGTGGGGAAAAAAGAAAACGAAAAAAGTAACAAACGCAAAGCTCGAGCCAGACAGCGTGGCGTTGTCGGCGACACGCCCCTTTGACGCCTACCCCCTTTCCCCCACCGCCCTCTACATGTGCAGCCAACAGGGCGAAAAAAAGGGGTAACACAGGACCAAGGAAAATCCAAAAAGCAAGAAAGTATATAAAACAACAGCAACGAAATGTGGCAGGCAAAAGTCAAAAACTAAACTCGCTTTTGTTAGAGTCGCGCCATGTGGCCATTACGGATGTCTGCGTATGTGCGCGTGTCTCTCTGTGTGTGTGTGAGTGGGTGGAACGACCGAAGTGTAAGTGTGTGGTACAAGCGTATGTGTGTGTGGAGCTCAGTCTCTGGTCATACCCTGTAAAAACGTTAGAGAGTCAAGGCATTTTTGGCAAGAATTAGAAAAGAAAACTTTGATAACAATTTTACATTTCATTATATAAATAATGAAATGACAATGAAACAATTAATTCCTGCATTATGTTGAGTATATTTTTTGCAGTATGCTTCTGTTTCAAATAATTATGAGAGACTCAGCTACACAATTACGTCTTCACATTGAATTTATAATGATAAACAAAATTGTGTGGGATAGTTTATTTATTATTTTATTTTATATAATATTTTTGTGTTTTTTTATGTTAAACAAATATCGTGATAGACTAAAAAAAATGTGTTGGCCTCAAATAGAATTTAAGATGTCAAACAGAACAATTAATTGGCTAGACTGAAATGTCTTGGCTGATAATTGCAGTTCATATGGAGCAAAACTTTTAGATTTATTAGATTTTTAATCCATTTTATTTTGAATATTCTGTTTCAAACTTTACGGAATGATGTCAGATTGAACTGAATTGAAATGTTTTCTTGGGAATTTTAATGACACAGAAAACATTTTATTTATTTATTAGATTTTTTTTACTTTGAATATCATAAGATTGAATTATGTTACAAATAATTAAATTAAATGTGTTGGCTTCAAATAGCACTTTACATAACCAACAAAACATTTAACGAATAGTCAAGAATTTCTAAAATTGATTTTCATTATTTTATTAATTTACATTAGAGTGGCGTATCTTTAAAAACATATTATCACATATATTTTAATTGCGCAGTATTTGTCCTTTCATACTTACAATTTTCTTTACTGCTTTTACTTGTCCCCTTGCACGTTTCCATGTTTAACCTTTTCCTCCCTTTGGCCACATATTGCTGCTGCTATCATGGCTGGAGTTGTTGCGATTCTATTGTTTCTTGCTATTATTGTTGTTACTGTTGTTGTTGTTGTCGTGCGCGCATAAATAATTCAGCACACAGACACGCAAGCATTTGGCTTTGTTGTTAGCTTTTTTTTTTGCAAGCCTACTTCTAAGCACGATTGTTGTGCGAGGTCAACTGATTTGTGGGCATTTGCACTCCACCTCGATTGTGGTCTGTTGCCACATTTCCACGTCACAGCTTTGTCGGATCGTAAAGTCAACTGTTAGCAGGGGTTTTAACTATTCATTTGCTATCTTTAAGTTGGTGAACTACACGACTATGTAGTGTAAAATGTTTCATACATATTGCAAATTTCCTTATGATTCAGACATTTTGCATTCAACCGATTCCCGCATGTCGCAGAAATTATTCAAAAGCCAGTTTCTGGCGCCCAGCACAAAAAGTACTTTCCTAAGCGATTTCTCAATTTGCATATGTTACACACAGAATTCCCACACACTCCTTCTCATTTATTATTTTTTTTTTTTGGTGTGTGTGGGTTTTTTTTTTTGTGGGTCCACTTGGGGACTCAACTTTCTGGCCTGCTCCGGCTCTCTCTGACAGTCAATTTGTCCCAAATAAATTGAATTATGTTACGTTCTTCTTTTGCTTTTTGTTCTGGCTACATAGTTTTAGCCCCACAAAATTGTTGCACTAACCTTTGGGGAGTAGATTTTCTGGCTGGCAAAAAGCTAATCAAATTACTTCACATATGCCAACATTGATGGCCACTTTTAATGGCATTATGAGAGAGTGACAATAATTCCAGTTGAGGGAGTTTAATTACAAACGCACAATATGCTAACCCAAAATGTATTCACGAAACATAACACGCAGAGTATAGTCGAAATTTTCATTCTCGTTTTCATTATGTGCAACCGGAAGAAGCTAAAGCGAATAAAACTGAGCGAGAAAACCATAAAATCTAATCTTACAAATTATACATTCTGAGAGCAAACACAAAAAAAAAAAACAATTAGTCAGCTCGAAATGAGGGAAACGACTAGAAGTTTCCCTGTAAGCAATAAATTTCATTCTGTTGTTCGCATTGTTCCTCATTTAACATTAGAATTAGCCTTCGTGTTTCGTCGAGATATTTTTGAATATGAAACCAGCAATGAACCCAAAGCAATTTGAACTTTTTTTGTTGCTTCGCACCCACATCGAAATCATGTAGGGAATGAAACATTTAGCCAAAGCTTTTCAGTGTTATTCTGCTGACAATAGAAAAAAATTAAAACACATGCAGTGCAGCTCATAACTCATAATGAGATGAAAAATTGTTAGAACGGCACTCAGCAAATACATAAAGGAAAAAGCGGAAATCCAATTAAAATTTGTGCTGCTTCCGTTTTGCATTTAGCGGGTTGCTAGCAAACAAAGCTTCACAACAAACACAGCAACAGCACAAGCATAGCAAAACACCACAGAGAAAAGTGAAAGAAATGCTGAGCGTTGTGAGTTTTATTGCATTGTTGAAAGACAGAGAGAGAGAGTGCGAGAGAGCGAGAACATTGCTGAGCACAACATGTGGTATACTTAATATGCCTGCTTGCAACTTTGTCGACATAAATTTAGAAACATTTAAGTGCATATTGTTGGGAGCGCCCATAAAAACTTCGCTTTCGTCTAAGCCTAATGAAGAAAAAGCCAATTGAACTCATTCCAGACGCCACTGTCATTGCGACGTACGTTGGGCGCAATTTTATGGCCCTTGGCGTTAATGCTCGAGCATTTCGTAGAAAGCTACAAGGCTGCTTAATTAGATTTGCCATTCGCCACTCGGCTATTCGGTCACTTGGCCCAACTTTCTTTCCGTGTCTGTCAAGTTTTATGAAGAGATTCGGAGAGAGTGAGAGAGAAAGAGAGAAAGAGAGAGCGAAGCAGAAGTAGAAGTGACTTCGCCACGAAACCTTCGCATCATAAACCTTTTCAGCGGAAGGGCGTCTACTGTGGGGATGCGTTAATGGAAATTAATATATTTATATGTAGTGTAAATGGGAGTGGGAAATGCTTGTTGACTACTGTTCAGGTAACTAGGCATGGTCGTAAGTCGCTTAATTGACTTTCATGTGAAGTTAAGCAGCGAACTAAGTACAATCAAATTAATGCCATTAGACAAAATTACTAAGAGACTGCGGGACCGTGTCGTCCTCTCAAAGAAAGTAATAAATACCAAAGAAATTTCAATAAAACATTTAATATTATTACGACAATTAGTTGTACTCTCCCAGGAGATAAATCTCATAAAGAGAATGTGTGCTTACAAAAGTGGTGAAGGATACAAAAGTAAACCGTGTCCCCAAGCTGATGTTCTAGTCAGCTCTCTGGCAAGAGGTGAACTCTTGATTACCGCTCAGCTCAAAAGTCCCGCCGTTGTCCCAAAAAGCAGTGACAGCTGTTAAAAACTGACTTTCAATTAAGACCAAACTCAAAGATGAGATTTGCACACGTAGCCGGACACGCAACGCAACGCAACCTAGAAGCAACAACAACACTTGACACACACACAAACACACACACGCACGCACACACCTCTTAGGTATACAAGTAAACAAGTTCTCGCACACACACACAACTCAATTCAGTGAAGCTTAACAGGCCATAACGAGCCAGGCCACAGGCGAAAAATGGTACACATTGGCCTCGTCCTTTCTCCTCATTCCCCCCACACTGCACACACACACTCAAATATGTATATATAGATATATGTATATATAAACAGAAAGTTCAGTTTTTGCTGAATGCCCGCCAGACATTTTTAAAAAACACATTCAACGCAAAAAGGACGAAACTCACGCAATTTTCCTCCTCCTCCTTCGCCTCTTTAAAAGTCTGCTGCAGCGCTCTATCTGTCTTGCTCTCTCGCTCTCTCTCTCTCTCTCCACCTCTCTCGATCTCTTTCTGGCTGCCGTGCTGTTCCTGAGAGACTCATAAATTTTGCAATTTCTTCATTGCCGCTAATTTATATGACGTGGCGGGGACAGGCCGGCAGGCAGGCAGCAAGGAGCGCAAGGACATGCGCTAATACAAAGCAAATAATGTGTGTTGCATACTTTGTGGCGTCCGCGACCCACGAGGCGCCACTCAAAATTGTTTCATGGCCAGCAGCAAAAACAAAAAAGGAGAAAAAAAAATACAAAATATTGTACAACAGAATATGAAAATGAAAATGTACAACAAAAATGAAAAGCAGAGAAAAAGTAAAGTGAAAAACACGTAACTTTTGGTTAACCAAAATGCCGCTGCACGTTGTAATCTGAATGGAGCGGAAGGAGGCGGATCACAGAGGAGAATGTGGAGCGGAGAGGAGAAAGGCCTGCAGCTGGCTGACCCACTCAATGCTGCTCCCCAGAGGCGGCAACCGAACCCCAAACACTGTGACGAGAGTTGTTGAGTTAGTTGAAATTATCTGAAAGTCCTTTTGGGCATTCGAACTGCAGGTGCAGGATGCAGATACAAATACATGGAGAGAAAAGTGCACTTTATACTTGGACATGTCAATGGTGGAAATTGTTGCAAGTAGCAAGAGCGGACGAAGCTTAAAGCCATGTAAGCTACTTTAAAACGTTGCACGGAAATATAAGCAAGTTAGATGGAATATTTGTTCAGTTTATGAATTTTACAGCAAGTAATGTATTAGCTCACAAGCAGACTAAATCATTTGTGACGTTTATACGCCATGCAACAACATATAGAAAACAAGGATAAAAAGATAAGGAGTTGAGAAAGAAAGAGCTTAACATTTGTAAAGAGGAAAACTTATACGACAGACAACGTTTAAGAAAGGCACACAAAAGGGAGTCCTAAAAAACAAGACTGCAAATTGCTGGCTTAAGGACCACTAAAAAGTAGCAATCAAACTTTGTGCACAAAGCAGAATTATATTGCGTAATCCCAGAGCAAAAACCGTAATTGGGCAAACCACAAAACTTGACCACGTGTAAACTTAATAACCACTAAAATCTAATGGCATCATGGCATTCATTTGCTCGACTAGTTTTCATGGCAACGGCCAAAGTCTTGCTCAAAAATTTGTGTGAATTAAAAGATTTGATGCTACAAAACACTGAGCTCATTTTAGCCAGGCAAACATAGAGAGGGAGATAGAGAGAATACAGAGATAGGCAGGGAGAGGGAGATAGAGGGAAGAGTGAGAGGAAGATGTATGCGCTCTCCACTTGACCACTAACCATAAACTTTGTAGTATTATTTTCAGTCATGTTTTTACAGTGACTTCCAAGCAAAGTGACTAAGAGTTGCCGGCGGGGGAAAAGTCTGCTGCGGCTGTTGAAGTATGCTTCATGTGTGCAACAAAGTATGTGCAACATTTTGCATGGCTGCTGTCCTTGGCCCCCCTTCCGCCTTGCCTCCTCCGCCATGCTCCACAACTTGATTTGCTATCAAATTATGCCAGAGGATGGGGAGACACAGAGGGCTGAGTGAAAAGTGTCGTAAAAAACGACATGAAATTTTTGATACGTTCCAAATTTGACCAAAAAGTAGTTGCTGTAACAGAAGTAGAAGAAGAAGCGGTAGCCGCAACATCTATGCAACATTTTGAGGCATCTTTATGGACGCAACGAAATGGAAAGAGTGCCAAGAAAAGGAAGATGCGACCAAGCTGTTAGCCAGCTATTTATTGAACAACAAAAAGGGGGCGGAGACAAGTGAAATGGCTTTTCGTGAGTGCTTTTAGAATAAAGAAGGACCAACATAGACAGCGAGAGATCGAAAAGCTCCTTCTCATGTGTGAGAATTGTGTGTCCAAGGCGAAAGCCGCAACAAAAAGTCAGCGTCAAGCACGCTGCTCGTAGAAACAGGTAAAAGACTGCAACCCAACACGCTACCAGAGCACCCTCTCTTCTCCCCTCTTATTCCACTTCCCCAGAAGCTTTTTAGTGCGTTTGTGACCGCATTTAAGCACAACAATTCCGTTGCCACACATTCTGCACAACGCTCTTTGCCGTTGCCTTTGCCGCTCAGTCGTCGCTCGCCTGGCAAATTGCCATAAAAATTTCAAGCGCCACAAAATATGCAACGCTAAAATTTGTGCAACCAACTGCGTGACTGTTTATACATAAATGGATATATATACTAGATATATATATACAGATATAGGATATATATTCGAGTGTGCGTTTCACACAATAGTCGAGCTGTTGCCTGACATTGCATATTCGTTGCATATTTTCACCCAATGTTTTTGGCTGCTGTTTTTCTACTATTTTTCTTGTTGTTGTTGTTGTTGGTGTTGGTGGAGGGAGCGAGAGAAGGTGCTTTTGAATTAAACAGCGCACGTTTTTCGCACCTTCATGAAACGGAAAATGAGGAAGGCCAAATGAGCCTTGAGTGAATGAAAAGCGTTTAGCTATGCAATGCACAGACAATCGCAATTGCAAATGCTCCTCAAGAGAGAGAGAGAGAGTGTTGATGATCTCACTGCTTGAAGGACTTTTTGCATAAGACTAGTGCATGTCAAAGTGAGTAAACAACTTACATTTGTCTTTAAGGAATATAAAATTCACTCTTTGCTAACTAAGGAACTGCATTAACCTCGTTTCAATTGGCATTTGCCAAGAGCTTGATACGTGAATTCCGCAAGTGTTGGTCTCAGATCTCTCGCTCTCACTTTGTGCGATGACTCTTGAAAGTGCCTTGCGGCTGGCAACAACTTCTTTACTTTCCTCTCCACTCAGACATGTAACGACAATAACAAAATTTAAGCAGCCATCTTCAATCCCATTCTCGAGCTTTAAGCCGACCATTCAAGTCTGTTTCTGTCACCCTCTTGCGTCTTTTATCAACGCCCTCCAAAAGTAACCCACTGACTGAGTTGCTCTCAACTACATCCCACTCTGGCCCACACTTGCAGCAATGTGCAACGTGCAACATGCAACCTGCCGCAGTCTGGCAAGGCACGCACAACTTTCACTTGTGTTTAGTCTAGCATCACAGTCTGTAAGTATGCAACAATTTTGTTTTTTCCTCCCCCTTTTCTTTTCCAACTTTTTCTTTTATTTCAAGTCCCATGAGTGTCATATTTGTTGCCTTACTTGCACTCGCCGAGTTTGCAACTAGGGGCAAGGCTTGTGGTCTTGTAAGTAGTTGCTGCAACAACGCAAAGTCGAAAGTCTTTAACTTTAGCTGGCATTTGCATGTTGTCATTAGTTTATCTTGAAACCTTTCGGAGCCAGAGTTGAAATTTATTGCAGTAAAGGCTATAGGGTATCTTTTATTCGTTGTGTGCATATCGTTCGGCAACGTTTAAGCGCTTTTTAAGTTTTCCGCTTTGCCGGATATTTGTGTTTAAATTTCCGCCATCGAGAAGCGGAACGAATCCATCACTCACAGCAGCAGCAACAGCAGCAGCACATGGTGCTGGGCTTGTTTCTTCTTGGCCCCCCTGACACGTGCATGCCATTTTCATTTTTCAAATTGAATTTCCCGGCATTTTAATTTTTTATTATTTTAGGAAATTAAAACAGAAGACGTCGCTGTCGCTCTCTCACCCGTCGCCTGTCATCGCCGCAGGATTCGAGCTCGAAACCGAGACCGAGACAGACAAAAACCCGTCGCGAAATTAGTTCATTTGATATGCGTGATATGTGTGCACACCTTTATATAGAACTTGAGTGTCCCCTTCCATGCATCTGCCTTAATCTAGCTTCAGGTGTGCGTGAGCCTCTTTTAGCTCTCTCACTTCCAGACACATACTCATAGATTAGATACATTTGTACCCCATAAATCTCGAGCTACCTTTTGTAGCCTCTAACGAGTATTTTCGTTGTAGTCGGCCTCAAATTAATACACGGCAACATGATTAACTGTTTCGACTGCTCTACAGCATTTGCTATCGCAGGTTGTGTGGCATTAAGCGATTGCCGCGTGGGTTGTAAATTTAGCCAGAATTTATGTAATGTGGCTCCGAGCCCCATAAAGTTCACTAGAGAAATGGCAATTGAAATTGTGAGTATGCAAATAGCAGCAAAGGGTTATTGCCAGCTGGTCTTAAGGAAATGTGAATAGTACACATAAATTGCCGAAACTTACAGCTGATTTGTTGCGTTTCATATTTCGCAATTAAGAAATAAAATGTAGCATCAGCAGCCCCTAAGTGCAACTTTTCCAACCACCCACAACTGTCAGCTACGCTCAGTAATATTTTGATTGCAATCCAAAACCAAATTGCTTTATTTTGGGATTCACAAAACTACCCCTGAAGAAGGGAAAGAAAAACAACACACCTAGAAAATGCTTGATTAATGCATTTCAATAATGTTGTTGTTGTTATTTCTGGATTTTCCCTTTTCATGTGGCAAATCACTTCTTGCCTCCTTTTCCACTTTTCCACTTTCTCCCTTTTCGGGCATCTTTCATCTTTCCGCTGCCAATTCACAATTCGTTTCACATTTGCACTTTAATGGTTTCATTTGATGTTTTTGCTGATGTTGCCACGAGCAACATTCAGGGTCGCCAAGTCGAGGGGTGCAAAATGTTGCACCCATTGTGTAGCGGGGTTGACTGTGCCACATGAGTTGCAATATGCCTGGCGATGTATTAAAACAAATACCCAAACTATACCCCGAAATTTGTCATGGGCATCACGTTTGATTTTTGCGCAAATCACGATGCCAAATTGCATTTAACCTCATGATTGCTAAAAGGAATATCTACTCAAAGGAAAATAGGTTAATTTTTGTATTATGTAACTATAACAATTTCATTTCAGCAGCTTCTCTTCTGGCCATTCACATTTTCTTCCTTTGAGCATTTCCTTTTGTTTAAAAGTTTACTTTATATAATTTTTTTTTAGCCTTGGTTTCGACGTGAATAAGTTTCAAGTAATTTAACTTTTGACGAGTTTTCATTCTTTTGAGCTCGACTAAAGTGTGTTGCAAATTAAAAACTTACCAACTTCGTAATGTAGAATATTTGAGCAGGGGAAAAAACATAAATTGAAATGCTCACAATTTTGTAATCACTATAAAAAATATCCAATGAAAAAGCGCAATGAAGTGTAAATTAATTGTTCAAAATTATTGCTTCAATACGCTCAGTGCAAGTATGAAGCTCTTAATCAAAGCTCTCTTTTCCAACATGAATCTGAAATCTGATAGGAAACACGTAGAGAAAACATTTTAAAATCTCATTAAAGTTTGTTCAAAATTTGAGTAAAATTAAAATGAAACACTGCAGCCTTGTTTCATATTTCAGTAGTGAAGTTGTGCCGAAAATTATGAGCTTAAATTGAAGTGAATTTTCAGAGCAGATGGAAAATAGACTAAGCTCTTGGGTGATTATTGTTGAATAAATATGACTATGAAATGAAATGTATTTGACAAATGCATTTGGGTATAATGTCATAAATCAACTAATTAAATACATTTTAAATTTGGTTATGTTTTAAATTGGGATTTTCAAGTCTCTTTTTAAATGTTTTATATTGCATAAAAAACAACTCTTGGATAAACAAGAAAGAAAGCTCAGTGCGTAATTTTCATAAAAATGTATAAAGTTACCTAAAATACTAAAATATACAAAAGGTATATTGAAAGTATATCGATATAGTATTACTTCAACCACATTGAAAATATAATATACCATAGAAGGTTTGTGGGTAGCTGGTATAAATGTGGACTATACTTGCATATTGAATTTAGAGACAAATAAAACAAGTAAGAAAGCTACAGTCGAGTGTACTCGACTGTGAGATACCCGCTACCCATTTTGAATAAAATAAATATAATTTGCGGTATTTTCTCAAAATATACCGAATATACTGCAAAAATACTAAAAATATACCAAATGGTATATTTGGTATATCGACATAGTACCGCATTCAAAATATACCATAGACGGCACAATATACCAGATTGTCAGCCAAAGCAACTAAGACCCCTAGTAAGTAGGCGTTTTTGCCCATACAAAAATATTTCTTTTATAACTTCGACAATTTTTATCTGATCGCAACCAAATTCAATTCAAATCAGAAATCATAACTACTATCGTAGTTATTATATATACCAAAATTCGGAACTCTAGCTTTAAAATTACGCTTGTTATTCGATTTTTTTTGTTTTGCGGGGGCGGAAGTGGGCGTGGCAAAAATTTGAAACAAACTTGATCTTCCTGCAAACATAACAAATGTTGTCGAAAAAAAATTATAGCTCTATCTCTTATAGTCTCTGAGATCTAGGTGTTCATACGGACGGACGGACAGACACACAGACGGACAGACGGACATGGCTATATCGTCTCGGCTTTTGACGCTGATCAAGAATATATATACTTTATAGGGTCGGAGATGCCTCCTTCTACCTGTTACATACATTTCCTGCCGGCACAAAGTTATAATACCCTTCTACCCTATGGGTAGCGGGTATAAAAACGTATAAACACGTTATAAATGAGTACTCGAATCGTGTGAAGAACTGGGGCAAATGCTAATGTAATCCGTCTGTCCCCATTTTCATATAAACGTTGTTTATTTATGATTATTGTTATTGCACGTACATATAAATTACACACTGCCACACACACACACACTTGCACACACTCCTTGACTCTTTGCTCGAGTTGCAGCCAATTCGCATTCGGGTCATCAAATGGCTTCCATGGCAGCTGCGTGTTGTTGTTGTTGTCGTCGTCTTCTTGGAGACGCCATTTAAAAGCACGACAGGAAATGCAGGTTCATATGCGTGTGTGCGTGTACGTCCGAGTGTGTGCGTGTGTGGTGTGTGTGGCAGTTACCAGTGGCAATTCGACATGAAAGGGGAGTTGCTTTATCGCGCTTGGGTTCGGTTCGGTTCGGTTCGGTTCGCACGTGCTGACAATTACACGGCCAACGCCACAAACGGAAATTGAAAATGCATTGAGTTGCGGCATAGGCAGCTTCCGAGTCAAGTTTCCGTTGCTTGAGGCAACCCAAACACACACCATCACACACACATACATATTCGAAGTGAGCATTTCCCGCGCTTGCCTGCCATAACAACAGCAACATCATCTCCATCTCCATCCATGTTTCGCAAACTTTTTGTGAAAATTATTTGGAAATTTTTTCGTGCTGACATGGCAGCTTTTCATTTGCACACTTTTCTATTATGGATGACATGCCCCCGATACATCAGCTGCCCCTCCTCTACCCCTTCTAGTCAATGCTCCCTGCCTGCCTGCTCTCATATTCCTTGCCATTTCTTGCTTTCTCTCCGGCATTTTTGACTTTGAGGTGCAATAATAGCTAACATTTCCCGTTTTCTTTCTCGTTGTTTGTTGCGTGTTTCGCGTTCCACGCTGTGCGCTATTTCCCATCGCATCGTATATGTGTTGTGTGCGCTGTCATGTGTGTGCGCCGTGAGGTATGCAACATTTCTGGGATGCCATCGCAAGTGCGTGTTTTATTGCATAACTTAAGACGTTTGAGAGCAACTCGAGCTTTGAGACTGTAGCTGTTCCATCCGCATCTAGCGTTGCTTAGCAATACATAAGCTGCGAAAGACTTGGCTGAACTTTAATGCCGCAAAGGCTTTTCGCATGATTATGCATCGTTATATTGTATGCCTAATCAGCAGTGTACTCGAATTAGCAGCTAATTCGTATTTAAAGTGCAGCACAGCAGCGAGTACTACTTTCGGGGGGCGTCTCTAATGAGCTTAACCCGCATACAACCTTCAATTACAAGACGAAAATCAAATGCGGCAACAAAGGAAACTAAACCCAATTTCAATCAATTTGGACTAACAAGCGACAGATTGCCAAACCTAACGAATCAGTTTCGTCTCTCTGCCCAAAAGACCTAGAGACACAGACAGAGAGAGAGAAATGGAAATGCGAAGAGCGGGAGACAATGGATCGAAACTCGAGAGCTGATAAAACGTTGTACTACTGAGAACTGTCTGCTGAATTCGCAGAACACAACAATTTCCAGTTGCAATTGCAATGCAAGCAGCGAAGCGACAACGTCGAGACGAGACGAGACGACAAGCCAGCCAACAAATTTTACATTTGATTACAAAACCAAAAATCAGCTAAAGATGCCAGATAATTTGAGTGCAATGTTTTTGGAGGGTGATGAAAGGAAATCGATTTGAGTTTGCAAGCATTAAACGCCCAGAAAAGCGACTTAAATCCATAGACTAGACTAGACAGGAAGGAAGGAGAGCTGCCCCCACGCTCTCCTGCTCTCTTCGTTTGCAGCCAAAAGCAAGTGGCATCATTACTCAAGCAAATGGGGTCATCATCAGCAGCGGGCAGCATCAGCAGCAGCAGCAGCAATAACAACAGCATCGATGAGATGAACCATAGCCCATGGCCCAAAAGGACCCAAAACCCAGTCGGGACTAAAGAGGACGAAGGAGCAGAGCAGAGCAAAGCAGACCAGAGCCTTTGCCAACTCGAGGCAGACAACAAGTGCAATCAATTTGGCCAGCAACAAAATGAAGCAAACGACTCGACTGCCTGCCCCCATTCCCCATTCCCCAATCCTCATTCCACATTTCGCTTTGACCCCTCAAAGATAGCTGAGTGCAACTACAAGTGCAACTGCATTGTGGGTGCAAATTACGTGCCTGATGCTGATGCTGGTAATTGAAATGCAAAAATATTTGGAAATTTGCATGGAAGTTACCGAGCATCAGGGGCATGCACCAAAATGCAGCCGATGCGATGCGATACGATGCGATGCGTTGGCATTTAACAAAGCACAACACAACCCGATTCGGATGGTCGACGAACGAAGCCAACACTATTCATGCCGATAACGATGATGATGACGAGCATCCCGATGATAATGAAGAGCAAACTTTATACACTTGCGGTTAACGATGCATCTGATGAAGATGATGATGCTGCTGCTGCTGCTGCTGATGACGATGAGGCGAGTTATACAAAGGAAGTATCCGACAACTCGATTGCTATTATAAGTACGTAATATACGCACGATCGATAAGCATGCATAAAGCTAGTCGAGATACTTTTCAGCTCGCATGCAAGTATTTTGTTAAGTGGTTTTCTTGCAGCTGCTGCTGTTGCTGTTGCTGTTGCAGCTGCTGGTGAAGTGGCAACCGAGCCTTCCCCTTGGGTAGAGTTTTGTGTGCCGCAACATGGTTCGATTTGGTTAACTCAGTTGGCTTTGAAGCTTTTGTTTTCGCTCGAATGCTTTTGGCAATTTCAATAAATCTGCAACTTGGCAATCCGCACGCTGCGTATGCGTAATATTTGTGCAAATTTCCGCAGCAAACTATTCAGAGAATCAACATAACTTGCTGTATGCGTAAAAAATTTTATTTAAATTTTAATTACATATACGAGAAATTAGTCTTTTGGTTAGCATAAAAAAGATTTTTTTCAAGCAACTCTTTAAAAGAGCACAATTTTTCCGCCACTACCGCGACATTTGCAATCGCAGTGACTCTCAGGTCAAATAATAAAACAACCTGTGCAAAGGTGCAGCCATTTCAAAAGTCAATAAATTGCATTCCGTGCGGTGTCGCCACACACAACGTGTGTGTGTGTATGTGAGCTGAATGCCAGCAGGCTGCTTAAAAGAGCAGCAAAGAGCAATCCATTGCAAAAGCTCTGACCCAGGAGTGACCAACGCTCGCAAATACCCGCAGTTCACTCCACAGAAAACAAACATAAAAAACTGTCGTATTTTTAACTATTTTTATGCCTTAAAAAAACGCTACCTCTTTGAGCCTATAAAGTATGCATATGGAACCTTTCGATCAAGTCTATTTGCTTCCAGTACTCAGCTTGCCGTATGAAAATTCACTTTAAAATGAATTGAGAGGATGCTTTACCAAAAAATGATTGTCAAAATTGTGCTCGTAAATCATTTTTGCGCAGCTGTCGCTCCACTCTGGGCAGAGAGCTGAGAGACCGAAGGCGAGAGACTGGGGACTCTTTGGCTTAGACAATTTTGACAACTGCTCAGTGGACGAGTGACTGATGTAAGTTTGATGATTCAAAGCCTGGCCCTTCCCCCCTCCAAACGTAGGATCATCAACATTCGACTGGTAGTCCAAATAGTGTCAAAGTTGTTGACTCTGACTGCGACCCAAGGGCCAAGGCTCTCAGCCCAATTCAAATGATTTGCCATTAAATTGTTTCCATTTGCTGTAACCCGAACTGTGTGAGTCGAGGGTTGGTGTTGAATAGTAGTATGCGACGATGTCGCACTTACTAATGGCTCCCTCGTGAGCCATTTGATATGACAATAAAAGGCGCCTTACCTTTCTTGCATGGTGATAATGGAAAATTTTAATGCAATGCAATTAATTGTGCATGGAAATGCAATTGTGTTATTTTGTATATTAATTTCCATGCAAAAATTAAATATATAATGTGTAAATTCATTCAGGGCCATAATTGAGGGCCGGTATAAATGATTTAAATGCACACAGAAGCCTCGCTGGCTCGTTAATTGTAAATTGATGTGGTTGCAATTGAAGGTAATGTCGCCGCATTCAATGTTATCAATTGAAATGCAAGACATGTGGCAAGTAATTTCCCTCCATTGTCCACGTTTTACACCCTATACACTAAAGCAAATCGCAAACTCATTTTGCAAAATATTTGATTTGTGAAATTTTATATATCGAATAAAAGGGGTACAGGGTAATTTGGAGCACAGCATACCCACGCAGTTACACCTGCTCTTTGTTGTGCAATGTTCGACGTGCTTTTCATATTTCTCTGCATACATTTAAAACGAAATTTTAATTTTTTACAAATTTTCAATTATAATGTTGTACAATTGCAGCGCTTGCTTGAAGCGCTCTATTTATAAATTGTATTTTGCATATGGATTTTAATTAGTATTTTCGGTAAAAATTAACCAAAAACACAGCAAACTATTTGAAGTTCAAATTGATTTTTGCACTTTGTGTTTGCTTTTAGATTATGACTACTAAATAATGACTATAAATGTAAATTATGGAATACACGTTGAAGTTCAAATTGTAGCCGATAATTTAGGCAAATGATTGCTGTTTAAACCCAACTTTGATACGTGTGTGGTTTGAGAGGTTATTTCTGGCTAGAGACGTGATTTTATGCTGCGTAGTAACCCACACTTAGCATTAGGAAAAAAGGTTTAGCTCTAAGATAGCTTCGTTATTTGGCAAAAACGAACCCTAAGCAACCCTCAGCAGAGATGCAAGACACGTTTGCTAAGATATTGCTCCCCAATTGCCATAAAACAGAACCTCAGACCAAGAACAAGGAACGCACCAAGGAAGGAAGCAAGTCAAATTTACAGCAGCTGATCTTTTGGTTTATTAAATTTTTGCCTTTGTGTAACCCTCGTGATGCGATGCTCTCCACTTTCTACCCACAGGGGACAGTTTGACATGCATTTGTGCCAAGGGTTGTACTGTGCGTGTGTGTCTTGAGGGTAAGCCATTCAGCCAGCCTACCTGATTGCAAAAAAGCAAAAACAAACCAAAAGCAAAAAATTCCCAATCCCAACGTGGCAGCATATAAACAATTATGTTGTATCCAAGTGACTCAGACTGAGACCGAGTCTGAGACTCGGGCTAAGGGTAGATTTTCCTCTACTTCCTAACTCTAACTAACTGACTAACCCCTCGGGCTGAGCTGAACTGAGCTGAGGAGTTGCCATGTCGAAAGCTGGCATATGCGCAGCTCTGGCACTCAAGTCTTATTTATCTTTCATAAAACTAGCTTAAGGCTATGCCCAGCCAGACGATGTCCTAGTTGGGTCTAGAAATTAGTTTATTACTCGCCTCTAGATTTGATCCTAAACGAAAATTTGCAACACACAAGAAAAAACCAAAACAAATGAGAGTAGGAGTAAGCGTGGGCGTGGCATAAATAAACTCAATTTATTGTTTGCTTTTAACAAATAAAGAGCCAGAAGTCATAAATATGCAAGCGAAGTCTGTGCGCCTTTTTGTGCCTTGTGGTCGATTGCGCGAGTGCTGTGGCAACCCTGACAACCCTGGCAACTCTGGCTACCAATTGTTCGCCTCAAATCGTCTCCAGTTTTTATAAATATTTCAATAGCCACAAAAGAGAAGCAAAATGTGCAATAAGAGCAAACAATTTTCAGTTTTATAGCATTGGCATAAAAAGCAACAGGCTACCAAAAAACAAGAATAACACAATTGAAATACGAGAATTTTTGTAGAGGAGTTTAGGGAGACATCCATAGAAATGGCAGCACTGCGCGGCATAAATGATGAAACAGAAGGGAATGTTTTTAGATTAAAAGTGATCATGTAATAGATGAGAATGAATGTTAAAAAGTGGAAATTTAAATTCTTAAAAACCGAATAACAACATGTTGCGCTCTCGTAATTTGTTTTTGATATTTTTGTCGCTTTTGCTGGGGTGTAAAAAGCGTAAAAAGTAAAGCGCTTTACGAATTCTGTCATAAAATTTGCAACAACATTACAAACTGTCAACTGCAGTTGACATCTTACGCAGCTTTTGTGTCACTTTTCACAGCTTTTCCAACGTCAGGAGCCTTGCAGCTGTCACACAATTTTGCCCCAAAAGGTAGAATTTTCCTATGCGTGTTTCGCTCTCTGTACAAGTTGTCGCAGGTCAAGCGAAGTACGCTTGGGTTAACAGCTGTTTGGGAATTTATTTAGAAGCATATAAAAACAAATAAGAAGACTACAGTCAAGCGTGCTCAACTGTGAAATACACCTACCTATATTTGGTACAAGTGTTGTATTATAACTGAAATATACCAAAATTATACAATTTAGATATAATATCAAAATAAACTATAGAATACTAAATATACTAGAATGTCAATGACTGCCAGACAGTCAGACATTACCATAACATAAACTGTTGACGCTGATCATACCAATATGTATACCAATAATAATATGTATACTTTTTATAAGATGGGCAGAATTCTCCTTCTGTTAGTTATACCAAGATATGCCAAATATGTACATTTTTCGATATACTACATTATTAAAAATATACCATAGAGTACTAAATATACCAGATTGTCAACGACAGTCAGGCAGCCGGACATTTATGCATCGTTGTATATATGTACATATCATATGGGATCAGAGATGACTCCTTTTGTTCGTTACACATATTTCGTTTACACCCAAAATTATAATAACCCTATGGATGGCGGGTATTTAGTAAAAGAAACGATGAATATAGTCGGTGCATAATCCCTATTAAAAGCAAACAATTAAAATGAAAATACTTTATTAATTATGTGCAAACACAATAGACAATCCCTAACTGAAACGGATAAATTGAAAATCATAATTAACTAAACCAATTGATGCATAAATAAGCCTGCACTGAATAGACTCGCAAGTAATCATACCTCTGCAGGTTCTCTCAACTTCTACACAATGGCATAGAATCGTGCATTTAAGCCACCCACTTAATTGAAAATCAAAGCTGCATGCAACATCTCAGCCTCAACTAATCAGACGCTACTGCTGCTAAGCGTCTACTTTACAGCTAAATTAATTAGCAGCTAATTAAACGATGCACATATTTATATTGGACTTCTCCGCCACCTCGTCTGTCAGTTTGTCAGTTTATCAATGTGTCAAGTCTGCAAGTCTAGCAGCGCGTGCTTAAAAATTAACCATTCGTGGTCGCAATTGAGAGTGGCAAGTGAGCTATTGAAAACCACATTCAGAGTCAGCCAGTGGCTAATCTGTCACCTCCCTGCCTCTTGAGCATTTATCAACTGCTGCCGCAATCCCTCGGTCTGTTCTCGTCTCTCCTCCTCCTTCTTCTCACTTGCTTACATTCGAGTTGATTAATTAAATTGTTGACAATTTTAAAAGCTTTCCTCGTGTTGCCAACAGCAGCTCCTGCACTCCTACGTTTCGCATTATTCACAGCTTAACATATTACTCTCTCTCTCTCTCTGTCTCTGTCTCTACTCTCCAACTTTCTCACTCGTACTTCAAGTTGTTGTAATTTGTTGCGGTTTTTATTGCCGCTCTCTCGCTTTTGTATCGTCCATTTCGTTTGTCTGTGACAAATGCACTAGAAAATTGGCTCCTTTTGCGTATGAAAAAGACCACCGCAAAATGTGTGGAAAAAATATCCATCTATAAAAGCAAATGAAATCATTCGAAGCAGGTGTAGGGAGAAAAATTACATTTTTGTGGTTTCAATGTGGCAAACAAAAGTAGCAATCGAGAAATACCTTTGCTCAAGTGTATTGACTACAAATCGACACAGTTATCTCACTTACTTCCACTGCAAGAGATGTAATAATAATAACACTTGAGCTGCTTAAATTAGATGTAGCATTTGCATGATGAAACAGCAAATTGCTCCCCATTGTTGCAATCAACTAATTACTATCGATACTTTAGCTAATATTGCAAGGGATTAAAAGACTCGCATCTGCATAAGTGTATTGTTTTGGTTCTGGCCATTCGAAAGTCTCGTATACATTTACGAGTGCCTGAGTATTAAATGGCTTGTATACCCTGGCACACACACACATACGCAGAACACGAAATACCCATTAATCCATCAACGTCCGGCGCATTAGCACTTAAATTTTATGGCCGAGCGAAATGGCAACAGCGAAAAAGAGAGAGGGATAGAGAGAGAGAAGAAAGTGGAGCTCCACTTGATGGCTGGCAGTAAGTCAATTTTAATTGAAACCGCAACAAAACAATTAAAACTAAGCCCGGTTCTCGCATGGCTTCGGAAAGGCACACGCTCGAGCTGGTTTTTAGGACCGGGTATAAACTTAACTTTGACACCAAACTCAATTAAAATGTTGAATAAAAATTGCATATGTATAACGTACGCCGCATACCGTATGCTATATGCTGTTTACTGTATGCGGTCAGGGACTATCTTTAACTAGTATGTATATCCTGTTGTCTGTATTCCTCATGCTGTGCTGCATAAATTAATAAACTTGATAGAGCAGCCGAGCCCAGGCAGCAACAGCGACAGCAGCAGGTTGTATTACATACATATGCATAAAAACTAAACGAGCTTTCAGCACAGGGCGACACGTACGCAGAGAGTGGCTGCAATTAAAATTTTAGTGCTCATCCTGGAGAGAGAGAAAGGAAGGGGAGAGGAGAGGAGTGGAGCGGAGTGGAGTGGAGGCCAAACAAGGACCATAAGGGAAAACGAGAGTAGTTGTTGTAGTAGGCGTAACGTTGGTGACACGTACGTCCGTTTTTCGAGTGCTCAAATTTCACTGCAAACACACACACATACGCACACAACTGTCAGCTAAATACACACACCCAAACACACGCACACAGGTGAAGGAACCACTTCCGCCAGAGCTGCAAATCGAAAGCGACATCCTGCTGTGGGCATAAATAAATTGTGTTGCATACTTTTATGCGTTCAACCTGCTGCTGCTGCTTCGCTGCCAGAGCTTTCGGTCACTCGTCTAATGATGCGTGTACTTACCAGCCTGTGTTTTTGTGTGTGTGTGTTTCACCCGCTGTTGCTAACAATAAAGCGGTGGTCATGTGCGTTTTTGGCAAGCGAACAAAGCGAGCCGAATTTGCCTTTGAAAAATGTCAACACACAATGACAAGGTAGCCAAAGATAGTATCTGTAGTGAATGGAAATTTAAAAGCAATGGCAAAGCAAAAGTTTTAATAGAATATTAAACAAATGTGCCAAGTCGAATTGTGTATGTAGTAAAACCCTTGGCAACCGCAATTAAAAGTTTACTGCTTCAAAAATGCATATGAATGTGTGTACATTCTATGTTATATGCAATGGCGATGGAGTATTTTGTAAATTTACAATGTTATTGTTGCCCTCATAGACCGCAGCAAACAAATGATTTGACCACAGACATTCCTGTTGACAAAAGGCCAAGAAATTCTTGGAGCATAACGAAAAGTAATTGCAAAATAGTTGCAGTTCAGCATTTAAATTGTAATTTACCAAAGAATTTCACACAATAAAATTTAATTATGAGCAAGTCATCAACACACACACACAAACATACACACACATACATGCACCGTTTTACAGTTTGGGAGTCACACATGCACACGTGCGTAAACAAATCACAATAGTTTTACATAAATTACAAGCAAATACAAAATATAATTATAAACTCACACGCGTGCGTGTTTGTATGCATATGTGTCAGTGTGTGGGTGTGTGAGTGAGTGAGTGTGGTTGTTGGTATTTAATACTGTTGACCAACGTTTGCTTTTAGCCTGTTTACTTAATTGAAATGACGTTGCCATTATTGTAATTATGGGATTTGGCTGCGGCGGTTGTTCTTGCTTTCGGATGCTGTGCTACTTTTATTTATGGCTTATATTGTTTGTATTTAAGGCTTCGCTTTTTGTTGATAATGTGGCATATCAAGTGTCAAAGAGCATTTTAAACATTTGACAAGTCATACATCGCACAAGTGCTGGCAGCTTGAAAATAATTCATGTTGGTGATTGAGGGAATATGTTTGTATTTTATTACTAAAGTTAAGATTAAATACCAAACCTCATTTTTATAAAAATAGTACTCTCTAATTGAGTTCAATAGTTCACAAATGATCGACTAAATATTAGCTTTTCACTTTTCACAGAAGGAACTGAATAAATTCGTCTTCTTCTGTCTTTTTTAAGCAGTTGCTCAATTCTTTATACTTTCTTTGTTTAATTGTTCCTAAGCAAGTTCCTTAAAGAAATCTTTTGACATATTAGATATATATTTATCTAATATATAATATATAAAATATATATTTATTTTAAACCACTTCATTTTAAATTCTGTTTTTATTGGAATTGCGATTACAATTTCAAGATTTAACGATCGATTTCTCCGAATACAATGTCGAGTGAGCCAACGATGGCCACAATATCGGCCAGCAGGAATTGTGGCGCCAACTTGGACATAAGTGCCAGATGGATATAGGAAGCAGGCCGGATCTTGCAGCGATAAGGTCGGGAGGTGCCATCGGACACCAGATAGACACCGAACTCGCCTTTGGGCCCCTCAATTGAGGTGTAGGTTTGTCCGGGCGGCACAGTGAAGCCCTGCGAATAGAGCTTGAAGTGATGTATCAGATCTTCCATGTCGGTCTTCATCTTGGCACGTCGTGGTGGACAGATCTTGCGATCATCGACCTTTACTGGGCCAGGTGGCATGCGATCGATGCACTGTTGCATGATGCGGATCGATTGACGCATTTCGCCCATACGCACCAGATATCGATCGTAGCAATCGCCTTGAGAGCCAATAACCACATCGAAATCCATGTCTGCATATGCCTCATAGGGTTGTTGCTTACGTAGATCCCACTTAATGCCTGTGGCACGCAGCACGGGACCCGTGCAACCCCAGTTGAGGGCCTCAGAGGCAGAGATCTTGCCAATGCCAATGTTGCGCATGCGCCAAATGCGATTTTCGGTCACAACATCTTCGACTTCATCGAGGCGCTCCTTAAACTGCACTAGAAAATTGTACAGATCATCGCTGAAGCCGAGTGGCATGTCCAACGAGACGCCACCGGGTCTTATATATGCAGCATGCAGACGTGCACCCGACAAACGCTCTGAGAACTCGTAGAGTTTCTCCCGCTCCTCGAAGAGCCAGAAGAGCGGTGTGATGGCACCGCAATCGAGCACCGCCGAGGAGATGGCCATGGTGTGATTGGTCAGACGCATCAGCTCGGAGCAGAGAGTGCGTATGTATTTGCCACGCGGTGGCACCTCAATGTTCAGCAGCTTCTCCACGGCCAGACAATAGGCTTGCTCACAGACCATGCACGACACATAGTCGAGGCGATCGAAGTAGGGCAACGCCTGCAAATAGGTTTTGTACTCGATCAGCTTTTCAGTGCCGCGATGCAGCAGTCCAATGTGCGGATCCGCGGACAACACAGTCTCATTGTCCAGCTCGAGAATCATGCGAAGCACACCATGAGCCGCCGGATGAGCGGGTCCAAAGTTGATAAACTTTGTGCGGAATGTGCGATCCACGGGCGGATAGCAGCGATCAGTGGCATCGGGACGCTTCTTCCACTTATCTCCCGGAGGATACATGACCACATGCTCGAAGTTCTGGTAGAATTCTGGATCCGGATTCCAATAGTGAGTGTCTCGCCACTTGTAAGGTTCTCCCGGCGGCCGAATGGCATCCCAATCAATTTCACATTTTTGCTGCATATGATCAGGAATCTCTTGACAACACTCTTCGGGGGTTTCTATAGAATTTGACAAAGAGTATTAATCAGAATATGTGCAAGATGAGTTACTTACTTGGAGCATCGCCAGAAGAAAAGAAACGCATGTTCGGCCACTTGGACAATGTGGGTTTCTTCAACGATAACTTAAAGTTGTACGCATCCAATTTTAAATACTTGTTGCGAAAGTTATTGCGATACGCATTAAATCGCCTTATTTCGGATTCAGTGAACAATTTACCGGCCAATTGGCGAACCTTTTCCATATGTCGCGACATTCTGCAAATTAAATTCCTTGACTCAACTAGCTGAAACTTTGAAATTGTTTTGGGGTTTTTGAAAGCTATGCACTATTATATAAGGTGTAATGAAAGGCTCCCGGGTAAATTGATAAGCATGGAATTTTTTTATGCTTTGTGTTTTGCTCATATATGTATTTGACATTAGACTTTTAACATTCAAATGAGAATGCCAATTAAAATATAAATTTAAAACTAAAGTTTAATTACTTCTCAACCGAATACTTATGAATTAGGTATGAAATTACAATTATTTTAGTTTTCCAAAACGGTTCTAAGTCAGGAGTTTTTCTGGGATTTCCCAGGGTTACTTTTAAATTGAAAATTACATCACCAAATTCCTACAATTATTAACTAAATTAAGTTAATATATCGTATTTTTACTTTATCAGAAGACTTGGAATCAAGTAATTACTATTTCAGCAAAACATGTTGAATGCAACTTAATATAAATTTAAGGTTAACAAATTGACTTTCTTTTTCCAAACAAGTTTCACCATATTTATAAAATCTATTCGCCTTCGTTTAATTGCAGATCTTTGATGATCATTATCACTTTGCGCATCATAAGGTGTCGAAGCGTTCCCTGCAGCCCGCATCACATCATCAGACCCGCCTCGACTTAGACGACCGAGTGCATTGGGCCAAGCAGCAAAGGGCCAAGTCGCGTTCTAAGCGTGACTTTATTCGCATGCGACCATCTCGCACCTCATCGCGTGCCTTGTCCTTGGTGGATGCCGTATCTTTTGACGATCCCAAATGGGCACAGATGTGGTATCTGGTAAGTAGGATAAACTATGGAAAGGTGCGAGTTCTTAAAAGAGTTTGAAGAAATACATACAAAACATTATATAATTTTTACAAAGGAATAATCGCAAAGAGAAGAACCAAATACTATTGCAGTTTTTTTGTACTTTATTTATTTTTAATGTGTGTTATTTTGCAGTTAAATTTATTCGACTATAATGATATCTTTATATGTAGCTTCTTCATTACAACTTCTGCAACACAACTGTAGAAAAAAAAAGAATACTGAATTCGATTTTTCTGAAGAGTTGTTAGAAAACCCTTCTACTTCTTTTTATGAAAATCCATCTTGATAACGACTAAATTCAAAATGTTGTTGCACAGAATCGCGGCGGTGGCCTGGACATGAATGTGATACCCGCTTGGAAGGAGGGCATAACAGGCAAAGGCGTCGTGGTGACCATACTGGACGATGGCCTCGAGTCCGATCACCCGGACATAGTGAACAATTATGTAAGTCGACTGAGGATGAGTTTTAAGAACGGAATTGCCAATACATTATTTATTGCACTCAGGATCCAAAAGCGTCGTACGATGTCAACAGCCATGACGATGATCCGATGCCGCACTACGACATGACCGACTCAAACAGACATGGCACTCGCTGTGCCGGCGAAGTGGCGGCCACGGCGAACAACTCCTTCTGTGCGGTGGGCATTGCGTACGGGGCGAGTGTGGGCGGGGTGCGGATGCTGGACGGGGATGTGACTGATGCTGTGGAGGCGCGTTCGCTCTCGCTCAATCCGCAGCACATTGATATCTACAGTGCGTCGTGGGGACCCGATGACGATGGCAAAACGGTTGATGGACCCGGAGAGTTGGCATCCCGCGCCTTTATCGAAGGCACAACGAAGGGGCGTGGCGGCAAAGGGAGCATCTTCATTTGGGCATCGGGCAACGGGGGTCGCGAGATGGACAATTGCAATTGCGATGGCTACACGAATTCGATATGGACACTGTCCATATCGAGTGCCACCGAGGAGGGTCATGTGCCGTGGTATTCGGAGAAATGCAGCTCCACGCTGGCCACCACCTACAGCAGCGGCGGGCAGAGCGAGAAGCAGGTGGTCACCACAGACTTGCATCATTCATGCACAGCATCGCATACGGGCACCTCGGCCTCGGCACCGCTCGCCGCAGGCATTGCAGCCCTGGTGCTGCAGTCGAATCAGAATCTCACCTGGCGCGACCTGCAGCACATTGTGGTGCGCACCGCAAAGCCAGCGAATCTCAAAGATTCCACTTGGTCGCGCAACGGTGTGGGCCGACGTGTGAGCCATTCCTTTGGCTATGGTCTCATGGATGCCGCCGAGATGGTGCGCGTTGCCCGCAACTGGAAGACGGTTCCCGAGCAGCAGCGATGCGAGATCAATGCCCCGCATGTCGACAAGTGAGTGTGGCTAAGCGATTCCCCTTCCCTTCCTATCCATTCTATACTGTCTTTTACTGTGCAACTGATCATCTGACTTACTACTTTATCATTGCCATCCTTAGAGTCATTCCGCCTCGCACTCACATCACACTCCAGCTATCAGTCAATCATTGCCTATCGGTCAACTATCTGGAGCATGTGCAGGCTAAGATCACGCTCACCTCGCAGCGTCGCGGCGACATTCAGCTCTACTTGAAGTCACCAGCCAACACCAAAGTCACCCTGCTGACCACGCGGTAAGTAAAGACATTCTAAGGAAATAACTGATGAAGCGACTCAATTCGTAATAGATTTATCATGGGTGAAATATCGATTACTTGGGTACATTCAACTCATGTTTAGTCACAAAAATGTTGATATGGATGGAAAATAAAAACAATCACTTGAACATCCAGTTCATGTTCAATTCATATTAAATTTATATTAAATGTTTAAATAACAAAGCTAAAGAATAGTTCTCAATCGTATTTCTCATAGGAATCACGAAAGCCAAAGGTCAAAGTTGTCTAAGTTTGCAAGAAAATTTGTTAGAATATAGGACTATTTCAACATTCCACTTTCTTTATGTAAATAGGTTTAAAATTCACCTCAAATATATGGTAGATACTTATTTATTTGTTTTGTAAATGGAATACCAAAAAAAAAAGAATTCATTTATGGAAATTAAACAGCTTAACAGTTTAAACAGTTTCTTTGAAACTTTAAACGTTAAGATTGAAAGATTTATTGTATATGAAGGTCCTGACTGAATGAATCCAGATCAATTCAGAATTTACAATATGTGATCGTTTCTTATTTACTTTTACATTTTACTATATATTTTGAATCTGATATTTTATTTTATGCTTATTGATTGACCTTGAATTTAACATATTTTCATATCAACAATTGATACTAAACTTTGTACATAAATGAAAGTATAGTATTTGTACATTAAATATTTCAACTAACGTTTTAATGAAACGAAATTCATCATACATCTATATGAACATGCTAAATCACAGGTCTACTTCTTAACAAATTTATTTCCTGCAAATACAGAGGTTAAGGTAGTATTGGCCTCAAGCGCCTTCTCTACTAGTGTCTGCTTCGATGCGCTGCACATTCAATAGTCTATTCAATAGACACTTAGCTAATGCTAGATATAATTAATTATTGTAGAAGTATTCTAATAAGAACCTATACAGCAAATAACCATATTGATGGCACGCTTTCACTTTTAAATCTCCTTTTTCCTCATAGTATGCATGATAACTCTCGCTCTGGATTCAATCAATGGCCATTCATGTCAGTGCACACCTGGGGAGAGTCGCCGCACGGCAACTGGCAGCTGGAGATACACAACGAAGGTCGTTACATGGGTAAGTTGAACTCTTCTTTGAGCTGAGCCCATCACAAGCTAAGCACACTAGTTACTGCAATTTCAACTCAACAACAAATCAAACGTTTTACATGCTGCGCTTTTGTGGAACTTTCCGACTCATTCAATTCACCTTGTTGCAAACCACACTTTAAATACCTTTGAATACTAATCACTCAATCCAAATACTGAATACTGCGGGGCACAGGCCATGCACTGTTGCGTGAATGGTCATTGATATTCTACGGCACTACGTTGACCATCGATCCCAATGATCCCATTTCGGTGCCACGTTCAAGCAGCGCCGAGGCAACCACGCCCAATTCGAGTAGCAGCAACACGGGCAGTACGACCAGCAATCTGCATCAGATCTATTCACCACAATATCCACGCATATCGCCAAACAACTTTGCCAATACCCCATCGGGTGGAGCCAAGTTGCCGCTGGGCAAAACACAGCCGAATAAGTCGTCGAGTCTGGTAACGAACAATCCGCTGCTGTCTGTTGTCCCGGCACCAGCTGGCAAGCAGGGATATCAACAGATCTCGGCCACATACGGTGTCATACTGGGCAAGAGCAGCAATAACAGCAACCATAACAATAACAACGGCAATGGCAATGGCAATGGCAACAGCAAGGGCAATAACAAAGGCAACAACAAGGCCAACAAGTCGAACAAGGCGGGCGAAAATGGCAATAAGAACGGCAATGGCAATGGCAGGGCCAACAAAAAGGAGCAAACGACACAGAGCACCACGAGCAGCAGCAGCAGCAGCACGACGACGAACAAGAATAAGTACTATCGCATCTCGCAGCAGGGCGGAGGCGGAGGAGGTGGCAAGGGAAAGGGAAATGGCTTGCAAACGCAGCGTCCCAAGGCCAGCTCGGGGGAGAAGTTCTTCGAGGAGAAGACGCGCAAAGTGATTGGCGAAATCGCCAGCAACAGCAACAACAACAGCAACAATCGTGGCAACAACCAAAACAACGCGACACGTCTTCCGATTAAGGCAGCCAAACAGGTCAAAGAAAGCAACGGCAGCGACTCACGTATTCCGAAACTATTCGAACGCTACGAGAAGATTCAAGCCATCTTCCCGGAACTGGAGCCGTACGAGAGCAGCAACTCGCCCAAATCAAAACCAGGTGGAAACGTGCAACAATCGCGCAAGCAGGGAAAACAATTTGAAGTGGAACTCTTCAAACCCGTCTCGAGCAGCAACTCCGGTTCCGGCTCTGGCAACAGCAAAGCGGGCAACACCAAGAAGTCTCCATCAGCGCCGCCGCCACCATCATCGCATCTTGCCACATTGTTGCCGGTGTTGCCAGCGGGTGGCAGCAGCTTTCTGCCCGATCAGCGGATACTGAAGAAACAGCAGCTGCTAATGGCAGCCGCCGGCGTCATCACCCCAGTTGATGTCTTTGCTGATGATAATGACAACGATAATCTTGCTGCTGCCGCTTCAGATGCTGTTGATGATGATGAGGAGGAGGAAGCGCAGGTGGAACTTGTGGCTGCGGGCAGTTTTCGTCAGGGCTACAGACCAAATGGTAGCTTATTTGTGCAACATCGCTGACAGCAACACTGCACTGCAACATTGAAGCTATTACATTAGCGAAACTCATTCAATGCAGTGCAGTGTTGTGGCCTCAACATTTTTGCTTATGATTTTCCTTGCAAAGTTTGACAGCCACTGAGCTCGTCTTTCATCAATCAACCGGCAAACTGTTGTAGCAAAATGTAGAGTGCAAAGTGCAACACAAAATTCTTGTTGCTCTTATTTTTGTTTGTCAGCAGCCAAAAATATTGCAGCACATTTTTCATTTTCTTGCTGCAATTTTGTTTTTTTTTGGGGTTGTTTTTCTCTTTATATTTTGTTGTTTGGCGCCTCAAGTAGAAAATTTTGTTTAGCTCTTTGTCACATCATTTGTTTCATTTCTGCTCTTCTCTTCTCGCTTCTCTTCACGGCTCGCCTCTGCTTTGGCAGATTTATTGGCTCTGCACTTGGCTTGTTTAGCCTTGTACCATAAATCAAATTGTTAACATTTTTGGTTGTTTGTCTTTATTTTTGGCTTTTAAAATGTTCAGTTTGATTTTGATTTTGCATTTTTGTTGCTCATTGTTAAATGTTTGCACTCTTCATTAACCTCATTTTGATGCCTTTTGCAGTGCAAGTGACACAATGGGACATGATTCTATATGGCACTGAGACACCCGCCCAGCCACAGGACGCCCCACATCCCAAGCAGCCATCACAGTTTCATTCGTATGGCGACGAGATGGCTCACAATGATATCGAACACGACGCCAGCGGTCAATGGCGCAACATGCAACAAGTAAGTCTGAAAAGTGCAACAAAATGTGTAACATATATAATGATAAATTCCACAGAATTGACAATTCTAGGGAGATAAACAAAATTTGGAAAATAATTAAGCAAATTAAGAATAACTACAAGCTTCAATAAGGATATCGAAAAGTTTACCAAAAACTACATTGATAAATGTAAATATTGGCATTCAAGAATTCTTTTTTCTGATAATCTTTTTACACAATTAGGAAAAAGATAAATATAAAGTGGTGAAGTAGACGAATAGTTAAACATGAGACCGTAGACATAACATATTATAGAAAGAAGTCCCACAAATTTTTCCAATTAAATTATTGCCGGTCGTGAATAAAATTAATTATATATACAAATTGTTAGAAGACACTTGATTATTAAGTTATGTCTCAAAAAACAAGCAATGTAATCTTTATTTCTATAAAGTATTAGCAGTTTGGTTAGAAAGAAATCTTATGCCACAAAATAAGTTTTCGGAATGATGCTGCTTACCACAATCGCTTGATCACAACATTATTAATAAGTAATACAACTTAACTGTGTGCTTTCACTATTAGTATTATTATTTGTTCTTTTTGTTTTTTTTTTTTTTTGGTAATTTTCGGGTGTTGCAGTGCTTCGCAAGCGGCTTGCCAGAGAGCGAAGTCGACAATAATGACGATGACGAGGACATTAGCAGTGTCCGTGTCCGTGTCCAAATGGGACTCCGTCACAATAGCGGCGCATCGTCGAATGCTTGCATGTGGCTGGCTTGAGTTGTATGATATGCTACTTTGAGAATTGACCTCCTAACTTGAGTCGTACGACAAGCAAGCAAAGCAGCTTAGAGGCTTTCACAGGCAGTGCTCTGCAAACTGTTAGCTGGGCGTAGGTAGAGTTGCAAGAACGTTGAGTTATTGTTTTTGGCATGCTTCCTTCGGTTTAGTTATATGTATGTATATTTTTTGCCTCATATTTCGTTCAACTAACTAAGTCAGCTTTAATGCAGCCAGCAAGCTGCTCATAAATTTCCCCCATACTTAGCATACACAATGTCCGATTTGCACTTTGCTCTGCTGCAGCTGAATTCAATTTTTGGCACTCAACGAGCTCGCTGACTGGCCTGGGACTGGGCAATGTGCCAAGCTCTGGTTAGACCAGACTGCCGAGTTCTCTTTGTGCGTGTTTTTTTCGCTTGCTGCGCTTGTCAGCGGCAGAGTGGTGCATTACTTAAATGCACCCATTTAATTTTGCATTCACGCACAGTTTGAGAGCCAGTGGTGCTGCAACTGCTGCCAGGGCATTTTTCAAGTGCACTTTTGCGCCTGTTGGCAGGCAACACTTTTTTCCGCTCGCTCTAAAATGGTCCGACCTTTCGCCTTTTGGCACCTATTGTTGCTCTAAAGTCTCTGCATGGCCTGCAACACTTTATCGCCCCTCTGATTTTTTTTCACTCTGTTAGCAAACCCTTTCCCTCTCTATCTTTGCGTCGCTATCTCTGTAATAAACTAAAAGTGCAGTGACCTTAGTTTTTTCGTTCGCCTTGCCGTTTGGCAGGCAGCAAACTTTTTGCATAACAAACATTTCCCCATTTTTTGTTTTCTGCATCTTTTTTTTGCTGTTGCCGCTTGACTCGCAACACGCGACGTCATCGCATGTGAAACAACTGTTAGAGCAAGCTAGAAAGAGAGCGAAAGATACACACGAGTTGCAAATAAGGTTGGGGTAAGAGAAACATCACATCAGCAAGTTATAGACAGACACTTTTTGGTTAGAGCAGCTATAAATAAACTCACACATACACACACACAGATAACTTGCCATACATACTTAAGTACTTATGGCCAAAATGCCAGACAGCGCGGCAACATGCAATGAACCACAGCGGATGTCAGACAAACTCAGTGCAAGAGGACGATAGACTGCGAATGAGTGAGAGCGAGAGCGAAGAGACTGACAAAAAATGGCGCTAAGACTCAATGAAATGGCCATGCAATAGGCATGCTTAAAGCATAGCAAATCGTACATTTCACTACACAAATGATTCCCTGTGAATGTCTGCATGTTTCCAGCGCAAAAATGACTTAATCTCTGTTGGAAGTTAGTTGTGAAACTATATTTAAGTATTGATTTCGATAAAGAATTAAACTTTTTTTGTTTTAGCCCCCGGATAATTATTATGATAATATTACGACGCATACGTCGAGTGGTATCCATATTAATCATTAACAAACTTTGTATCTCGTTTCAGGTGGGCGAAGTGGGCGTTGCCCAGGATCGTAGCAATGCTGCTGCATGCCTCAAGTGGAATGATCAGAAATGTTTAGGTTTGTCTTTAATCTTTCTACTCATAACACAAATCTTCTATCTGAACTTTAAACACGCCATCGCCAACAACAACAACAACAATGGCAACAACAACCAAATCATTAGATAATTCAAAAACGAATTTTGAAAAGTCAACAACAAAAAGAAAACAACTGTAAAAATTTTTTAAACTGATGCAAAAACAAAAAAATTTCAATTCCAATTTAAAGTTTGATGACAAACATAACAAAAAGCATTTTAATGCTTAACTTAAGCATTTCATAAGCTGGCAACAAAAACAATTGAACAATAGCTAAGTAAGCAACAAAAACAACAATAGCAAACAAAAGTAAAATGCAAAAAAAAAGTAATAAAAACAAATAGAACAAAAAAAGAAACAACAAAACACTGCAAGTCCAAAAAATATATACTAAAACTTTTTGTAGTTAAATTTAGTATTAAGTGTAGCTATATACACACAATAACACACACACACACACTCAAGAGAAATAGGCGTGGCTGAGAAAAGAACGAACAAATTTGAAGAAAACAAAAAAAAACAAAATCAAATACAAAAACAAAACGATGGTTGTTTAACGAAAATGTTTGCACATTTTCATCTTTTTGATTCGCACAAGCAACAAACAATAATTTAGTATATCCATGTATATTTTAATTGTTAAGGATTTAGTTGAATTTGTTTGTAATTATTATGTGTAATTCATTGTTTTCGTTTGTTTTTCTTTTATTTTTTGTTTAGTACCTTTGAATTTTCATTACATATTCCCCGTGCCAAAGTCATTTCGTTAGTTTCGCATGCATTGCGTTTTGGCATACAGTTGCAAGGAGACTGTCACAGCACAGTTTGAAATGCACCATTTGCAGGGCCCTCAACACACTTGTGTTAATACATTTGCTAATTCGACAAATCAATCAATCGTCTAAAGTTTTAATAGCACTGCTATCCTGCAAGTTTTGCATGCATTGGTTTGAAATGCGCTCTGTTGACTGAGTGCTTATTTACGCACATTCGCAGTGCCCTCAAAACTTATTTGCTATGTTATAAACTATATGCATTTCAGATTACCTTGCCAGGCCAGCCAAGTAGCCACAGTTAGAGCAGCACTGCCTGCTTAAATGCAACTTTTTTCTACATTTTTGTTAAATTTGTTTTTTCTTATGTATATCTCTTGTTTAAAATGCCACACTCGCAAATGGATGATAACACAACAGTTTAGAATTCATAGTAAAAGACTGTTTCGTAAATTTAAACGTAAATCTTAATGAATAACTGAAAACAAAAAATTTAAAGATTTAAAATTTAGCGGGCAGAAACTTGCATTAAATTCATAGTGTTAAGGCGTCAAAGCAAAGCAAACAAATTTTTGTATTTTAAACTTTAAACTGTAACTGTAACTGTAACTGAACAAAAAAACAAAACAATTATTATTAATAATAACAACAACAATAAAAGCAAAAGTAAACGAAAATGAAATTCTAGGGTGTAGGGTACAAGTACGAGTAGTATTAACGTAGGCAAGCAACAAAAACAAAAAAATATAATTAATTTAACAATTAAATAAATGTAACAATTTATATAGAAAAAGTTCCTGCAGTTTTGAACAAAGTTGCAATATAATAACGAAATAAACATTTCAAAGATACATAAAAGAAAAAAAAAAACAAAAAAAGAACCATAAAGAACGTGAAATTAGCTAATTTTCTAGTGAGCTTAGGCAATAACTAATTAATTATAAACAAATAATCAGCGCACAAAATACTAAAAAGGTTTGAACAAAGAAATGCCAGAAGTGAGCAAAAAGCTTCTAGTCATAGTCATATTTTGTGCGCTTCATATAACATGAGTAAATATAAATAATATATGATAAATAAAAACTGAAACCAAACAAAATAAATTTTAATTGATTTCCATATCAGAGAAAATCGAATCTTTTCAAATTGAACGACAGAATAAATGAAAACTCTCATGCACACACATATCTTTGTTAAAATATTTGTTGTTCATCAATTTCCCACAATGCATAAATAATGAAACTTGTTTGCAAAACCGAATCAAATTGAACTCATGGCAAAAATATGGTTTTAATTTGTCTGTTGTGAAGTGGAAATAAACCTAAACCTAAATAAAAGAAATCAAATGGCAACTCGAGTGCAATAATTAATTCTAATTCTCTCATACTACAACATAAGCAACAACAATAATAAATCACAAGTATTGTCTAATTTCCAATTTTAAATAAGTGACATATCATTTTGTATAGATTTGTCTTTATTTTAAATTTCGCTTTCACTTGGTACAAATTTAGAATTGGTCAAAAGTTTGTTGTTGTTTTGTTGAAATGAATAATCATATCGTAACCGAACAATAAACTAACCAAAACATAAGTATAATGTGAAATCACATATAGAACTATTCATATTTTAGTTTGTTTATTTGTTGTTGTTGGACTTAGCAAACTCACATCAAAAGTTTAAAGAAACGAAATGAAATTCAATTAAATAAAGCAAAACAAAAATGAATAAATACAATAATTACAACTTAGCCACAAACATAAAAAATCTTCAAGCATATAACTACCATACAATAATTAGCAGCAAAAGATAAAACTAACAATTTCAATAACTACTTTTTCCAAGTCAGGCAAAAAAAATCGAAATATTCAAATTGAATCTGATCTATACTCTATATAATTTCCAAACTAACGCTCTATCAGTGCTGGCTGCGGTACTTATGCTTAAATATTTTTCAAAAACCTTTATTAAAAAAATAAATAAAACAAACAATTAAAAATAAAGCCAAATTAATATTTAAGTCTAAACAATAATGATATATAAGTATATACAATAAAACGAACAAGTGGTACTAGGGCCTGGGGTAGCTATTAAAAAATTACAATTAAACAACACATTAAACTATAACAATTAAACCAATTTCGAGACAAGGAACTAAATTTGTGCGAAAAAACTTTTTAAATGTAAAAATGAAATGAAAATGAACAAGAAATTGAATTAAAGTATTTAGAACTGTAAATGAGATTCGATGGCCGCTATTTCAAATCAGCAATTTTTTATGTATGTTTTGTGTATATATACTTATATATATATCTATATATATATAATATATCTATATCTATCAATATAAACTATCTATGAGTAATAAATAAATGCATTGGAAACGTATTTTCAAATTGAACTGAAACTTTATTATGCAACAACAACTAGTTAAGCAGTAAGTCGAATGTGGTCCAAAAACATTTTAAGCAACTCCAAATCTGAATTCGAACACGATCTTAAGTATTAGCATATCTCTCGCATAAGTATCTTAAATAAAAGGTGAGTTTAGTTGAACAAATTATGCAACTTCTTAGTAAAATATTTACTATTGTCTTGTGTATTATTTGCTATTATGCTTTTGAATAACCCAAAAGTACTTTTCGTACGTTTCAAATAATACTCTTACTTACATAATTAGTTTTGTTTTTTTCTCTATTTTGGTTGCTGTGTGATATTAACACATTTTGATTGGTCTTCTCGTAACATCTTTTATTTAACAAAACACACACACACACTCGATTTCAATATGTCGCTCACATCGCACTGCTCATCGTCTGCTTTCCAACACTGGTTTCGGCACAGTAAACGCACATTCACCGACTATTTTATTTTATTACAATTATTTTTTTTCTTTCTGATTTTCGTATTTGAGCATGTTTTTTGGACTACTGCGCTTGCCTTTTGCCTAAATATACATAAATACTTTGAACTTTTTGTTGTTAATAGATCGGTTTCAGTTTCAGTTGAGACTTGACTATTGATCCAAGATTTTCATTTTATTCCGACCACATAAAACAAAAGAAAATATGAATGAAAACATGAGTAAACAAACCCACTGAATTTCGTATGTTGCCTTTGTTTTGTTACACTGTTTAATTCTCTTTCTATTTTCGTCAAAATTTTCATTTTCAATCGATTTATTACTCTACTAACTGATCATTAATATGTCATGTTCTTTTCTCCATTCTCAACACTGTTTTCGGAGGTAATTGGGTATTCCTCTATGTAGTGTTTATCTTCGTTTCGAATATAATTTGACATATGAACTAAAATTGTTTCCTATCTGACGCCCTCCACAGAGTGCCGTGATGCCAGCTACTTCTATGAGGATCTCTGCTACGATGAGTGCCCACTGCATACGTATGCCAAGCTAAACTATAACGTATTTGATGAGATCGATGCAGACAGCGATGTGAACTCTACAGAATCTTCTATCGTGGATATCAATAATAATGGTCTTGTCGATAAGGACGATCCTCTGCAGGCAGCGGAGCGTCGACGACGACGTGAGTCCACCACTTTAACTCTGACACCACGTCACAATCAAGTCTGCGCCAGCTGTGATGTCAGCTGCCTGCGATGCTACGGACCAAACAATTCCCAGTGCAGCACCTGTCCTCCGGGTAGCCAACTTCGCAAGTTGCCACAGACCAACGAGACATATTGCTACGCATACGTTGTACGCAGCACCATCGAACAGGCTGATGAACAGTCGGGACACACTGTCAAGATACAGTTCATGCAGTGGAGTACAGCATTGCTCATGATTGCCATGATCGTCTCCTTAGTTGGCGTCACAGTGGCCGGTGCTATGGTTTATTATCGACGCACCACCAAGGAAGAAGTATACACACGAGTGGCGCTCATGGCTGCAGACGATAGCGATGAGGACGAGGAAATATATAAAGCTAAATCACATCTTCCAAGCGATGTGATTGAATATCACGATGAACTGTGGCCACAGAAGCTGCCCAGTGATGCACTTGAAGCGGCCGAGGAGGAGGAGGAGGAACCGGCGGAAGAGAAAGAGAGCGCGCACCTTGTGCCTTAAATGCGAACATCCTTATAACACAATTAGTCATAGGCCATTTTTGTATTTAGCTACAACTCAATTTTTATTAGTTGCAATTGCTCGTTTTTATTTAAAAATCGTTAGACATTTCATAACATTTGCTGCGATCTATTTGCGACATGCATTTAAATTATTCCGCTTGTCTTAAAATGTATAAAATTCTTATTTAAATATATTTATCATAGTTATAAGCCAAGAAGAATTAAATAAATTATATCTTTTAATATTTATTTGTAGTTTTCTTTGACTTCAAAAGAAGTAAGTTAGACCGCCTCATAAATAAAATCGTAAATCAAATTTTTGTACTTTTAAATACCAAAGTTACCAAGGATGAAAACATAATATCAGCAAGGTATGTCGATATTTCGGACAGAACTCTTGGAAACTGATACTTGAAGCAGGCGAACATTACCGATTAGCAGGTGGATTCACTCCTTCCGCAAGTAAAAGCCATTGCATACTCAAGAAGCCTCTTAGTTCTGCAAGAAAAACTAAAATTTCTTACAGCATACTTTTAGGCGATGATATTCAAGCTTTTAACAATCAGAGCTTAAAAAGTGCAATTTTGAAAAAGTGTTGCATACAACTTTGGGTTTTTATGCTTATTCCGCCAGCTGCTCATTTCTGTTCGCTTGGTATTTCAACTACAAAATCAACTCTTTTTGGTCGTTGCAGGCAAGGCAAGGCAAGGCAACTGCCGTTTGTTTGCAATTTCTGTTGTATATTTTTTTTTATATTCTCCTCTTACATTAATTTGAACTACTATTGTGCATTATGCTAATTTATTTTATTTTTCAAACAAAACGAAAAAATGACAACCTTTTCCGCAAATTAAGTAAGTTGATTCATTTTGAAAACAATGTTATTAGATGTTATTTATTCAATTACGATTGCATATACTTGAAGTATGTACTTTAATCGATAATTCGAGGAGCTCTCATCGGCACGTCAATACATTCTGTTGACCACATAAACAGTAAGCTTAGATGAGTCGAGAATTATCAGTTGCTTATCAGTTAGGTTTCTAAGTACATCTATAGTGGAAATTATTGACAATGGCCAAGGGCTTTATTTGTGAACTGTGAGCCGGCTATATAAGTGCTGCAATCGGTTAGCTCCTGGAATAGTCTTTTCAAAATGCAACCGGGTGTCACAAGTGCCGCGCTGATTCTGGCTGGAGTCGCCTTCTGCTGCCTCGGACAGATTGGACAATCGTGTTCAACCATCGAGCAGCGGTTTAAGTTCAACAATAGTGACATCTATGTCAGGTTGCGCCGTGGTGAAAAACTTCAGTATGAGGTAATGAAGAGCAGTACAACTCTGCAGACTGTCACATTGGACAACTTTGTGACCAGCAGTAATCTGGAGGCAACCACAACTGGCAGCTACAAGCTAACCGATGGCACAACGAGCATCGAGTTCTCGCTGGTCAAGTCCAACTCTACCATCACCCATATTAGAGTGACCCGTGACCAAGTGGTCAAGGGCACACAACCCAAGGACTGCATTTCTCTCAATATTGGTCGCACACATTGGTACGGTGGCGCAGAACAGAAAGAGCATTATTGGCCAGTGGAACGGCAGAAGTATAGCAACTTCTCATATGTACCCAAGGAGCTGGGCAACATGGGAGTAGCTGAGCGCTACTGGCTGAGCAGTGACGGCTTTTTCCTCTATGTAAACAACACCACACCACTTTTTATTGATCAAAATTCAGTTGGATACGAGGGAAAACTCTGCATGAGCGCTCTCAGCGAGCTTCCTTACGATACGCGTGTGACATCGGCCAAGTTTAGTTACGAACTGGCCTTCGCCAAGAATGCCAAGGTGGCGCATATGTATGCCGTGCAGACGCTGCTAGGTAAGCCAACTGGCTACCCTGACGAAAGAATGGTTCAATATCCCGTCTGGTCTACGTGGGCGCTGTACAAAGCTGAGGTGACTGATGAGGTTGTACGTGATTTTGCCCAACAGATCATCGACAATGGCTTCGAAAACAGTCAGCTGGAGATTGACGATGATTGGGAGGATTGCTATGGAGCTCTCACGTTCCGGGCAAACAAGTTCCCAGACACTAAGAAGCTGACCGATGATCTCAAGGCGTTGGGCTTCCGGGTTACTCTTTGGATACATCCATTCATTAACAACAACTGCACGGCCATCTATGAGACAGCCAAGGAACTTGGCTACCTCGTCCTGGATCATGATGGTAGTGCGGATACTCAGTGGTGGAACAGCCAGCCAAAGGATGCAGCTTATCTGGACTTTACAAAGACGGCAGTGCAGGACTGGTTTACCACTCGATTGACGCGTCTGCAGACGGAAGATGGCATTGATAGCTTCAAGTTTGATGCAGGCGAGACCAGTTGGGTGCCCACGGATCCGGTTCTTCAGGGTGATGAATATCTGACGCCACTTCAAATCACTACCGACTATGTGCGGACTGTGGCTAAATTTGGAAGTATGGTTGAGGTACGCTCTGCACAGAATACTCAGGACTTGCCCATTTTTGTGCGCATTGTGGATAAGGATTCCGAGTGGGGATGGAACAATGGTCTGGTCACGCTGATCACATCGCTGCTGCAGATGAATATGAATGGTTATCCATTTGTGCTGCCAGACATGATCGGCGGCAACGGTTACAATGAAAAGCCGCCCACCAAAGAACTCTTCCTGCGCTGGCTGCAGGCCAATGTCTTCATGCCCAGCTTGCAGTTTTCCTTTGTGCCTTGGAATTTTGACAACGAAACCATTGAGATCAGCAAGACCTTCACGCAAATGCACTCTGACTACACACCATACATCATGAAGCTCTTCGAGCGAGCCACCGCAACTGGCGAACCAGTTAATGCGCCACTCTGGTGGATTTCTCCAACCGATGCAGTTGCCCAGGGCATCTACGATGGTAAGATCATATTTAACAATCTCAATCATAAACTTCGCAATCTTTAACGTTTCCTTACTTTACAGAATTTTTACTGGGCGATGACATTATTGCTGCGCCTGTGGTGACTGAAGGTGCAACGAATCGTGACATTTACCTTCCCGAAGGACAATGGACTGACGGCAACAACAGTAGTCTCGTTTACACTGGTCCCGTTTGGCTTATGGAATATGAAGCACCTCTAAACACATTGCCTTACTTTGTGCGAGTGGGCTTTACCTTGGCTTAATTTACAGGCTTAGTATTATTTTAAACATTCTTAAACTATAATAAGTTACAAGCTTAATAAAAGACAATCACAAATTATAAAAGGTACGAGTTACAGAAGATTTATTCATTTATAACATCAATATTATAGTTATATCAGAAATAAATAATAATTGCAATATTACCACAGACTCTAGCAGAAATACAAAATAAGCATCTATCGCAATTTTAATTACAAACTAAAACAGATCAAAACAAAAACGTTAAAATTAAGTAAGATAAAAGTGTTCCAATAACCAGATACACCGCTAATTTCGATGGATAGAAACTGCCTAATGCATTCGAGTGCTGTCAACACTATTTGGAGGTATGTGTTTACCAAGTGTCTGTGGGGACAATCCGCGCAGATAATCTTTGAGCAAGGGCTCTGAAGAATCGTTTGAACCAGGAAAACTAACTGTAGTGTTACGAAACCGTCCAAATTCTCGCTCAAACTCATCGGCATCCTGGGTCAAAATACTCTTTAGATTAATAACGCTTAAACGAAAAAAATATGAAATTGTAATTGAATATAATTAAGGATCAGTAAAAATATAACTTACTTGGATTCTAGGGTCTCGTACTGGTGCTGCACATTCTTCTCATGCATGGCTAGTTTGAGGACATGAATTCGCTTGGCCGCATGTCTCCATTGCTTTTTGTAGTGATCCCTTGCCTTGGCAAGATCATTAAAACGTACATTCTGGTGGCGTAACTTGTTGAGCATTTGCCTCAGATCACTACTGTTCGTTGCCCCGTGACGCAGCGCTTCAATCTGCTGCTCCATGTGACAAATGCGTTGCTTAAGCTGCATCTTCTCTTGTGCTAATTTTGAGTTTTCCTCTTGCATTTTGAAGGTGCGACTTTCAAATTGACGCAAGTGATCCTCAAGCAGGATAATGTGCTCTTCCAGTTCTTTGAATTTAATAGTATAGTTTGCATCCATGTTATTGGATTCATTAACAGGCGTTGACTGTGAATGCTTGTCTAATCGAACCTGTGTCGGTTGTTGGCTAAGACTCCGCAGATACTCCAACGCCTTTAGTTGCATTTCTCGTTGAAGACCCATAGAGACAGACAATATCTGTTGTAAACTCTCATTCATGTCGTTCACATCCCCGTCAACAACTTGCTTTGTAGTCTCAGCTCCAGCTCCCTTCGTTTGATCGTACATATGAACAGTAACCTCTAATCGTGACAACTGTGTATCCACTTCCAATTGTGATTTCGAAGTAGCATTGCCGCAGCATTCGTCCCCTGACTTGGCAGTTCTTGATGATTTCTTTTTCAGCATTTTCTTTCGTTGGGTTGTAACTATTTCAAGTTCACTAGACTCTGTCTCTGGCAATTCCTTGGTGTATCCATTTGTGACAGGCTGCTTACTGGTTGACTCTTCTGGTGCGTGGGCTAATGATTGCTTAAAAATTCGACTTGATTTTTGAGCGGAACTTTGAGTACTGCCAAGTTCTTCAAAATCTCTAGCTTCATTTCCTCTTCTGGCCTTTGGGAATAGTTTATTTGTGGGAGGTGCCATTTCTTGTGAGTTCTCACTAACACATATATTAACAGGTGATTTTTGCTTCATTGTTTTATGTTCTAAATTCTGTTCTTCATTTAACGACATCTTAATATCTATTTTTGAACGAGATTTTACATGGTTTCGATCTAATTTCTTAGGTGAGGACCTTATAGAGCTTCCTGAAAATGGTTCTTCAGTTAGATAGTTAGCTCCTTTAATAGTTTCTCCAATAAACCTTTCAGTCTCTTCTAACATAGTACGTTGATTCTTGTTGACCTCAACCCACCGTGCTCTTAAACTGAGCTCAGCCTTTGATGTCGACATTTGTTTCGTTTTCTGTGGTTGCTTATCTATGACTGTCTCACAATCTTCGGACTCTGCTTGAACGAATACCTTTGATTTAGTTTTTCGCGTGCCACTTCTTTCTTTAATCTCCGTGTCGGTTGTGGTGTCCGCCTCCACCGTGTCTCCGTCAACAAATCTTTTCGTAGACTTCCTTAAGTTTTGCGATTTCTGCGACTCGCAATCCAATTCGATATCATTCTCAGCTTTAAGAAAACTATCGTCAGACATCAAATATCTATTCTGTGACAATGGCTTCGACGTATTAGACGATTTATGTATAATTTTGGCCATCTCAGCGACTTCTAATTGCTCCAATTCGTCATCGGTTTTCAATAGACCTTTCCTCTGACTGAGTATATTTGGTTCCACATTTAATGCTTTATCATTTGATGTATTCTTTCGGACTGCCACTTTACTTTTCACATCGGACTCGGGCAAGTCCAAGTCCATCCTATCATTTGGTATAATTTTAGATCTGCGTAACTTGTGCACCATTTTAATATTCTGTTTATTGGGGCTATCTTTGGGAGTATCTTGTGATTTCTGATCGTATTCCTTCTCTAATTGTAACCACGGATCGTTTCCAACAATTTTAACTCGTTCCGACCTATTATTTTCCTTATGACGTGCACTTTCGTCCATTTGCATTTTTCTGTTTTCATTTTTAGTTTTAGTCTGTTGAGAAGAAGTCTCTTGAAGTTTAACTTTTGTTGACACTTCCACGCACTCCTTCGTTTTCTGAACAACGTTCTCCTCATATTCAACGGTTGTAATCTGGTGACAGAACTTGCTATTATTATAAAGCCCTAAAAGCTCAGCTTCGGAATCAATGTCCTCAGCCATATCAAGTATACCAGCATCTTGTTGCTCGATTTCCAAGGCATCCACGAGTCGTGTAAACTTCTTGCGACGCCCATGAAACTTGTGCTCGCCCCCATCACCTGAGTCGTGGGCATCACTCAAAGCAGGTTCAACGGGGCTTTCTCGTTCATCGGAGTCGGACAATTCAGCACCAACATTTAAGCTATTGATAGATACAGTGTCGGGTTTGCAATGTCTATCCGGATTCTGTGATTGCCAATCCCCAGCATTGTCAATGACCCGATCTTTGGGCACTTCATGTATGACAGCTTTGCTGGTCGCGCAATGCAAACTAAGCTGATCGGACTGTTGTTGTTCTTGCTGTGGCACATTGGATTGACCGCCTTGCTGACGCCAGCACACTTCCTGGATGTCCACTGAGAATGTGTAGTCCATGATTGGCTTCAGCTCGCGTGCGCTGCCCATACGACCAAAGCGCTCAAAGGCAAAGCTACCGCTTTGCATATACTTTCGTTGATCGGAAAAGTACAAATCTGATGGCAGCATTTTGCCAAAGTCCATGCGATAGTTAGCTACAAGCAAATTAATTTTAATGATAAAATTCGGGAATAAGCAACGTTAGTTTACCTATTGAAGTTCCCTTTATATACATGTTAATAGGCAAGTAGAAAATACGCTGAAAATAGAGCCGAATGCTGTTTAGCGACGACTTAAAACGCAAGCCCAACACATCGTCCAGTGTATAGCAATCCGATTCATTTAGCTTCAATTCAATATTGGTGACGTTGCCAACAAAGTCGAACATGAGGAGAACTGTGTCCACATCCTTGCCTTGAAATATTGATTTGACAAACCTGTTGAGGTTTTTGAGTTGCTTAAATTGCAGCACCACCTCAATGATGTCGCAGTCAACAAGAGGATTGTTTCCCACCTGCAGCAAACCCAATTGCACCAATGACTGAACATAAACATTAGCCTGCAGAAAGTTTCATATGTAAATAAATTACTTTGTCGTTAACTGAGCTTCAATTATATACCTGCGACTGCAACATGTTGGCTGTGATAGAGTGTCCTGGCGACTGCAGCGGCGGACCACGCGGTTGCTTCTCCTGTTGAAAGGAAAACTCTTAGAATGCTAAGGATATAAGTTAGTTAATGATAGCCACTCACTGCGTTATTGAAGACCATCAAATGCTTAAAGTCTTTGGTGTGCAGCAATGACTTTTTTATGATGGCCAGCATCAGCAAGACTTCCGGTTTGTGGGATCGAAACTCGCTGCTGATGCAGATCAACTTGTGCCAGAACATTTTCAGCTGCAACGGACTGTTGTTGCCACCCAGGCCCAGCACGGGAATTCCCCGCACCGGGAGCAACAGCGATCCAATTGTCTTGCGGGATGAACTGGCGGAATTGGAGGCAAAGAAAGTGACCTTTACAGGTCGATGATCGGTCTTGATCCGCTTGATTCCCGCCATGTCGCATTCCCAAATGCAGTTGCTGTTGAATATGATTGTTTCCGTGGTCACCGAAGGTGTACCCTCAACCTCAAAGTCCACCGAATTAAGTGCAGCATTCATAACAATCTGATCTCGTTCCCCTTCGCGCATCTCACGTCCATAGAAATTTATTGCTGTTAATGGAGTTCTAAATTTAATAAGATATACTGATACCACAAGCGCCTATAAAACTGTAATTGATATCGCTCTTAACATTTACATTGCAGCCAAGTGACAGTGACAAGACTTAAATTAACAGAAAATGTTAAGTAACAGAGCTGTGATGGGTAGCGGGTATTATAACAATGCAGAGTTCGGGACTCACCTTCAACCACATGGAGGACAACACAAAATGTGTTGTCTACAAAGCTGCCACTAGGATTCATGCTGCTTCGATCTGTTGCAGCCAATGGCCGCTGCTGTTGTTGCTGCTTGTTATTGGGCTTATTAACCATGGCGGACTGAATTGTTTTATCTGCACTGTACATTTGAACTCAGTAATTTAAAACAAACCTAAAAACAAAACTTGTAACAATGCACTCAACTGATTAGAATTTAACTTGTATTTGGTGTTTGCTGATGATCTATAATTTCTAATATAACTTAAGTTTGCCTTTATGGTTTTTCTTATTTTGCTGCTGCTTAATTGTCACACAAGCACAACAAACACCCGGCAAACTTTGTTCGGCACTTTCAACTGTCGCCATGACAACGGTTATATTCAACAAAACGATAATTTTCCACTATTAATCGCTAATTGTTATCGATCAAGGGTTGCATTGTAATAAATCGGGAAATATACTTTAATCAAAAAGCGGCAATAATTTAAATTCAAATACCATTTTTTATATTTTCATTTTTATGTCTGTTACATATATTTTTTTTGATAACATTTAGAGTGACAGCTAATTATTTTTAGCCAAGGAATCTGAGGTTTCAAAATGTCCGTTCTGTAGTCTATGATTCTTGAGTGCTGTGCCCTGAATGAAGCGTTCCCCGCACGTTTCACATTGATAAGGTCGCTCACCCGTGTGCCGTCGTATGTGCAACGTTAGATCATTGGACTGGGTGAAACTCTTATCACAATAGGTACATTTGTAGGGACGTTCGCCATTGTGAATACGCATGTGCTGCTGCAGCTTGTAGGAGCGGGCGAATCCCTTTTGGCACACAGTGCAAACATGGGGCCGTTCTCCAGTGTGAGTGCGGCGATGGCACTGCAGATCAGAGGAGCGAGGAAACGCCATGTCGCAGAAGTCACACTTGAATGGCTTCTCGCCGGTATGCCGACGTATGTGTATGATGAGATTCGATGAGGAGCTGACCGCCTTGCCGCAAAAGGCACAGAGGAAACTTTTGTGCTGTTTAGCCACAGTTGCTGCAGCCTTTGCTGCTTTGGGTGCATTTGCTATCGTTGGGCTCACGGCTCCTGGTGCGTGGCACTTCTTAACATGTGCTGTCAGCCGATCCTTGCGATTGTATTTCCGTGGACACTGGCCACACTGAAAGATCTGACCTTCAGCTGCAGACAACTCCAGCGATTGTGGTATCTCCTCCACCTGCTGATTGTCGTTGCTGGGATGTTGCAGCTGGATGTGTTGCAACAAGTTCGTCTCCCACATGAACTTGTAGCCACATTTAACGCACTTAAATTGCTTTTCTGTGTTATCACACAGCACACGACGATGATAGGCAATCAGATCGGAGGAAACGCTCTTGTAGATGCATTTATCACATCCCTCGGCAATGCGTTCCAGTCGATGCATTGCCTGCTGGTGCTGGTAGAGCTCATATTTGCGCACACAACGCAGCTGGCACATGCCGCAAGTGTAGTGCGTAGGTACTCCCGGAGGTTTGCCTTCCTCATCCGTTTCCGAGTCGTCCAAATGCAACTCATAGCCCAGCTGATTAGTGATGGAGTAGTTGAGCATCGAGCCAACATCATGATGGCTACCATTGGGCGTGGACATCAAGTGTGTACGCAATAAGGCAATTGTTGGAAAGCGCATATCGCACACTTTGCATTGGATGCACTTTTGACCATGCGGATGGCGACTGGCATTGAGGATGGCTTCGGCATATGGCAGCTGAGCGGCATTGATGCCATGGCGTTCGATGTGCTGCAGCAGATTGGTTTCGCGATAGAAACGGCGAGCACACCACCGACATCGATAAATACTGGAGTCCTGGGCATGCATTAGAGTGTGGCGAGTGAGATCCTTTTGCATTTTGAAGCTGCGGTTGCACTCTTGGCAATCGTAGCTCACAATTGGCAACAGACTTGTCGTATTCAATTGAATGCCTTGAATACTCGACTGTGATCCAGCCGCTTCTTGATGTGCCACGTCGATGTGCAACTTGAGATTGTCTCGCCAGCGAAAGCGCAGTGGACACTTGCGGCAAAGAAAACGCTTTTGAGCATTGCGACAGAGAGTACGATAATGATGCTCCAGCAGCTGCTCATTGACGAACTTGGCCTGGCAATGTGAACAGACGAGTGTCGCCTCTTGCCAAGTGTGCTGCTGCAGCTGATGGGCATAGAGTTGATGTTTGCGGGTCAACTGCACTTGACATAGGTCACAATTGTATTGACGTCCAGTGTCAGTTTGTTGCGATTCGGTAGAGTCTGAATCCGTTTCAGTTTCACTGCTGTCAAGACTGAGCTCAATCGCTGCCTCGTTCGTGATCGAAACGAATCTCTCCAACTCAATCCCTTTGCCCAGATCACGCTGTATGCGTTCAATTAATTGCTGCTTATCCAGGGGTGTCGACAGCTCCGGATACAGTCCGCGGCTAATGCTTGAAATGCTCTCCGGTTTGGCTCGCTCCCCTACGAACTCCACGCTTATCTGATGCTTCATTAAATGCGCTCGCAAATCAGAGATCTTTGTGTGTTGCGATAGACAGATCATACACTGGATCTGCTTGCAACCGTTCGGACGACACAGCTGTGTCAACACTGCTGGCATTCGCTGTAGTACACTTGCATCCATTTGCTCAACAGGAGTGAGCGGCACCTCTAGTTGCTGTTCGCCGTGTACACGAAGATGAGATTTTAGGCCATCCTTGCGATGAAACTTGCGCTCACAAAAACTGCACTCGAACTGTGCCGATGCCTGCGGCTGATGAATGCGCTTGTGACGCGTTAGATCCTTTGGCCAGATAAAGACCTGTAGAACAAATTAGTACAATTATTATATAAAATATTTCAGTTATACTTTCATTAACCTTTTCACACTGATTGCATTGCAATTTGGCAGCTTGTTGTCGTTTGCTTCTCAATCTAGTATTGTGCGTCTGCTCTTGATCCTCCTCTGTGTCCACCTCGTGCTTGATCGCCATATGCCGCTCATAATTCGTTTGCCAGATGAAATGCAGATTACATGGCTCACAATGAAAGCTTGCATGTCGTTTGTCGCAAATCCGCCGCAGATGTTGTTGCAGTAAGGACTCTGCCACGAATCCCAAACCACATTTATTACAAACATGAGGTAAATAGTTCGTGACGTCGCTGTGACGATCTTCTTGATGCCTCAGCAGTTGAGCGAGTCGAGCTGTGGCTACACCACACAACGTACATGAATGTAGAGCAGACGTCGATGTGGTTAGCTGCTCAACATCACTTAGTTCTGTGTCCGATGCAAAGAAATCCAACTCGCGACCGCTGCCTGAGCACGCATTGAAGTATTGCCCATAGTCTTGTACCTTGAAGTCATTTGAAATGCGTGTGCTGAGCTCTTCCTGACTGCAAGTCACACCATTTGGATAATGGTAACGAAAGTAGGCAGCAGTTTGATTAGCGTCAATTCCGCTTCCTCCATCGCCATGCTGAAGCAGATGCGACCGAAGAGCGGACATGCTGTGTAGTTGCTCATCACACAGACAGCATTGGAATTGGCGTTCTTGATCCGTCTTCTTTGAGCACCCGTGTTGTTTTAGATTCTGCAGCCAGATGAATTTGCCTGGACAGTTTGGACAGCTGTGGCGTTTCAATTGATTCTGACACTGGGTGCGTTGATGCTGTTCCAGCAGAATCTCGCACACAAACCCAATTTGACAAGTGTTGCAACGATGCAAAGGAGTTTGAGTGTGCTCTTCTAGCGTGTGCCGAATAAGGTGATGTTTGCGTTTAAAGGAAATATTGCAGGACAAGCATTGATATGCCGGAGTTGTATCAGCTAACTCTTCATCGGAATCGTTTAAACTGAGTTCGTAGCCATGGGCATTTATTATCACACAGTACTTGTCAAGTTGATCACTTCCCGTGGCAATCTCTGAGCACACCTGTTGCTTTATCTGTTCCAAATTCGACGCTTGGCTGTCAAAATGTTCCCTTATAACATCGCTATTATTGCTGAGATTGCACAGTGACTCGATGTTGACATGGTGATTCGTGAGGTGCTCGCGAAGCTCCTGAATTCGCTGGCACTTCAAGTCGCATAGCTTACACTCGATTCGCTTTAAACGCGCCGAGCTATAAAGGCGCTCTGCAAACCGCCACTCGTCGCCCTGCGGCAAAGTTGTTTGTGCATGCTTGGCCTGGCGTTTCTCATGCGATCGCAGATGGAAAGTATATTTATCCTTGCGTAAAAAACGCTTGCCACATGTATCGCACTCGTAGGCAGCCTGCTCGTAATGAACGCGTGCGTGTCGTTGCATATCGCGGTGCCACGAGAAGGTCTTGCCACACACATCACAGGCGTGTCGTCCGTCTTTGTTGATGACTTCGTTTTTCGATACACGCGCTGGACGACCGCGACGACGCTTTAGCGGCATTGCTTTCAAATTTGAACTGCATTAAAGAGAGGCGATAAGTTAGTTTATTAAATCTTTTATTATCATCCACTTACGTCTCTTCATTCTCACTGTCAGTAGCAAGTTTTGGTTTGCGATTGCTGCGTCTCAGCTGCGTTGGCTTCAAGTCTAGCACGTTGCCTCTGGCTCTGGAAAAGGCGACAGATAGTGACAAAAAATAAATTAGTAAACAAGAAGCTGCAGTCAAAAGAGCTTAATGTGAGTTCAAGGCTATTGCATTATTAAAATAAATTAGTGGGAAAACTTAATGTACTGCTGTGATACAGTAGATCATTTTATACTATACATTTTATAGGGTCGAAGAAATCCTAATAGTACAATCTTCAAATAAACTTCTACCCAGTAGGCAGCTAGTAGCTACAACTAACCATAGTTAATATATAGTTATGTACATATGTATACTTACTCAACTGATTCAGTTTTGCCAACATTGCTGTCACTGTCGCTCTCTGGCTGTATTTTAAGAGTTGCAGCAATCGCTTCCCCACCAGCAACATCCAATGCTGCTGCTGCATTATCTATCTGCTCCAAAGCAAGATCTGTTTCGCTCTTAATCTCATTCGTTGCAATGTCGATTGGTGCCTCATCGAGGCACTGCAAATTTTTGTGTAGTTTATGCAATAGCTGCTCGTGCACCTGGCGAGCTTGTAACACAAATGCGTAAGCATCTTCCAGCTTACGTAAGCAGTCATCACATAGATACTGAGGTAGATTGTCATCCAGCTGTTCCATTAAGGGCTAAAATAATATTCACAGTTAGCAAGTGCACTTTGAAATTGGCATTTTACGTACATCATTTTGTGTTAATTCATACAAAATGTCGCACCAACTTTTATTCGCATATTTCGCGTTGCGTGTTGAAAGTGCCAACAATTTAACATTGTGCAGCGCACATGTGCGGCATATATCAGTCGGCAACATGTTGTTTTGTTTCTTATTCAGTATAAAAACATTATATTATGCACGGTAAAAATAAAATATGTATAGCTATAAACAACAGCTGTTGTTGTGGCTGCGACAAGGGCAGATATATGTAAACACTGAACAGCTGATTGATATTTTGCAGCCCTGGCAGCACCGTTTGTGCACTTTGCATGTAACAATTGTTTAAATTACAAAATCTACTGAGCACTTGTTAAATAAGTCTTTCATCGCAGCATCCCACTTTTAATAATGTTTTACAAATTTTCAGCCGCAATAATCTTTGTTGCTTATAGCCAACTGAACCTATCGTTTATCGATAATCGTATTAACAGCTGCGTTTAACAGCTGATATGTAAACAGTGTGTACACTGTTTTGTATACTCTTGATTGATGGCAAAAAATATCGATGTTTTTAAAAGCTCTAGTCGAAGTAGAGTCTCTATTATTTTTTTCGGTAAATAAGATTTTCAAATAAAATTTGATTTTCAACAATTAAATCGAATTAAATAATGACGAGAACATGCCGAATATGCGGCGGGGCAGATGGACGCTATTGGATTGAGACGCCAGTGAATAAGTACGCTGAAAAAACATTCAATCAACTGTTATTGGAATTAACAAGACTTGAGGTGCGTAAACTCTCCTTCCCCTTCTCCGCATACAACAGAAATAAAGCAAAAATGATAAGAGACAAACGTTCTTAGGTCGCCTTGAATCATGTTGACAAGCTTCCGCCCTGGCTGTGTCGTGTTTGTGCAAAAAACCTGGAAAATGCCTATGATTTCGTACTACAAGCACGCGAATCCCACGAACTGTGGATAAAGAAGCTGTCAACCGATGACACGGAGAAGGGAACTTTTGAATGTCTGCGTGAGACTCCAATACAATTGCTGGACATTGAAGGCGTGATAATTAAAATGGAAGAACCCGCCGACCCTGCAAACACACCTCAATCAGATCCCAACATTTCTGTTGACCCGCTAATTAAGAAGAGTATTGTGGACGATGAAAGCGAAGATGATGATGACGATGTGCCATTGAAACAGCGTAAAGTGAATCAAGCTAAGTTGCCCATAAACCGCAAATGCAATATATGCGGAAAAGCCTTTAAGTACGCGACAAATCTCTTTAAACATAAACAGCGGGACCACGCGAGTGATTATCAGGACAAGTTAATAACGAAATCAAAGGGAGAAAATCATTCACAGCAATTCCTACACAATGTATCAAAAAGACCTGCGGTATCTCGAAGTAGTGCCAATTCAGAGTAAGTGCAATGAATCTTCATCAGTGCTATACTTAAATTGTATCTTATTCACTTTTAGCTTTGACAATGACGATGATAACTACTACAAATGTGATCAATGCGATAAATCCTACAAGTACATTATGCTGCTCATTAAGCACAAACACAAGGTACATGGCGTCAACCAGTTACCAGCGGTACCTATGCCAATTTCAGGACCCAAATCCAGTTCTGAAGAATCAACCAAAACAAGACCCACACAACGAAAGCGTTTGAAGCCTCCGAGCACTGATTCCTTGGTGCACAGCTTAATCAAGGAGGTTAAGTAAGTTAACAAAGTCGCAAGTCCATCATGACAATTAATTAATTGCTGTCTTTACGTAGAACACCTGAAGAGGAGGACTTAGAAGGCACCAGCTCAGATAATTATTACAAATGCGATCAATGCGAGAAATCCTATAAATACATTGTGAGTCTCATCAAACACAAGCACAAGGAGCATAGTGAATACAAAGATTCTGATGATGATGAGGACGAAGCATCACTATCCAAATATCCAACGGCAGCTGCCAATTCAAAACCCACACGCATCGATCGTCGGGTGAAAGGCTTCGATTTGCATCGCTGTAAACCAAATGGAATCAAGGAGATTCAGTGCATGATCTGTTTGAGAAGATTTGGTAAACTGAGAGAGCTTCGCAATCACCTTAGAGCACATCCCAATGACATTACATTCGAGGCTCACGGAGAGCCCATTGAACGCATTGCTGAGGGCTTCTATCGCACAGCTGTGGAGTCAACTGCGGATGGTTTGAAGACACGTATTCTTAATGATCTCAAGGTTGGCATGTACGGCCGATACTATTCCATCACCAATGAGGCGCGTTATGAGATGAATCTGGACAGCTCAGACACTGACAGCGATGGCGAATGTGGAGTTGTTGAGCGACGTAGTTACGCCTGCGAACTGTGCGATTCACATGCCGCCATTTACCCGCGCAAATTTCAGCTACATGAACATCATCGACAGCAACACACTTGGCTAGAGGCGCCATACATTTGTTCACGTTGTGATTCGCGTTTCCTCAGCGCCCAATTGCTCGATCATCATACGAATAAATTATGCCAGAATACCCTCAAGCGTTTCATGTGCGACAAGTGTCCACAACGCTTCTTCTGGCGTCGCAATTTGCGTGCTCATCTCGTCGAGCACAAAAACAAGGTGCGACTTTCTTATTTTGTCTTCGAAAATAAACGCAATATGCAATTAACTCTACCCATTCTATTATTTCAGCAAGAAATTTACCCCTGTGATCAGTGTTCACGCAGTTTTCAGGATAAAAGCGCGGTGACAAAGCATAAGCTGATGCATCACGATGGCAGCCACGAACTGATTCCTTGTCGTTGGTGCACTCGCACTTTTTATCGTCCAGCTTTGCTGCATAAACATGTTAAACGACATGGCTTCACCGGAGAGGATTTGCCCTTGGCGGAGACATTGCTGGCCTATGCCGCAAAGTCATCCGGACCTAAGTCGATCATTTGCAAACTTTGTGATATGCAGTTCATTAGCATAGCTGATTTGCGGCGACACATTTCCATGCAGGGTCACAGTGAAGACCCATCCAACTATATGATTAGCACAGAGGAAGGATTTGAGTTGCATCTGGATGAGACGGACGACAGCGATGATGAGACTACAACTACTAACGCCGCCCCTTCTGCTGGCAGAACCTACAAGTGTGATCTTTGCGATGCGACGTTCCAGCGGCGTCGTGACATGAGCGAACATCAGTATTCCTTGCATACCTTCGATAAACTACCACATTCCTGTGAACATTGTATTTACAAGACGGTCGACAAGGTTAGACGATTGAAGAATCATTATACAAATTATCGTATTAAACGAGTCCCAATTTCAGTACATGATGCAACATCATTTGCGGACGCAGTGCCTCAACGAGCAGAAGAAATTCAAATGTTCCCGCTGTGGCTTTAAATTCATGTGGAAGGAAAATCTGGATCAGCATATGAACAGCCAGCATACTCATGTGTCAAGTCAGGCCCCAGTTCAAAACAAGCGAAGTCGCCGCTTCAGATACCAGTGTCCGCATTGCTGGCGATCTTTTGTTGTACAACCGAGCCTGGATAAACACATACGCGACATGCACGTAGCCAAAAAAAATCCTGGCAAGAAGTATCTCTGCTCATTGTGCGGCCTGGAGGCGCTTACGCCCAACAAACTGGCAATCCACATGCAACGCCACAATGGCGAAAAACCACACAAATGCGATCTGTGCGAGATGTCCTTTACAGTCTTCTACGAGCTAAAAGTTCATCGTCGAAAGCATACGGGCGAGCGTCCCTATCAATGTACATTTTGTGCCAAGGATTTCGCACGCCCCGATAAGCTTAGACGACATGTTTACATGCACAGTGTAAGGCGTTAGATTAAGATTTAACTTCATTTAACAGCACTACGAATAAAATCATTGTATGTTACTTGAATGTACGTAGACTTGGGTCAATAACCGGTTAGCTTTTCTTAGTACTAGCTCAAGGTTAAACATTTGATAGATTTTCATGCAAATAGCATTTATTTAACTGATAGTTGGAGTACTTGATTAGCTCAACTTGATCTCTCATTAACTCCGTGAACACTCTAAGATGACTAGTTGGTTTATGCTTAATTTGAATACAAAAGTATCGCAAGCTGCATGAGCTTTTGTGAGCAGCAGACTCGCCGAGAGGGAGCTTTCGCTCAGTTGCATTTACCACTTCGGAGACGCCACACACGGTCTCTGGCAACGGATTAAACGTATATATTCAAAATGACGTCGACAAACACACCGGAATGGGTTAATCAACAGCTCTTTACGGGCTTACTTGATCATAATTATAATGATTTTGAAACAATTAAAAAATTTGTATGTACTGCGGCGATCAGTGGAGGCGAAAACTACCTGACTATTGTGCTGCGCATTGAAATTGGAATGCAAATGAAAGGTGCGTCCGACACAGTGTCATATGAAAAAGAGAATAACTTGAGCTTAATTCAACAGATAAGAGTAACAAAGAGATTAGTTTCATATTGAAAATTCCACTGGTAAACGATCGTGGAGATGAGCACGATTTTCACGATCTGTTTGTTACGGAATCTGATATGTACGATCGTTTAGTACCCGAGCTGGAAAAACTGTATGAGAAACATGCCTCGATCCTGGTGAAATTTAAGCCCAAACACCTAAAGTTCCCAGAGAATCCACCCAGTTGCGATTACATATTGATGGAGGATCTGCGCTCCAAGGGTTACAGAAATTTGGAGCGTATGTTTGGTCTGGGTCAAACAGAAATGAAAGCCGTACTAAAAAAACTGGCTCAATGGCATGCTGCGTCTGCTCGCAGGGTAGCAGATGAGGGAGACTACGAGGAGCACTACCAGAAGAGTTACATTTGCCCCGAGCACTACAAATGGATCGAGCAATCGAATGTCACATTCAACGTACCCTTCTTGGAATGCATGCAGCACTATGAACTCGATCCGGGTCAGCAGGTTTTGATTGTGAGAATAACTAACATGCATATGTAGAGACTTAATTATAAGAGTAAATTATTTATTTTCAGAGCAACTACACCTCTCGCATGACAGAATTGTATATGGATTTTGGTCGTATATCTCCAACAGATTTTTCTGTACTCAATCACGGAGATTTTTGGTGTAACAATTTTCTTTTTAAAGTGAATGACGGAGAGATTGAAGACGTCTGTTTTGTGGACTTTCAACTACCAAAGTATGGAACACCCGCCCACGATTTATTCAGTTTGCTAATGACAACACCAAACATACACATCAAATTGGATCAATTTGATCATTTTATAGAGTATTATCACAAAGAACTCGTTCATCATTTAAAATTACTCAAATATGAGCGCAAAATACCAACACTATCAGAACTGCACACAAATCTTCACAAACATGGTCTCTGGGGTATGTTTGACATATTTATTGTATATATTTGCATTTTGATTGATTATGCCTATTCTAACAACTACAGCATTTGTATGCGCTCAGCGAATGCTGCCCGTGTCGCTTTACCCAGCTAGCTCCGATTCGAATATAGAAAACTTTATGGGAGACTCGGAAGCGGCGATCCAATTCAAGCGTAATATTCTTCTCAATCCCAGTTATGTTAAACAAATGAAACTCATATTACCATGGCTCATTGAAAGAGGCTACATTAACTGAAATAGCGTCACAGACTACAATCATTTATAGACAAACTTGTATTACTTGCAACATTTTTTAAACTCAAAAAAAATACTAAGATATAACAACAAAATAAATTGCGCACTTATTTAAGATTAATTATTATTTTGTACGATTTTTGTGTATTTAGGGCAGAAGTGGGCATGACAATCATAACAAGTGAATACAAATTATCGGTCTATATCTTATAGTATCTCCTTTTCAGTATTTCATACGAACAGACAGACCATATACCAGATTGTCGACCAAAGCAACTAAGACTTTGCTCATACGAAAGTATTTCTTTAATATGTTAACTTCCACAATTTTTATCTGATCGCAACCAGGTCACTCAGGAATCATAATAACTATTGTTATTATTGCATACACTCTAGATTTAAAATTTCGCTTATTATTCGATTTTGTTGATTTGCGGGACAGACGGACATACATGGCTAGGTCGTCTCGACTGTTGATGCTGATCAAGAATATATATACTTTATAGGGTCGGAGATGCCTCCTTCTACCTGTTACATACATTTTCTGCCGGCACAAAGTTACAATTGCGGGTGTAAAAATAATTATTCAAACGAAGATTCCTTTAATCTTATCAGACAGAGATTCAGAAACTGTGCAACTGTGCTACCTGCCACTGACTTACCTACTTTAAGGTGAGTGTGACCTTGTGATCAGTCCTTAAAACGAAACACTTTCTGCCATCGCCTTTAGGACGCTTCATTCCATTATCCGTTGCGTTTTGTTTTGTCCTTTCGCGGTATATCCTTGTGCCGGTTGCATACAGCGTTATTATGTTATTATGCATCCGAATGTTGTATCTACGAAGTTCAGGCTTGTTATTTTTTGTTTTTCGTTTTTATTCGGTTTTATTTCACTTAACTGCAGTTGTTGATGTCGTCTTCGCTATGCTCTTGCACAGAATTTTATGTCCTTTCCTATCTAGTTTTCTGATTTTCTGCTTGAGTCTTCATGCATGTGCCACACTTCTTCAAAACATGCCGCACATGGCATGCAGCCACAAAAACATCCATTTGTTTATGCTACTTAAAAACACTAGACAACCAAGATAAGATCCTAAAAATGTATCCCACACACTCTGCGTTGTGGCATGATAATTACTAGAAAATGCACTCGAGGATGTCAACAGCTCATGCGTTGTATCCCGTAAATATGAAAATAAAGGAAGGTTCCTCCACGCTAGGACTCTCTAAAGATATGAAACTATTGTTAGCTATATATCTAGGATTCTAAGAAAAAAAAGGTCAAACAGAATTTCTCGAGTCGTTGCGTGCATTCAGTTGCATTTACCACTTCGGAGACGTCACACACAGTCTCTTGCCAAGGATTGTACGGAGATATTCGAAATGAAGTTGACAAACACACCGGAATGGGTTAATAAACAGCTCTTTACGGGCTTACTTAATCATAATTGTAATGCTTTTGAAACAATTAAAGAATTTGTATGTACTGCGGCGATCAATGGAGGCGAAAACTACCTGACTATTGTGCTGCGCATTGAAATTGAAATGCAAATGAAAGGTGCGTCCGACACAGTGTCATATGAAAGAGATAATAACTTGAGTTTAATTCAATAGAGAAGAGTAACAAAGAGATTAGTTTCATATTGAAAATTCCACTGGTAAACGATCGTGGAGATGAGCATGATTTTCACGATCTGTTTGTCACGGAAGCTGATATGTACGATCGTCTAGTGCCCGAGCTGGAGAAACTGTATGAGAAACATGCCTTGATCGCGGTGAAATTTAAGCCCAAACACCTAAAGTTTCCAGAGAATCCACCCAGTTGCGATTACATATTGATGGAGGATCTGCGCCCCAAGGGCTACAGAAATTTGGAGCGTATGTTTGGTCTGGGACAAACAGAAATGAAAGCGGTTCTCAAAAAACTGGCACAATGGCATGCCGCATCTGCTCGCAGAGTTTTAGATAAGGGAGACTACCAGAAGAGTTACATCTGCCCCGAGCACTTCAAATGGATCGAACAATCGAATGTCAAGTCTAACGTGCCCTTCTTAGAATGCTTGCAACACTATGAACTCGATCCGGGTCAGCAGCAATTAATTGTGAGAGTAACTAACCTAAATATGTAGAGACTTAATAAATGTAAATTATATATTTTCAGAGCAACTACACCTCTCGCATGACAGAATTGTATATGGATTTTGGTCGTATATCTCCAACAGATTTTTCTGTACTCAATCACGGAGATTTTTGGTGTAACAATTTTCTTTTGAAAGTGAATGACGGAGAGATTGAAGATGTGTGTTTTGTGGACTTTCAACTTCCCAAGTATGGAACTCCGGCTCAAGATTTATTCAGTTTGCTAATGACAACACCAAACATACACATTAAACTGGAGCAATTCGATAATTTTATAGAGTATTATCACAAGGAACTCGTCAATCATTTAAAATTACTCAAATATGAGCGCAAAATACCAACACTATCAGAACTGCACACAAATCTTCATAAAAATGGTCTCTGGGGTACGCATTTATTTATATACATATTTGTTGTATATATTTGAATTTTAATGAATCTTTCCTATTCTAACAATTATAGCATTTGTATGCTCCCAGAGAATGCTGCCCTTGTCGCTTTACCCAGCTAGCTCCGATTCCAATATAGAAAACTTCATGGGAGACTCGGATGCTGCGATGCAATTTCAGCGCAATATTCTTCTCAATCCCAGTTATGTTAAACAGATGAAACTAATATTACCTTGGCTCATTGAAAGAGGCTACATTAACTGAACAAGCGTCACAAACCACAATTATACATACATAGACAATATTATTCGCACAATCTATTAATCAATATATAGTATAAAAGTATACATAGAAATTAACAAAAATGATGTAGTTATTTAAGATGAATTGGCAAGTTTGTGGAAACGTTATAAAAGTAAGCATATATTATTATTAAACACCATATAAGGTTCACACTGTTTTGTTTTGGTCTGCTAATTCGTAGAGAGAACTAAAGAGAGAGAGAGTCAAAAGAGAATAACTCAAAACACTTACGGAAAGAGTTACCTCGTTTTGTTTTGGTTCACAAAATACTCTTATCAGATACCATATATGGTCAGAGAATATTTGCAAAGAGAGAAGGAAATTGGTTGTTGATAAAATAATATTTAATGCGAATAACTGAACGACGCTTTATCAAGTAAATACCGGCATACAAAGGTATATAAATAGTGCTGAAAAAGTCAGAGAATTATTTCAAACTTATTGGCAAGCACAGCAAATAGATCAGTGTAAAATATTACAAAAAAAAAAATTAATAATATTAGCAATAACAAACATGATGACAACAAAAGTAGAAATCGAATCAGCAGAAAACAAACCTGCCGATTGGGTGCAGAAAGAACTATTTGTGGATCTTCTCAAAGAGACGGTTAAGGGATTCTCCAAAATTAAGAGTTTCAAAACCAATTCAGGATCAGCTATAGGCGAAAACTATGCAACAATCATGGTCAGAGTGAATATTGAAGTCGAGCTCGAAGACGGCAAGGAAAAGTCTGTTAGCTACATGATAAAACTGCCCCATCAGCAGGAAGCGCACGAAAGGATGCTGGGAAATAATAATATCTTTGGCATTGAGCAAAATATGTATAAAACATTTGTTCCCGAGATGGAGCAATTGTATCGTGATGCTGGTGTGGAAGTGAATTTCGGTGCAAAGTCCTATGAACTGAAGGGTGCGAAGTCCCTGTATATATTGCTTGAAGATTTGGCTCCTAGGGGCTTTAAAAACATAAATCGTCTAGAAGGATTGGACCAAGCTCACACAGAAGCAGCTCTAAGAAAGTTATCACAGTGGCATGCTGCCTCAGCCGTGCGTGTGGCGACTAAAGGGGATTATCCAAAAGAGTTTATTTTTGGATTCTTTAAGGAGGAGAACCGAGCTGTCGTCACTGAGATTAATAAGGGTCTAGGACAGGCTTTCCTTAAATGCTGTGGAACATACGAGGGAAACCAGGAATATATAGAGCAAGTGGTAAATGTGAATCTTGAGATCTGTATTACAAAGCTTTATGAACTATCTGTTATCTTCTTCTTTCTGTAGAAATTGGCTGTGCCTAAGGTAACTGAGCAATGTTATAAGATGTCAAAGCCAGATCCTACTGAATTTAATGCCCTCAATCATGGTGACCTTTGGAGCAATAACATGATGTTTTTGCATGATTCATTTGAGAATATCAAAGAAACTTATTTTGTGGATTTTCAATTACCCAAATATGGATCTGTAGCACAGGACTTGTATTACTTTTTGATGTCATCAACGAAGTTCGAGGATAAAGTCAGCAAATTTGATCACTATATCAATTTTTATCATCAGCATTTGGTAGAAAATTTAAAACTTCTCAAATTCACGAAGCATGTACCAACTTTAAGCGAATTTCATATTTCACTCTTGAAATATGGATTCTTTGGTAAGTTGAAATAATACTATCTATATTATTATTGGTGACTATATTTACCTTTATCTCAGGTTACATTTCTGCAACCGGTGTTATGAGCGGTGTGTTGCTGGATGCTACAGAAATTTCAAAGTTTGAGAACTTCCTCAGCGACTCTAAAGAGGGAAACGATTTCAAGACGTTGCTTTTTTCTAATCCCCGCTATCGCAAACATATCCAAGCTGTTCTGCCCTGGCTGTTGAATCGTGGTGCACTTGAAGCTTTTTAAAATAACGTGTGAAAGCAACTTAGGATAAAATGCATTGCAAATAAATAAAATACAACCGAAATCCTTGATTCATCCCGTAATAAAATATTGTTAATCTATTAATTACTCAATCGTAGCTTTTGATCTATTGTATACAAAAATGTAGTTCGTTTTTTGATTTGTTGAGCACCTTGGATATTAATCGCTCAAATTAATTTGTATGTTTAGTAAATAGTATATATATATTTTTATTAAAAAACTTGTTAAGCACTAATTAAAGGCATGACATATCCTTGAGCGACTTTCTTTTTCTGTCTAGCCGCCTTATGTTATGTTTAACAATTATAAAATATTTTTGTAATAGATAAAGAACGATGAAATAAATAATATTATAAATCAGAACAACATAGGAAACCCAGTAAATGTATGCTTACATTGAAACATCTTGAAAATATATGAAAATTTGGAAACTTCAGTTAATACTTTATTATTTTAAAATAAAAGTTGAGTAATAAAATAAACTTTTCAACAATAGTGAATAATTTATAATGTCAGAAAGTCAAACAGAAATCTGCTGCCAAAAATGTTTAAAAAATATAAAAATTATTTACAAAATGAATTTATTTACTAAAATTACATTGAACTAGCTACAGAAATCTGTTGCCAACAATTCCATAAAATATATTTGACCAATAATTAAATTTAACGAGTAAACCAATTTTGGTAATATAGTGCTAACTATTATATCCTCCGATTATCAAAGCATCAAATAAAAATAAATAAAATAAATACAAAATTGCAATGAAATAAGCAAATAAATAATGAAATGTTTAAAATATCGAATCTATGAATTCGTCACCAGACTATCTAATGTGTACCATTGATTGCCAAATAAGGTTTAAGCTATTTTGATTGGTTTGTTTCTCTATGGCGAAAACATTGTATATAAGTTACTATTAACTGATTGAGAAACCGATAAAAAGAAATAGAAACACAATCGGTTTGTTTTGGTTTTTTCAACTGTAGCGACAGCAACAACAAGATAATGAACATTAAGAGAGCACCTAAAAAAAGAGCTTTACAAATTTGTTTGCAAAAGAGTTTGGTAGAACTGCCAATGCGTCATTTTGTTGACAAAACGCAGATACCATATAAGGTGTTAAGAGAGCGCAACGAGTGAGAAGGAAAACTTCTCATTCTGTGTCATAAACCACAATTGAAGCACGTTTGCGAGAAAGAGAAAGCTGCTTGGTCAAAAAACCTACATCAGAGCGACTTATAGAGAGGCGTCTTCAGCTGGAATCGTATAAATAAAACGGCATTCTGCAACTAGTCAACAGAAATCCATAGTTAAAGGAGAGAAGTGTTTTTAAATTGCAATAAAAGGAAAAAATGTCAACAAAATCAGAAAATAATGTGCCCGATTGGGTGAGTGCTGAACTCTTTATAGATGTTCTGAAGGAATCTGTTAAGGGATTTGCTAAAATTAAAAGTTTTCGAGTAAGGAATGGATCGACGGCCGGCGAAAACTATGCAACTATTATGCTGCGAGTGTTTATAGACGTCGAGCTGGAAGGTAATTGTCATAGTTTCCATTGAATAATTAACCCAATATAACAAATATGCAATTCATTAAAGATGGCACAGAGACATCGGTTTCTTATATGCTGAAGTTGCCCCATTTGACGGATTTCTTTAAAAAGATGTTGGAGAACAATAATATTTTTGAGTCGGAGTTCAAAATGTATAAAATATACGTTCCCGAAATGGAGCAATTGTATCGGGATGTAGGCATTGAAGTGAAATTCGGTGCAAAATCGTATGAACTGAAAGGTGCTGAAACCGATTACATACTTCTCGAGGATCTGACGCCCAGGGGATTTAAAAATGCAAATCGACTAGAGGGACTGGACAAGTCTCATTGCGAGTCAGCTCTACGAAGATTGGCACAATGGCATGCCGCCTCTGTAGTTCGTGTGGCCACAAAGGGAGACTACCCCAAGGAGTTGATTGTTGGGATCCTTAAGGAAGAGAATCGTGCAATGATGGTAGAAATGCAGAAGTCAATGTCAGAAAAGTTCATAGCGGGATGTAAGACTTATAAAGGGAACGAAGAGTATATTGAGCAAGTGGTAATTACAATTAATATTTGTTATTGATTCTCCAGCTACTAACGTTGTTTATTGTCCATATTAGAAAGATTTGCAGCCAAGGGTAATCGAAGGTATGTTTAATATGGGAAAGGTGGATCCATTGGGATGTAACGTACTGAACCACGGCGACTTCTGGAGCAACAATATGATGTTTTCATATGATGCTTTTGGTAAAATTAGAGACACGTGTTTAGTTGATTTTCAAATGTCGCAATATGGACCTGTTGCAAAGGATCTGTACTATTTTCTACTTTCATCGACAAAGCTTGAAGACAAGTTGACTAAATTCGACTACTATATCAAGTTCTATCACGAAAATCTTGTGAAAAATTTAAAGTTGCTCAAGTACAGCAAATCCATTCCAACTTTGAGGGAAATTCACATGTCACTCTTCAGATACGGCTTCCAAGGTAAATTGTGCTATACAATCAAGCAAATTATGAAATTCATATTTTTCCATTTTCATTTAGGGTACTTGACTGCAGTTGGCGTCATGTCCATTGTGCTACTAGAGCCCACAGAGGACGCTAATCTTGAGAACTTTCTCAACGATGACAAGGGCACTGATGAGTTTAAGTCCTCAATTACAACAAATGATCGCTATCGTAAGCACATTGAGATAGTTTTACCCTGGCTGTTGAATCGTGGCGCATTGGAGATTAATTAATCGCACAAAGTATATTTGGAATCATGTGATGGTACTTCCCCTCAAAACAAAAGCTTTCCTCATATGTACACATGAAGAGAAATAAAGTATTTATAAACAAACAATTAAAACATGAAGCTAGAATTTGTTTATCAAAATAAAACAAAATTCGATATAAAAGTTAATGAACGTGAAAATTTGAATTCGGCTTTAGTATACCGTTGCGGTGTATTTTCAATTGGTATCCAAACCCAAAAACCATTAAACAGATCATTAAGAGTTCTTAAATTTCTGTTTATCAGTTGGAAATCACGTTCACAGTAAATATGACATGATTCAAAGAGAATCCCAGAGAGCTTTGGAAAGCTTTTAAATGCTTATTGGCGAGAGTTGTTTGTTATGTACATATATAAATGTGCTAAAAAAGCACAATCTGCATTAGGATTGAGTCGACAATTGCCGAAACTACACCTCCAACTTCTGTGTTAATAATTTGAAGAGATAATTTTAAAGAGAAACTACAAAAAAAACATGTCTACTAAATACCCAGTGCCGGATTGGGTACAACCAGAAATCTTCCTTGATGTGCTAAAAGAATCTGTCAAAGGTTTCTCCAAATTCAAGAGTTTCAAGGCCAGCGCCGCGTTGGCGCCTGGCGAAAATTACGCGACTATCATGCTTCGAGTGAATATTCAAGTGGAGCTGGAGGGTAATTGATCCGAAAGATAAAAAAGAGACTTTTCTAATGTGATCTCATCATAAACTTTTGTAGATGGTTCTGAGAAAGCGGTTTCCTATATGTTAAAGCTGCCTCATCAGTCGGAAATGTTCCAAAAGATGTTAGAAGCAAACAATATATTTGAAGCAGAGCGTACAATATATAACACAATTGTTCCCGAGATGGAGCAATTATATCGGGAAGAAGTGAAATTCGGTGCAAAATCATATGACCTGAAAAATGCGAAGACTGATTACGTCTTACTCGAGGATCTAGCTCCTCAGGGCTTTAAGAACATGGACCGTCGTGAAGGTTTGGACCAGGCACATACTGAAGCAGCCCTACGGAAGTTGTCGCAATGGCATGCTGCCTCCGTTGTACGTGTTGTCAATATAGGGCCATATCCCGAAAAGTATAGCATTGGATTTTACAAGGAAGAAAATCGTCCGCTAATCTCACAAATGGATGAAAGCATGGCGAAGGGTTTTATAAAGTACTGTGAAACTTTTGAAGACAACCAGGAGTACGTAAAGCTAATGGTAAGTTTATAAGTAAATTTCCTATTATTAAAGACTTTTATTAATTTGATCTCGATTTCTTCAGAAATCATTGCAACCAAAGATCACTGACTTGGGGTTTAAAATTTCCAAACCAGACGCCAGTGGACTTAGTGTATTAAATCATGGAGACTTTTGGAGTAACAATATGATGTTTACCCATGATTCATTTGATAAAATTAAGGAGATATACCTGGTAGACTTCCAGATGCCAAAGTATGGTACAGTAGCGCAGGATCTGTATTATTTTCTGCTTTCGTCAACAAAGTTTGAGGATAAGTTGACTAAATTTGATTATTATATCAGATTTTATCACGACAATCTTGTGGAAAATTTAAAGATTCTTAAGTATAAAAAACCTCTGCCAACATTACGTGAAATCCACCAATCACTCTTCAAATACGGATTCTGGGGTAATTTGAATGTTTATAATAAGTTTTTTTTTTAATTAACTATATTTCCCATATATTTTTAGGTTATATTACAGCGATGGGAATCATGAGTGCAGTTTTGGTCGATCCCATAGAAACTGCCAGTTTTGATAATTTCTTTAACGATTCCGAGGAGGGTGCCAGTTTCAAGTCAATGCTCCACTCTAATCCTCGTTACCAGAAGCATATGAAACTTCTTTTGCCTTGGCTTCTAAATCGCGGTGTGTTTGAGGAACATTAAATTGAATTTATATTTATATTATTCTATGAAGGTAAATAAATTGGTAATAGGTGTTTTTGCACAATAAACTTCGATGAGTACAGGTATTTCATTTTAGAGTCGATAACGTGACTCTCAGCGTCGATATCAATAACGGAAAATTGTTCAAGTACAATCAATGAAACCTTTTTTAACTGTTTCCCAGAAAACCTTATGCATCATTTATATATTCAAGTGAATTTGTCCCATAAATTTTGTTGTTTTTGCAAATATCGCCAACAGAGCGAAGAACTTGTCAATTAGTTCAGAATGAACGGTGAGAGACGGTTAAATAATTAGCTAAAATTGACATGAATATTAAAAATAAGAGTACTCACAAAATTTTATAAAGTCTAGTTTGGTTTTTAATATAGTATTACTACAAAACAAAAACTCTAAAACTATTCAAATACAAAATTCCATATCAGTTAGTTGCTATTGAATCAAACCGCTTTCCATATTAAATGAATGAATGAAGCATATTCATGTTTATCATGTGATGGTACCCTCCCTCTAAAATAAAGCTTTGGTTACTGAGAAATAATGTATTTACGAACAAAGTGGAAAGTCAAAACTAGAATTTACTTATCAAAACAAAAGACAAAATTCGATATGAAAGTGAATGAGCGCGAGTAATAATTCGTAGCGTAAAAATCGTCGTAGTCTTTAGTCGACTTGAAGTTACCCTTCGAATATTGTGATTAATATATTTATCCAAAATGTTTCGTTTCTTTTCTTTTGTATTTCTATGGTCAAGGGAGCTCACTCTTTTCTTCAAAGCGATAGGGTATGAAAACAAGCTTTATATATTACTAACACACTAACATGTATTCAAAAGATCATTGAGAGAATTCTAAAATTTCTGTTTGTCAGCTGAAAATCACGTTCCCAGTAAATATGTCACGATTGAAAGAGAAACCCAGAGAGCTTTGGAAAGCTTTTAAATGCTGTCTGGAGAGAGTTATTTGTTATGTATATAAATGTGCTGAAAGAGCACAACCTTCATTAGAATTGTGTCGACTATTACGGAAACAACAACTCCAATTTCTGTGTCGATAGTTTGAATTATTTACACAGTTATAGTACTTACAAATTAACTATGCCGGCTGAAAATCCATCGAGTATAGTGCCCGATTGGGTGCAACCCGACATCTTTGTTGACGTGTTAAGAGAATCTGTCAAAGGTTTTTCTAAAATCATCAGCTTCAAGGCCAGCGGCGGCTTAGCGCCTGGAGAAAACTACGCGACTGTCATGCTTAGAGTGACTTTACAAGTCGAGCTGGAAGGTAATTGACCTGAAAATAAACAAATTGTTTGTCTATTGTGATGCAGAATATCGCAATCTATTGTAGATGGTTCTAAGAAATCGGTTTCGTATATGTTAAAGCTCCCTCATCAGTCGGATATGTTCCTTAAGATGTTGGAACGCAACAATATCTTTGAGTATGAGCGTACTGTGTATAAAACAATTATTCCCGAGATGGAGCAATTATATCGTGATGTTGGTGTAGATGTAAAATTTGGTGCGAAATCCTATGATCTGAAGAATGCAAAGTCAGAGTATGTCTTACTAGAGGATCTTGCTCCTCAAGGGTTTAAGAACATGAACCGAATTCAAGGACTGGATCAAGCTCATACTGAATCAGCCTTGCGGAAATTATCGCAATGGCATGCTGCCTCCGTTGCTCGAGTTGCCTTAAAAGGCCCCTATCCAAAACAGTATATAGTTGGATTTTTCAGAGAAGAAAACCTCGAAATGATTAAGGAAATGAATCATAGTCTATCAACGAACTTCCTCAAGAGCTGTGAGACATACGAGAATAACGAAGAATACATTGAGCATGTGGTAAGTGCATAAACTGTCTTAATCCTTTAAATGGCCTTCTTATATGGTCTTTCTCCATCTTTTGTTTAGAGAGCGGCACAGCCGATGATCACCGATATGTGCTTCAAAATGTCTGAACCAGATACAACTGGGCTTAATGTATTAAATCATGGAGATTTTTGGACTAACAACATGATGTTCTCTCACGATTCGAATGGCCAAATAGAGCAAATATATCTTGTTGATTTTCAGATGCCCAAGTATGGGAGTGCGGCTCAGGATCTGTATTATTTTCTATTTTCATCGACCAAATTTGAGGATAAATTGTCTAAATTTGATTACTATATCAAGTTTTATCACCAGAATCTCGTGGAGAATCTCAAGCTACTGAAATACACAAAGCCCTTGCCAACTTTACGTGAAATGCACATTTCGCTCATGAAATATGGTTTCTGGGGTAAGAAGCAAATGCCATTTTATCTTAATAGTTTTGTGTCTGGATTTTATTACCACTTCTAATTATTCTTAGGTTATCTTACTGCGACGGGTGTTATGAGTGCTATTCTGGTTGATCCCACGGAAAATGCTAGTTTTGATAACTTTCTCAGTGATTCAGCCGAAGGCGATGCCTTCAAAACAATGATCTATACCAATCCTCGATATCAGAAGCATATGAAATCTATATTACCTTGGTTATTAAATCGTGGTGTATTTGATGATCTTTAAATTAAATATATGTATATGAATATTTTATGAAATATTAAAATAATTGTACCTGCAATGGAGTGTGAAAATGTTTTTCAAAACAATGAAATTGTCGTAGACAATTTCAAGGTAACTATAAGTTTTATTATGATGATAGGGGGCAATTGTTCAGGGGTCATTCAACTTTGCTTTGTTTTGGAATACGAAAATGAATTGCATGGGGCCAATGAACTCGAGCATTTGAAAAAAGCACATTTCTAACTGCGCACTACGATTATTCTCTTCCAAACTACGGCAAATGTGATATGAGTAATAAACAGATTTAATAATAAGTTCGAAAGACTTGTTCCCGCAGCAACATGATGCTATCAATTTTAAGTTGACTAGCCAAAATTTGAAGTAAAGATTTCAAAAATCCCCTAACAATTCTCACACGTGTGGGATCATTGTATTTATGCTACTTTTTAAGCAGAAATCAACATTTGTTCAGAGTATTTTTCTAATTACTCTTTGAATTAAACACGAAAGTAAAGAGATACAGTAAGAGAGAACTACGATAGTGCTTATAGCGAGAGAACTATAAAGCTTTCACAAACTGCAAAAGCTAGATAAGCAGTCAATGCATCACTAAATGTGTAGAAGGTATGCATCGCATGTATTCAGTAATGAAATATTTGCTTATAAATTACATTATCAAATTTGTTTACATTTAAACACATAAGAAATTTTCATGTTGAGTGATTTGATGAGAAACGTCGCCAAACAGATTGCATCAAACTATTGTTTCAAAAGGCAAATATTACCGAACAAAATAAATTCGATGCGACGGCAAATAAAGATACTTAGCGGTTTGATGTTTTTGGTGCAGAATCAAATATTGTATATAACATGATGGAAAATTTGGAGCTGTGTTAATTATAAATGATAAATATTAAATAGATTTAACATACAAAAAATTTTTCAAACATTTATACACAATTTTTTTACCATTCTAAAATACTCAATATATAAATATCAGTTGGAAAGCTTATTCACACTTAAAGAGAGATTTTCGCAAAGCTCTTCAGAGCTTCTATGTTATGTTAAAAGAGAATTTCTAGCATATTAAGCTTACCTATGGGTATAAATACCCTTGCTTAAATGCAGAAAAACCATTAGAGTCGTATTCGCAATTCCGAACACAATAATGGCAACTGAAGTTCCTGACAATAAAGTGCCTGCTTGGCTGCAGCCCGAAATCTTCACTGATGTGTTAAACGAATCTTTTAAAGGATTCTCGAAAGTCAAAAGTTTCAAGGCCGAAAGCGGACTTGCGGCTGGCGAAAACTACACGACTATCATGCTGCGCGTGAATATTGAAATCGAGTTGGAAGGTAATTGACCCGAGCGTAAACAAGTTATTTGTATTGTGTGATGCATCGAAATATATTGTAGACGGTTCTGAGAAATCGGTTTCCTATATGCTGAAACTACCTCATCAGTCGGAAATGTACCAAAAGATGTTAGAAGCTAACAATATCTTTGAAGCAGAGCGCACAATATACAATACAATTATTCCCGAGATGGAGCAATTGTATACGGATGTTGGAATAGAAGTGAAATTCGGACCAAAATCATACGATTTGAAGAATGCCAAGACGGACTACGTCCTACTCGAGGATCTATCTCCTCAGGGCTTTAAGAACATGAATCGACTAGAAGGTTTGGATCAAGCACATACTGAATCAGCTCTTCAAAAATTGTCCCAATGGCATGCTGCATCAGCTACTCGGGTAGCCAATTTGGGACCTTATCCAGATAAGTATACTATAGGGTTCTTCAGAGAAGATGTTCGTCCCCTTATGACGGAAGTCAACAATAATATATTTAATAGCTTCCTAAAGAGCTGCGTCAAATACGAGGACAATGAGAAATACATAGAACAAGTGGTAAGATTTTTCAATGATTTGTTTTCAAAACTGTTTCAATTCGCCACTATCAATACAGAAAGCTGTTGGACTCAAGTTCACTGATAATTGCTATAGAATGGCTGAACCCGATTTGCCTGGCTTCAATGCTTTAAATCATGGAGACTACTGGAGCAACAATATTATGTTTTCCCATGATTCGTTTGGAAAAATTAAGGAAACATTTTTGGTAGATTTTCAGTTGTCCAAATACGGAAGTGTTGCACGGGATCTGTACTACTTCCTTTTGTCCTCAACTCCATTCGAGGATAAATTGACTAAATTTGATTATTATATCAAATATTATCATGACAATCTTGTGGAAAACCTGAAAAGGTTAAAGTATACAAAACCTTTGCCATCTCTACGTGAAATTCACATCATGCTTTTCAAATATGGTTTCTGGGGTAAGAACACAAACATTTCATCTTACTCAAATAATATACTTGCGATTGATATTATTTCTCGAATTGATCTTAGGTTTTTATACTGCAACGGGTGTTATGGGCTCTGTTTTGGTAGATTCCACAGAAAGTGCGAGTATTGACAACATTGTCAGCGATTCAGATGCGGGAGCTGATTTTAAGACATTGATCTACACTAATCCTCGATATCGGAAGCACATTAAAATGGTGTTGCCATGGTTATTAAATCGTGGAGCGTTTGAAGAATACTAAATCAAACATATGTATATGTGTATGTTGACACTTTCATATTTTGAAGTAGCTTAATAAAGTTTTTATAAGTGTTCTTGGCACTATCAATTCTGATGAGTAATGCAATTTTAACAGTATTAATGTGATTATTACTTTCAAATATTGATAAGAGAAAAGTTTTTCAAAGGTTGTTGACCTCAAAGAGTAAAGAAATGTTTAATCGAAAGAAAAACTTAACTAGTGTGTTTTAATTGTTCAATTATTAATTCAATTATTTGATATGTATATATAACATTTTTGGAAAACAAGATTCATATTAGACAAAATATGAATTTTTTAATACGACTGAAAATTGGTTTGTTATTATTATTTTGTGTATCGCAACTAACAATCGAGCTTACTCGCCAATAGCTTTCTAATTTGAATTCACATTATTAAAGTTTCAATGTAAGAGAAATTAATATATCTTAGGGTATTTTAACATGCGACCTATCTTAAAAGCTCAACTTACATATTTAAAGAGATATCAACAGAGCTTTTCGAGCTTGTCGAGCTTTTTTTGTATTTGTGAAATAGAGTTTCACAATTTGTTTGTCGATGCTTATAAATGCGTTTGCTCATATACAGAACAACCAGTAGGATCGCGTTAGCAAACCGACATAATAACTATATACACATTTATCTCTTATTCAAATTTGCAATAAATAACAACATTTACTATGACATCTGAAGCATCCAAGACCATAATACCTGATTGGGTAAAGCCTGATATCTTCATTGATGTTCTAAACGAATTTGTAGAAGGTTTCGTGAGAATCAAAAACTTAAAAGCCGATAGCGGATCGGCACCAGGTGAAAATTATGCCACTCTCATGCTGCGAGTGAATATTCAAGTCGAACTAAAAGGTAATTGAGTGCAAGTAATTTTAATTTTTTGTAATTCAAAAACACACTTTATTGCAGATGGTTCAGAAAAATCAATTTCCTTTATGTTAAAACTTCCTCATCAGTCAGAAATGTACCTGGAAATATTGAAGAAAAACAATTTTTTCGAAGCAGAACGTACAATGTATAACACAATAATTCCAGAAATGGAAGAATTGTATCGTGAAGCGGGTGTAGAAGTTAAATTCGGTGCCAAATCATATGATCTAAGAGGTGTTGACTCATACTATGTCCTGCTTGAAGATCTCGCTCCACATGGTTTTAAAAATATGAACAGAATAGAAGGCCTGGACCAGATTCACACCGAATCAGCGTTACGAAAGCTCTCTCAATGGCATGCAGCCTCAGCTGCACGAGTTGCTAATATTGGACCTTATCCCGAAAAGTATAGTATTGGATTTTTCAGGGAAGAAAATCGTGCAATGATGACTCACATCAATAGTCATACATCACAAGACGTCTTAAAGGGATTGCTAACTTTTGAGGATAACGAAGAATACATAGAACATGTGGTAAGACTATACAATAAATCACTTTTTCTTTTTATTTAACTTTTTTATCATTCAATTAGAAAATCTTTGGTCCTAAATATACTGATATATCCTTCAAATTATCTGAGCCAGATAGCGTCGGTCTTAATGTACTTAACCATGGCGACTTTTGGAGTAACAATATAATGTTTTCTCATGATTCTATTGGTAACGTAAATGAGACATATCTAATAGACTTTCAAATGCCAAAGTATGGAACAGTAGCGCAAGATATATACTATTTGCTATTGTCATCAACAAAATATGAGGATAAGTTGACTAAATTCGATTATTACATTAAGTTTTATCATGAGAATCTCGTGGAAAATCTGAAACTTCTGAAATACACAAAATCATTGCCGACTCTGCGTGATATTCACATTTCGCTTTTGAAATACGGTTTCTGGGGTAAAAATGGATAGATTATTTATTTATAAGTTATTAATTTATATTTTATCATTTTAGGCTACCTTACTGCGACCCGTATAATGAATGCTGTTCTTGCAGATCCCTCAGAAAAAGCTAACTTTGATGATTTGCTGAGCGATACGGACAATGGCAACGAATTCAAAAAATCGCTCTATTCGAATCCTCGATATCAGAAGCACGTTAAATTGGTATTTCCATGGCTACTGAATCGTGGCGTGTTTGAAGAATATTAATATAATTACTTAAGGTATTTGCCTATCACGAAGTATTTGAAAATAAAAAAAAATATTTGGAATACAAAATAATAAAAGCTGCACAAAAGCTCTAATATAATTGCTTCGAATTTTCAAACCAATATTTTCCCTTATATATTATACACCATGCAAGATGCAAATTAAGCTAAAATATTTCACAACCTAGTGAAAGGTTAGCCAAGCTTTATAAAGCTTCATCACTTCATAATTGATCAAACAGTTACCTAAAAGGGTAGTAACCCTGCAGTTCTGAGCGCTAGTTCGTTGCTGGTGAAATAAGCACTTACAAGAAGCCAGCCACTACTTACAAAGTGGCGTCTAGCCATGCGTTTTTTTAATTTCCGTTTTTGTATGAAATATCCGCAAATATGGTCAATCGCCACCGCCTTGATTACTCACGAACTAGTGAAATAGTGCAACATATTAGGGTCTTTAAAGAAACTACTTACATTAGACCCCATGGAACGGCCGGTAAAATAAGTGCTTATATGGGACCCCATGAAAAGGGTCGGCCATTATAAATTAAAAAAAGTGTACAATTACAATTACAGTTTTTATTTAATTTTAATTTTTCTTTATTTTAATAAGTCGGATACTTTTATTACTTTAAGGCAACTTGAGTTTTAAAATATCTTTTTTTTTTTGAGCTGCAAGGCCTTTCTCAACTGGTCCTCAGTTATTGAATCTGGAAATAAACGATTAAAAAGTTTTAATAGATTAAAGTGGATAATGATTATTATACATTATGCTAACTGCTTGACGTTCTTTTATTATCTGTTTATTTAATATTTTACACATTTAACATATAATATAATACATACATAAATTATTTTTTAAATAACTCACCTAATAATTGATCGAGGATCCGCTTTGCACTTCTCAACTCAAATGATTGCAAAAAATTTCATCAGTTAGGAAACAAAGCTGCGATTGAGCAAAAGAGTAGCACAAAATAAAACAAAGACGCGTAAACAAACAACGATGTAAAGCGTAATCGAAGTTTTGTCTTTAATCTTGTGTATGCCCTTTCCACAAAATAACAAAAACAAAAGCGATGCTTGCCGTTATTTTGTACTTATGCTTTAATGCGCATATATTTATTTATTTACTTATTTACCCATGGCCAATCGACACCTCCAGTTCTGCAGGGAAGATAAAAAAAACGCGGTAGCAAATGTTTATTAGAATGAGAAGACAACATATATATTTACTTTTGATTGCTACCTATAACCGAACGATTCCTCCGAGGATATATAGACTTAATTTAATAGTATCCCTGATATCAACTGCGCATTACAATAATTTTTACTACTAAATTACTACTAATTACTAAATCTTGGCATAATTTAGAAGAATCACACTTGACTTTTATTGACATATTTCAAATTTATGTTTAAATTTTCGTTGTAATTTGGCACAAATATCATTTCACATTATCAGAAAACTTTGAAAAGCTTAAGTCTGAATAAACTTAGTGCATACTCGAACCTTTTTTTTTAGCAAGCTAGTAAAAAAAACGCCAAAACTAACATAACAGAACAGAGTAGAGACAGTAAATACTATCAAACTAACATACTTATAACAGAATGTTAGAAAACAAGGAAACATATACATATAAACAACAAAAGGGAAGGTCTCTCGAATGTATATCTAAACCTTAAGTTTTAATTCTGAAACCCCATTCAATAGAAATGGTTATACGTTAATAATTTTGTTTTTATTAATAAATAAAGTGTTGTTATTAATTATGCACATATATGTTATGTATGTGATTACATGCAAAGTGCGTTCGACTACTGAATGTCGAAAGTAGTATTTGTAGTACTAGATTTAAAAAAAGTTCCTTTTAAATAATAAAGTTTAATAAAGAACAAACTTTTGTAATACATTTTCTTACCCTTTAATTAAATTTTTCCGCAGTCAGTTTATACACCAAAGCCCGCCAGTCTAATCCTTAATCATATATCCACACATCTTTTTAATTTGCATAATCAAAACATTTTCATATCAAACTAAATCGATACTGAAGTAAAAGAAACGGTTTTTTTTTCGAAAATCATCGTGAACATCCAGTATTTTTTTTTTAAGTATTATCAGCAATGGTGTTTTAGGAATGGGGCTTATCAGTTGATAAGCTTGGTGAGCTGAGATATTTCGCAATTTTGCGAGAGAAACCGTTAGAGCTATTGAGTGATATTTGTATTGTATTGGTCTAACAATTGAGTATGAATACAAGTGAAAATTTGAAATTACTATTAGAATCGTGTGAGCAGTCACAACCATATCATCTATAATTACGGTGTATAGAATACAATATTAAGATGGCGACTGAAGCACCTGTTAGCCAAGTGCCCGATTGGGTGAAGGCTGAAATATTCATTGATGTATTAAAAGAATCTGTTGCGGGTTTCTCGAAAATCAAGAGCTTCAAGGCTGCTGGAGGATCGGCAGCAGGCGAAAACTATGCAACTATCATGTTGCGAGTGAATATTGAAGTGGAACTAATAGGTAATTAATGATGTTAACTGGCATTAAAAGAATATTCTAATACTCACTCTAATTACTAGATGGCAAAGAAAAATCTGTTTCTTACATGCTGAAACTCCCTCATCAGTCGGAAATGTTCCAAGCGATGATGAAAATTAACAATATTTTTGAAGCAGAACGTGCTGCATATAATACAATTGTTCCCGAGATGGAGCAATTGTATCGTGATGCGGGCGTAGAAGTGAAATTCGGTGCGAAATCTTACGACCTGAAAGATGCAAAGACTGATTATGTCCTTCTCGAGGATCTTGCTCCTCAGGGGTTCAAGAACATGAATCGTCTAGAAGGCTTGGACCAGGCACATACTGAATCAGCTCTACGGAAGTTGTCCCAATGGCATGCTGCTTCCGTTGCACGTGCTGCCCAAATAGGACCATACCCTGAAAAATATAACACTGGATTTTTTACAGAACAAAATCGCCCCATTGTAACGGAAATGAATGCCAGTATGGCAAAAGGCTTCCTGGAGTGCTTTGCAACGTACGAGAACAACGAAGAATATTTAAACATCGTGGTAAGTTACTAAGTCGTTACCCAAATATTAACAATTTTAATAATTTGGTTTTCTTTTATTCAGAAATCATTACAACCTAAGTTAACTGATATATACTACAAGCTGGCCGAACCAGATACCAGTGGACTGAATGTATTAAATCATGGCGACTTTTGGAGTAACAATATGATGTTTTCCCATGATTCGTCTGGTAAAATTGAAGAAACCTATCTGGTAGATTTCCAGATGCCGAAGTATGGAAGTGTAGCTCACGATCTTTTGTATTTTCTGATTTCCTCAACTAAGTTTGAGGATAAGTTGACTAAATTTGATTATTATATCAAATTTTATCACGAGAATCTTGTGGAAAGTCTGAAAATTCTCAAGTATTCAAAACCGCTGCCAACACTACGTGAAATTCACATCGCACTTATCAAAAATGGTTTCTGGGGTAAATTGAATATTTAAAATTAATTGTTTACAAGTTTGGTTAAATTTTCTGTTTTTCTTTTAGGCTATTTTACAGCAACGGGTGTTATGGGTGCAGTTCTTGTCGATCCCACAGAAAATGCAAGTATGGATAACTTTCTTAGTGATACCGAAGAGGGTGTAAACTTTAAATCATTGCTCTATACTAATCCTCGTTACCGGAAGCATATGAAAATTATTCTGCCCTGGCTATTAAATCGCGGTGTTTTCGAGGAATGTTAAATTGAACAAAGATATTTTGTTTTTTTTTTAAGATAAATAAATTTATATTTTTATTACTTTCTGCGAATTCAGCAGTCAACATGAATTTCTACAAAATGTTGTTTTTTCTTAATATCGGCATATCATACAAAGCTCTTTCTTCTTTTTGACAGACGTTTGAAAGTTAGGCAAGGATATTGTATGCTAATAAGACCGAAAGTGTTAGACGCAATTGGAAATATTTAGAAATTCTTTTATTTTACACATCTTCATATTATTTTGTAGAGGTTTGTCAATAATTTTTTAATTTCTTCTAAAATTACCATGAAAGGGTATCCAAAAGAGACTAATACTATTTTTTTTAAATTTAATATCAGTAATGTTATTCTGCGAATAAGTTTTATCAGTTGAAAAGCTTTGTTAAGCTTCGATATTTCACAATTTAAAGAGAAACCCCATCAGAGCTTTTGAATGCTCTTTAGATATGTTTGAGTATTAATAAATGTGTAAACTCAAAACAACTATTAGAATCGTGTGGACAATCATAGGAATATCATCTGTTATTACGGCGTAAATAATTGAATATTCAATTAAAATAACACATTAACAATGGCGACTGAAGCATCTGATAGCAAAGTGCCAGATTGGGTGCAGGCTGAAATCTTCACTGATGTATTAAAAGAATCTGTTGATGGCTTCTCGAAAATTAAAAGCTTCAAGGCTGCTGGCGGATCAGCAGCAGGTGAAAACTATGCAACTATCATGCTGCGAGTGAATATTGAAGTGGAACTAAAAGGTAATTCATAATATTAACATTCGTTTTCTTATCACTATATATGTAATTTGTACTTAGACGGCAAGGAAAAATCCGTTTCCTACATGTTGAAACTTCCTCATCAGTCGGAAATATTTCAAGCGATGATGAAACGTAACAATATTTTCGAAGCCGAACGTACTGTGTATAAAACAATTGTTCCCGAGATGGAGCAATTGTATCGAAATGCGGGCGTAGAAGTGAAATTCGGTGCGAAATCGTATGATCTGAAAGACGCCAAGTCAGACTATGTCCTTCTCGAGGATCTTGCCCCTCAGGGGTTCAAGAACATGAATCGTCTAGAAGGCTTGGACCAGGCACATACTGAATCAGCTCTACGGAAATTGTCTCAATGGCATGCTGCCTCCGTTGTACGTGTCGCCCATAGAGGACCATATCCCGAAAAGTATAGCACTGGATTTTTCACGGAAGAAAGTCGCCCAATTATAGAGGAAATGAACAGCAGTTTGACAAAGAGCTTTCTGAAGTCTCTTGCAACGTACGAGGACAGCGAGGAATACTTAACGATCGTGGTAAATATATAAGTCAATAAATATTTTAAAATACTTTCATTAATTTTTTGTTACATGTAGAAATCATTGGTGCCTAAGTTAACTGATATTTGCTTTAAACTGGCCAAACCAGATACCAATGGACTGAATGTATTAAATCATGGCGACTTTTGGAGTAACAATATGATGTTTTCCCATGATTCATTTGATAAAATTAAGGAGACATACCTGGTAGATTTTCAGATGCCAAAATATGGTTCTGTATCGCAGGATTTGTACTATTTCCTTATTTCGTCAACTAAGTTTGAGGATAAGTTGTCTAAATTTGATTATTATATCAAGTTTTATCATGATAATCTTGTGGAAAATCTAAAAATTCTTAAGTACTCAAAACCACTGCCAACTCTACGTGAAATTCACATGACGCTCTTCAAACATGGTTTCTGGGGTAATTGACTATTTAACATTTTGTTTTTGCAATTTTATAATATTTCGTAAATGTTTTCAGGTTATTTAACAGCGACGGGTGTTATGGGAGCCGTTTTGGTCGATCCCACAGAAAAAGCAAGTTTTGATAACTTTCTTAGCGATGACGGCGAGGGTGCCGACTTTAAGTCTTTGCTCTATTCGAATGCTCGTTACCGAAAGCATATGAAAGTTATTCTACCTTGGCTATTAAATCGCGGTGTGTTTGAGGATCTCTAAACGCAAGAAATATTTGTATGTTTGATGAAGGTGAATAAATGTTCGATAAGTGATTTTTTTTTGTATTATCAATTTGGATGTGTCATAGCTGATGTATTCAAGTTTTGAGTCGATAACGTGACTCTTAGCGCACAAAAACGATAAGAAGTGTTATCAATGTTATGCTTTGGTTTGGGACTTAAATTATTTCCCGATGATTGCATTATACGCACACTGAAACTATTGAAATCAAATGTTGAACAAATTTACTATAAACTAATTAGTATACACTTCAGGTATGCTTGCATCAATAGCTTGAAATGCTATTGGACTAAAGCTTTTAAGACTTGTTAAATTTCTAAATTCAGAAATGTTTAATATTAGCAGTTGCAACCTACATACATACACTTTTTTAATATGTTTAGTTTTAACCAATAAGGCTAATTACATTTTGAATGTTAACAATTTGTCAGAGAGCGTGAAGATTGATAGAAGAGATAGATGCAAGAGATAAAGGAAGAGCACTACTCGATTGTGTATGACCGAAGAGAACTGGCAAAGCTTTTTTTCCATTTTATAAAGAACTGCGAAAGCTATAGACGCGTTAGAAGCCAGTTGGTGAGCAGGAGAGCCACATCAAACGCCGACCAATCAAGTATTAATACAATCGCAATCGCAAGTGCAATTCATTTCAATTGAGGAATTATTAAATAAAAATTATGGCGTCCGAGGCAAAAATAGATCCAATTGCCAGCAAAATTCCCGATTGGGTGCAAGCCGAAAACTTTGTTGACGTGCTGAAAGAATCCGTAGGGGGATTCTCCAAAATGAGCTTCAAAGCAATCAGCGGATCGGCGGCTGGCGAGAACTATGCGACTGTAATGCTGCGAGTGAATATAGAAGTCGTGTTAGATGGTAAATTGAATTATTACACCTTCATGATCAATTCATAATCATTCTGATTTGCCTGTAGATGGCAAAGAGAAGACGGTATCGTACATGCTAAAAGTGCCGCATAAGATCGATATCATACCCATGATGATGATGCAAAGAAATATGTTCGAGGCAGAGAGAGCCATGTATCAGAAGGTTGTTCCAGAGATGGAACAATTGTACCGTGATGTCGGCTTGGAGGTAAACTTCGGCGCCAAGTCTTATGAAGTCAAGGGTGCAAAGACTGACTACATACTTCTAGAAGATCTCGCTCCCCGAGGCTTTAAGAACACCAATCGTCTAGATGGTCTCGATCAGGTTCACACTGAATCTGCACTGCGAAAGTTGTCGCAGTGGCATGCAGCCTCTGCGGTGCGTGTGGCCACGAAAGGAGCCTATCCAGAGAACCTAATGGTTGGATTCTACACGGAACAAAATCGTGCCATGATGATCGAGATGAACAAGAATTTATCACAGAGCTTTCTTCAATGCTGTGCCACATACGATGGAAATGAGGAGTACTTCGAGCAAGTGGTAAATATAATAATTGAAACTCAATCGTCTTCATAACTATGTAATAACTATAATTTTACAAATTAGAAAGCCTTGCAACCCAGGATTCACGATGAAGTTTATAAAATGGTCAAAATCGATCCAAATGAGTTCAATGCATTGAACCATGGCGACTTCTGGAGCAATAATATGATGTTCTCCCACGATTCGTTTGGCAAAATCAAAGAAATTTATTTAGTAGACTTTCAATTGCCCAAATTTGGATCTATTGCTCAGGATCTGTATTATTTCCTTCTATCCTCCACCAAATTTGAGGACAAGCTGACTAAATTTGATTATTATATCAAGTTTTACCACGAGAGTCTCGTTGAACATCTGAAACTACTCAAGTATTCGAAGGCTATCCCATCTCTGCGCGATATTCACTTATCGCTCTTCAAGAATGGTCTATGGGGTTAGTTAAAAAAAGTATCCTAATATATTTTATACCATGTTAACTCATTAATCGCAGGTTACATAACCGCAACGAGTGTGATGAGCGGCATTTTATTGGATCCCACCGAAGCTGCCAGTGTTGAAAACTTTCTTAGTGATACCACTGAGGGAAACGACTTCAAGAACTTACTCTATTCCAATCCTCGCTATCGTAAGCACATCCAAGCTGTTCTTCCTTGGCTTCTGAACCGCGGTGCCCTAGACCCCTAAGCAACTTTCTTTTTTGTATACTGCAATTTAAGCCTTGAAGTGAACTGTTTGCTATCACTTCAAGATAATTCAATGTTGTGTGTGATAACGAATTTAACACTCGTAATTGAGGAAATAAAAAAATAAAATATCGATTGCATGTTCAAAAATCAGACTTTTTTTCTTCCCTGTTTGGTTTTCCTAGAATAGAAACTCTCTCATCCAATAATCGAAATTCTCTCTCCTATACACAATAGTGTATCTTATCTCTAAGAAGCACAACAAAATTGAGAGTATCGAAATGGAGGAAGGAACCATGTCAAGTATGCTCTATAAAAGCACGAATCAACGTATCAAAACAAAAATCGAAAAACAAACATTGCGAGTATGATTGACTCGCTGATACTATAATAATATTCTACTAAAATTAATAGTTAGATAAAATAGTAGTATTCCCAAAGAATAATTCGAAATTTAAGTGTGTTTAAGTGCCTTCTACAACCTTCTTTTTGCTTATTTAATCTTTTTATGAAATACCTTTTGCTGAAAAAGCTTTCTGATAACAAAAGCTTTGGCAAATCTGTATATAAATCGTAAAAACGCTCAGCTCTTAACAGTTGTGCGACGCTCATCACACAGTCAACACTTAATTTATATTTGCTCAAGATACTTTCAGCAAAAATGTCGAACTCGTCACTGCCCAGTTGGCTGAAAGCCGAAATCTTTGAACCGGTTCTTAAAGACTCCTTTAAGAATTTCAAGAAAATAATCAAATTCAACGCTTCGCGAGGCACAAAACCTGGTGATAACTACGCCACTTTAATGCTGCGAATTGAGCTGGAGATCGAATTAAATGGTAAGTGAAAGTTAGGTATTGGATGTGGAAAACTTTTCTAATTTGTTGTGTTTTTATGTAAATGTAGATAACACCACAAAATCCATTTCGTACATGTTGAAGTTGGCCCACAACTCAGAGGCATACCAAGAGACATTGGGTCAGAACAAGAACAACATATTTGACTTGGAACGCGAAATGTTCACGAAATATGTGCAAGAATTCAAGAAACTTTACAGCGACGTTGGCTTGGATGTAGAGTTTGGAGCCAAATGCTATAAATTAGACGTCCCATACGATCACGTTCTACTAGAGGATCTCAAGGCAAAAGGAGTTCGACCAACCAACAGACTTTCAGGCCTCGATGAGGAACATTGTCTCTCTCTGCTCAAGAAACTGGCGCAATGGCACGCGGCGTCGGCAGTTCGAGTTGCCACAATTGGTCCTTATCCCCAACGACTGTTGGAGGGACTTTTTGGAGAGGATAGCAAGTTAATGATGAGTAAAATGACAGATGGCATGGCCAAGTACATGCAAAATACCGCGTCAACATTTGAAGGACATGAGGAGTACTTCGATGATTTAAAAGCTATGGAGGGGCACATTTTTGAAAACGTGATGGACGTGGGTGTTATCGACCCCAATGAGTTCAATGCGTTAAACCATGGCGATTGCTGGATCAGCAATTTAATGTTCCAATATGATCAGACAACGAACAAATTGTTGGACGCTTATCTAGTCGACTATCAAATGTGCAAATATGGCAATGTCGCAATGGACTTGCTTTATTTCCTGATATCATCGCCCAAGCTGGAACTGAAAATCAACAAGTTTGATTATTTTGTAAAGCACTATTACGATCAGCTGATAAAGCATCTCAAGTTACTCAATTACACTGAAAAGCTGCCAACTCTTATTGATATACACACACAGCTCTTGAAATATGGCATTTGGGGTGAGTATGATTACATAAAAAGTCAAGATAAAAATGGAAAATTTACATCTGTTGCTCATTTACAGGGTATGCGACGGCGGGCGGTGTTATGACGGGCGCTAACCTGGAACCAACGGAAACCGCAACCTTTGAGAATATATTTGACGATACGACAGAGGGAGATGCCTTCCGAACATTGTTATTTAGTGGCAAACAATACAAAGAGCATCTGAAGATTGTCTTGCCCTTTCTTCACAATCGAGGAGCTTTACAACTAAGCAAAAGAAGCAAGTAAATTCATAAGAAGATAGACTAGTAAAATAGAAAATTGGCATTATAGTGTTGACTATTATTAAATAAAGATTTAAAGAATCTGTTGATCAGAACTAGCGTTAAAATTAACTACTAAAATTGTTGCAACTCATTATGATAAGCACAATTTGTGTTTGATTATCATTAAGAATTCACTCTCTAACAAAGGCACCTACTGAGCTTCCCACAAGCGCACAAACCATTAAAACTTGTTATTCCCCGAATCCAAATGAGAAACAAACAAATTACAAACACTAATTTGTTGTCGCAGCCTTGAACTTCTGTATACACAAACTTTTTTCTATGCTTTTGCAGCAATGCTTGTAGAGTTTACAAAGTGTATAATTATTTGCTTTGAATACAACAATAATGCTGGGCAAACAAGTAATCGACGCCCACAACGAAGTAAGATTTTCTCTTTCAGCTTAAAAGGCAATAAAATAATATTTAACTTATGTGCCGGTTTACATTCAGACCTTTGGTGAATCCCACATGCATAGCGTAAAAAGAGATCGTGGGGCCTCTTTCTTGTATATATGTACATTGAATATCAACAGAGAGAGAAAAAGAGTAAACAAACTAAAAGCTTTTAAAAGCTCAGCGTGAGTGAATCATTGTGATGCCGTCAGACTAAAAAGCTTGAAAAGAGAAACAAATCGCATGTACAATTCAGTCTGCTGAAAGTGCCGGCAAAAGCAAATCATATTTATTCTCAAAATAATTATAGATCAGCAATATTAAATTCCAACAAAGAAATTCATCATGACTGAAGATAACAATGTCCAAGTGCCTGCGTGGCTGAAGCAACAACTCTTTGAAGATGTGCTGAAGAAACTCTTTCCTAAATATCGCAGCATTAAGAGCTACAAGCCAGAGGCTGGTCTCAAACCAGGAGAGAATTACTCCACAATTATGTTGCGATTGCACTTTGAAGTTGAATTGAAAGGTGAGTTTACACATGCAGAAATAAATTTATTTTATTTAACTCTTATCTCAACTAGATAATTCGATCGAGAAAATCAGCTTTATGCTGAAAACACCGCACGACTTTGAACTGTATCGAGAGATACTTAAGAAGAACAACATGTTTGCCGTTGAACGAGATGTTTTTCTAAATGTAAAACCCGAGTTGGAACAGATGTATAAAGATGTTGGACTAGAAGTTAGATTTGGAGCGACTGGCTATACAATTAATGCACCCGATGAATATGTACTCGTCGAAGATCTTCGACCTGCCGGTTTCCAGAACATCGATCGTCTTGAAGGTTTAAATAAGGCTCACGTTTTGGGTGTACTTAAAAAGCTTGCTCAATGGCACGCGGTCTCAGCAGCACGTATCTTATTTAAAGGCGTATATACGCAGAATTATCTTCAGCCCACCTATGCAGATAGTATGAAGCCAGAAATTGCTCAGGTAGCAGAAACTCTAGGAAAATATTTTCTAAAGTGTTTGCCCAAATACGATGACTACGAAACCTACTGTGAGGCAGTGGTAAGTTTCTATAATGAAAATTCTCTACAAAAGTCGAAATATCCATTTTATTACATTATTTCAGCACAAAATTCAACCAAAAATTGTGGATTTAATGTATGGATTAAATAAACCCGATCCCGAAGATTTCAATGCGCTTGCCCATGGTGATTTGTGGACCAACAATATTCTCTTCCAAAGTAAAGAAGAGAGCGATGAACCAAACGAAACTTATTTTGTAGATTTTCAATTACCTAAATACTGCTCGGTGGCATATGATCTCATGTATTTCTTGCTGGCTTCCACACAATTTGATCTCAAGCTGAGTCATTTTGATTATTTCATTAAGTATTATCATGATCAACTGGCGGAACACTTAAAATTGCTCAAATACCCAGTAGAGAAGATTCCAACTCTTCGCTCTCTCCATCAACAGTTGCTGAAACATGGATATGTTGGTATGATATCTTTTTCCTGTATTTTCTTCTTTGAAAATGCTGTTTATCGAGAGATTTTCTTATTGTCTTTAGGATATCATGTTGCCCTAATTCTGTGCCCCCCAGTTCTTCTCGACCGCACCGATGATGCCAATCTAACTGACTTTGTCACCGAAACAGATGATGGAGACATCTTGAAAATGCAAATGTTTAGCAACGCTCGTTATCGCAAACATGTCAGTGCTATTCTGCCCTGGTTGTACAATCGTGGAGCTCTGCAATATTGAACCTTAAAGCTTGCATTCTAAAAGATTGAAATACTTCGATATGAGAAAATATCTTTAATACTTAACACTATTACTTACATAATTTTACTCACACTGCATTTAATAGACATACTAAAAATATAAATAAATGAATTTTATACTGTATTTGAAATATTTTTTTATCAACTATTATCTTTGAATATCTCCATAATTCATTGTAGTGTCTATCTAAAGAGGTTTTAGATAAGACGCAGTAGCTTTGATCTGCTTTATTTTAGCTAGTCAATTGGATACCAATATAGTATTAGAATCATCATTAATGAAATACACAGCACTTTTATAGCTCAAAATTACAGAACAAAATACATGAATTAATTTTAGGCTGATGAGCTCTGCAGTAACTCACATGACAAAGAGGAATTATAAGCTTTTTCTTCTTCTTGTCTTCTGTTCAAATATATGTACATACTTCGAAAATATAGCGTATTCCAATTTCGCTAAGACTTGTGAATATTTCGTCAGCCGTTAGAAAAGCTGTGGAAAGTTCACCATATGGTAACATAACTGACGCGGAACAATGCTGATATACAAACTGAGAGCTTTTGAAATCCACTTCGAAGTGTTGTCAAGAGACCATGTCGCACTTACAATTAGTCTCAGGTAGCTGTTGGGCATACAAAAAACTCAATTATTATACGCTTTTGCAAGGATACACTCAAAATCAATAAAAGGATAAGCTAATTATGACGGACGAAAGTGCTGCCCCGTTGCCTGTTTGGCTTAAGGAAGAACTCTTTGAGGATTTGCTGAAAAAGCTCTTTCCCAAATATCTTAGTATTAAGAGTTTCAAGGCTGTCCCAGGACTTAAGCCTGGCGAGAACTATTCTACAATTATGTTGCGGTTGCACTTTGAAGTTCAACTGGAAGGTAAATATTCAATTTCGATTTGAACCCCTTTTATTTAAATCTTTAACCTAAATAGATAACATCACTAAGGAAATTAGCTTCATGTTAAAAACTCCGCACGACTTTGAAATGTACCGAGAGATTCTTAAGAAGAACAACATGTTTGACGTTGAACGAGACGTTTTTTTAAATGTGAAACCCGAATTGGAGCAAATGTATAAAGATGCTGGACTTCAAGTTAGATTTGGAGCCACCGCCTATGAAATTAATGCACCCGATGATTATGTACTCCTTGAAGATCTTCGACCCGCTGGCTTCCAGAACGTTGACCGCCTCGAAGGACTTGATGAAAGCCACGTTCTTAGTGTCCTTACCAAATTAGCCCAGTGGCACGCAGCCTCTGCAGCTCGCATTGAGTTGAAAGGCGCTTATAAGCAGCATTATTTTGCACCGACTTATACGGATAGCATGCGGCCTCAAATCGAGGAAACAGCAGAGACTTTGGGAAAGTATTTATTCAAGTGCTTGCCCAAATACGATGACTACGAGTCTTACAGCGATGCAGTGGTAAAATAAACTAATTTATTTATTGTGCTTGAACAAAAACAATGTCAAATTAATATTTAAGTACAGCATGCGATTCAGCCAAAATTTGTCGATTTAATGTACGGATTGAATAACCCGGATCCAGAAGACTTCAATGCGCTTGCCCATGGTGATTTGTGGACCAACAATATACTCTTTCAGTATAAGGAAGGCAACCCTGAACCTAACGAAACTTATTTTGTGGATCTACAGTTGCCTAGATACTGCTCGGTGGCATATGATCTCATGTATTTCTTGCTGGCTTCTACACAATTTGATCTGAAGATCAGCCATTTCGACTACTTCATCAAGAATTATCATGGTCAACTGAAAAAGCACCTTCAATTGCTGAAATACCCGGAGGAAAAGATCCCAACGTTACGCTCTATTCATCAGCAATTGCTTAAGCACGGATTTGTTGGTAAGAAATAGTTTCTATATTAATATTCTATCTTTATAATTATCGAAACGTTTTTTGTACTCCCTATTTTAATCAGGATATCAGGTTGTTCTCATGCTATGTCCACCACTACTTCTTGATCGCACCGATGATGCCAATTTAAATGATTTTGTCACCGAATCAGATGACGGAGAGGGCTTGAAAATGCAAATGTTTAGTAACGCTCGTTATCGCAAACATGTTAGTGCTATTCTGCCTTGGATGTTAAATCGCGGAGCCCTTCAATTCTAATCATTACACACAAAAAAAAACGATTTTATAATTCGCACAATATTCTGCATGGCTATCATTACATTATTACATTATTGCACATGCGTGCATTTATATGTAGCACTAAAGATAAATCACTTTAAACTACTCTAAAATGTGTGTATTAACAAAGTATAAATATAAAATACTTGGAGGATTTGCAAATCAATATTTTAATTGATACTTAAATGAAAATATGACATTATCCCGAAGATAAATCTATTAAGTTTCGACAACGTTGTTATCTAAAATATTATTTATCTCACATGGCGCCATTGCATTATTAAAGAAATAATTATCCTTATATGAAATTGACTGTGAATGTTTATGCACTTTTTTATCTTCGCAATTCTCGCATTTATTTTTTTATTATACAATTTTACAACTGCTGCATTTTTGTGTTTATATCGTCAGACGATATTCTTTTTATGATATTTAATGTTTCTTTCGATGGTTTCAATATTTTTACGGTTCGAATTGATTGCAAGCAGTGTTCAAAGATTCAATAAATGTAAATAACAAACCTACATTTATTTGCTCTTTATAAAGTAATTCTTTACTCTCTTATACGAATACCAATCCCTTATAAGGTTGTTAGTCTACTGATATAGATTTTAAAAAGCGTCTAGTGTTAAAGTTCTGTGACTGTTTGATAGTGTCGAATGATTGAATGATATCGTCTATTTACTTTTACTATATAAGTAAGTAAAGAATATTGTTGTCTATCACATGTTTGAGTGATTCACAGTCGCAACACGAGCAAAAACAATTAATAAAGAATCACAATAATTAGAGCACATAGCACAAAATAACGAACAAATGGGTATTTCGAGTATGCAGGGAGCCAGAGAAGAGACCAGCAGTGCCTTGCCTTCCTTATCAGTGAAACAATTGCCTACGCGACCATACTCATATCATATGTTTATTTAAAACTCATTCTCGCAGAGGTTGGTTTTTTGTGAGTGTGACGCTTTTTGCCGGTTTTGTGCGAATAAAATTACAAAATAAACTTTAATTGAACACCAGCGATAAGAATTCTATGGCTAATACCAAATCGGGCCAACAACAGGGCACCTGCCATCATTTCAAATTAATCGCTGGCCGAACTGCATTCAATCGCTCTCACAATTTCAAACAACTCGAAGTTCAGTCTCTTTTTGTCAATTAAGGAAAAAGGTATGTCTCACATTCAAAGTGTTTGTGCTCAGATTTTGAGATACCTTTGCATCTAAAATAAAAGAAATAATAAATATGTAGTTGACTTCTGTGTCAGTTTCATCGAAATAGTTATTAAATCGGAACAATAAGTGTAATAATAATATTAATTTGGGGCAGAACTGAGATTAACAAACCTAATTATTAACTTGGTGCTTATAAGAAAAAAAAAAATTCATTTCCTTATCTCATATGGCACATAAAAGACTCCATACAAATAAAGAAATTTCGGTATAATTCATATTTTTGCAAATATAAATCGAAGTCGACGAAAATGTTGTAACAATTGACATGTGACCTGATTTATAAGTTTGTGTCCGATATAATTATGTGCCGATTGCAGCGCTGATAATAACCTAATCAATATTCGATGATTTGTGAGCACAATTTATACCAACGAGAGTCCAGAAATACCCATTTGACATTGAAACATTCGACATTTGAGGGGGATAAAAACCCCAAAAACTCAAAAAAAGTTATATAATACTCCTAAAACAGAATTGAAGAAAATACCCTGTAAAAAGAGTATACAGAGTTGAGCATTATCCACTTACCAGTTCGTCAATTAGTTTTGTTTGTAATAGTTCTTTGAATAGTGATTTGTAGCTTTCTGTGGTGGCACTCTACTTATATTATCTTTACTAAAAGCTACTTACAATAAAACTTGTTTGTATTGTCTTTATTATTGACGTTATCGGTCCCGTATTGATAATTACAAATTAAAAAGGCTCTAGTAAATTATTGATCGATTTTTATTACGCTGACCATTGAGAAAAGAATATTTTCCAAGAAAGAAAGTTATTATGCGATAAGAATATATAGTATATCTAGTATTGTTCTATGTCATAAGAAATTTTTGCAGCTTGTAAACTGCTTGACGTTAGCGAATCGGCAAAACCAAATTGGGTGTAATTCTATACCATATACAATTAGCATAAAAAAAGGGTGTGAAATATTTGCATAGCCTCGGAGTTATCTAGAGAAGAATAAATACAGATAAGTAAAAGATAAAAAGAGAAAGACCGAGAAAGAGAGGTGTTACTCAAACACACATATCTCTTCTCTTCATATTCCGATTCAAACGAACTGATAATTAATCGACTTGTTTGGTGATGTTGTCACACTATCAACAGTTAATACATTGAAGAAGTTGATTATCGCTCCAGAGTACTATTAGTCACAAGTTGAAAAGACAATAATTTACGACAATAGATTAATTTCATTTCGATTTCGCTTTGGGAATTGTGTGATTTTCTTTCAGAACTAAAATGACCGAGTCTAAGCAAACAAATGGAAATGCTGAGTCTACGGACTCTCAACTGCCATCCTGGCTGCCCAGAATCTCGTTGGAGAATGCGGTTCGAGCGCAGATTGGGGATTTCGAGAAAATACTCTCTGTAACGCCGCAGAGCACTGGAGCCGAAGACAACTACTCCACATTGATGATTCGCCTGATTGTGGAGGTTGAGCTAATCGGTGAGTTGAAAAATCGATGAGAATATCTATAGTTAATAAAAAATATTCTCTACAGATCACAGCACAAAGAGCGTATCTTTTGTGCTGAAGGCTCAGCATAACAATGAAGTAATGGCGTCTATACTAAACAAGTTGAAACTGTTCCCGAAGGAGGAAGAAATGTATCACAACATTTTGCCCAAATTCGAGCAACTTTTTGCGGATGCCGGCAAACCGACTCAATTTGCCCCCAAAGCCTATAAGATTGATCAGGATTTGGGTGTAGACTATGTGCTACTGGAGGATTTGCGCCCAAAGAATTTCAAGAACGGCAATCGCTTGGCGGGATTGGATTTGGAGCATATGCAAGAAGTTCTGCAGAAGCTGGCTGCCTTCCATGCTGCCTCCGCTTGCTATGTAGAGCATTTTGGCATGTACAGTGAAGATTTCACTGTCGGTGTCTTCAGTGAGGCAAATCGCCATTTGTTGCAGGAATTTAATGCCTCGGGCGCATTTTTGGCGCAGCTCAAGAAGTGGAAGAATGCCCAAAAGATCTATGATAAGTTGGTAAGTCTGAAAATTTACCATTTATAGTTAGTCATATTAATTACCATATTTTGAAGGCCACTAGTGATGAATATCTGGTAGATCGACTGCTGCAAAATCAGCAGGTTTCAACAAGGGAATTCAATGTGCTCAACCATGGCGACTGCTGGAACTTTAACATCATGTTCCAGTACGATGCTTTTGGCAAGATCAAGGAGACGCTTTTTGTAGACTTTCAAGTTGGCAAATATGGTTCACCAGCTAATGATCTGTACTATCTGATACTTTCATCGGCTGCTCCCAATATTAAGACGGCTAAATTTGATTATCTCGTGCGTTATTATTTCGACCATCTGATTGAGAATCTTCAACTATTGCAATACCATCGCCCATTGCCCAAATTGAAGAATCTGCATGCGGCTCTCTTCCGCAACGGCTTGTCAGGTATAAAATAATAATATGATATTATTTCATGATTTTCGTACTTATTTAAATTCTCTTTTAAGCATACATGGTTGCGTCTAAGGTTCTGCCAGTTGTGATGCTGGACAAAACCCAGAACGGAGATCTCGAGAAGTATCCAAACGACGACTCTAAAGTAAAGACCGCCATGTACACGAACCCAAAATATGTGCAGGTGATGACAGAATTGCTGCCATGGTTGGATAATCGCGGTCTACTCGACTGGAAGTAATTTACTAATTACCCTCGCTGAAAGCGAATAACAACAATGACAATGAGGTTTATTTTAACGCATTGCGACCTAAATAATGAACGTAGCTTCTGGTCACGCTATGCAAATGTATTATTATGAAATAAATGTTTTGTTTCCATTATCAATTATCAAAATTTCTACTTGCAACATTATTTTATAGTAAATCGTGAGGTGAATATAATAATTACAAAACCGTTGAATGAAACAGGAAACTTTTACCTTTTTTCAAATTTGAGTTGAATGCATTTCTAATTTTATATTTGGCGTCAAATTATCTTTGCACTTTGAAACGAACTTGAAAATTAATTCCATTGTAATTGCGAAAATGTTTCTCGGTACGTATGTTTGTATGTACTTAAATAAAATATTAAACTTAGACAACAGAAAATTGGGTCCAGAGGAAGAAATAATAGCAAAAACAAATACATACAAAGAAGATCTATGTAGTTACACGCACATGTTCCGATTGGTTCCCATGATTAAGTTTTCATCTTCTACTAGCTTATGCATTGCTTTGCCAGACTTTATTTACACTTCCCTAGCACTTTAGTAGAACACTCAATTCAGCTTAACGCTGTACTTCAAGTACATATGTATATAAATGTGTAAGTATGTATACAGTTTTAAAAGCCAAGAACGCAGCAGCGAAAGCTAAGTTAAAAATGTGTTGGCCGACCATCTTTTACGGTGTAAGTTTTACACAGTCAAAGTTAACAAATAGGAAAACAAATGTTTGCTCCTACGTGGAATAGAATAAGTGTTAGATTAAATATCACGTCCTCGACAACTACCGAAAAAAAATTCCGCGATTTTCAAGAAAATAAACAAGGAAATCGCTATCAGCTAGTGCCGGCAAACGTAGTCAGCTAGTAAATAGGCTACACTGAATAGAAAAAATACTTAAAATACCAAGTATAATTTTATATTGTCTAGTGCATTATGACAACACTGGAAACTTTTGCGTTGCAATGCAAATTCAAATTAGTCAAATTGACAAGTGCACTTAATATGCACAAGAAAAGTTTTTTTTTATAAAAACCATGCACATTAGCGCCGGTATTGCATATCATTGCATGTTCAGTCTGAGAATATAAAAAAATTTTCAAAGGTTACAAAGCCTCGGTCTTTTATTCTAATTTATTTCATTATCTCATTTGGTGCAATATCTACTTTTTCTAGCGGAAAAAAATTCAAAAAGAGCCACTATGGGACGAGTCTGGCTCTTGATAATGACAACGCTCAACATTTGTAATTATATTTGATGTAATAGAACTCAGATTGATCTGTGACATAAGCCGCAGTGAGAATCAAGATCAAGGAAATAAATTGATTCATTCATCTAAGTGCAATTTGTGTATGCCAGACATTGATTAAGTATTCGAAGCATATAAATAATCTTGAATTAAATTATATATAATAAATAGGTACTTATTTGCTATTGTAGAATCGCCTATTGTGCATTATATTACTAAATATCATGTTCTCCAACAATGTTTTAAAATAACAGCATTTGTGATTGCATTCAGAAATAAGTTTCCGTAAAATGAAATTTCTCTTGCTTAGCAATAGCAAGCTCAGATCAATATTGCTCTCTAGAGTCTATACGTTTACGATTAAGGCCAGCTACACTTTGCACCCTGCTATATGCTTTTCAAACACTCAACTCATTATCACGCTGCGAATGCGAATTTCAATTTTATCATGTGTGATTTTAACAAATTGCCCAGCAATTTTGAGCCAAACTGAGTTATCAGAAGACTACTCGTAATGCCCATGTAACCAAATATAAGTACATATGTTTATCAAATTCTTTATCGTTAGAGTAGTGCGCTTCAATTTTGAATTGAGACCCGCCCAGTGCATATGTTAGTTGAGAAATATTGGCTTAACTACGTTAACTATGAAATATGGTATGTGTATGTGCACATCAATTAAATTTTATTAATAATATAACGCCGCGACCACAAACCCAAATGATTCCGCACGCGTCCAATTGATAAACTGGGGCGACATTCACCCTTGCCCCCAAACACCCAAAACTAAGCCGCACTCTCGCTAGAATTACGATGGGAACTACTACTAAGAGACAGATATTTAACAATAGATGTGTGTATATACGCGTTTGATATTATCAGTTCAGTTATCTTCCCTACATGTACCCATATACATATACATACATATGTACATTCCCGTACACTTGTTCATACAAGTCTCTGCGTAACATTCTCATCGCTTGTTAGGCACATAACCAGTTTCCTCTACAAAGCGAGTCTCGGCCGTACTATTCTCCATACATATAAACTGACGACTGCCGCGATCGCTCAGTATTTGTCTAGCGTTCGAAAACGCCGGACATTTGTTTATCGCGCGCATTAGTCGGAACTGTTTTAATTATAGACTCGAACAATTAAAAAACAACAAATTGGCTGTAAGTGAACGAAAATAAAATAGTGAAAGACATAAAAACAATCTATACTATATAATGCTTAAACTGTCGCATTCATGAATCAATTAAATCAAGTTCAATTATTAACATCTAACGTCAGTTTGTTTCCTGTAGAAAATGGCTCCCAACAATAGCAACAAGTCTAGTGCAACTGAAAATCCCAACGAACTTCTCCCAATTCCCAAGTGGATTAATGAAGATTACTTTCGGCCGATCATCGAAAAAGATGTGAAAGACTTTGCAGCCATAAAAAAACTTAACGCCTATTGCAGCAACACAACCTGGTGAAAACTACACATCGATTATGGTGCGTGTGCTGGTTGACATAGAGCTCAAAGGTTGGTCCAACAACTTTCACCGAAAATAATGAATACGTAACTAATCAAAACGTTTCTTAGATGGAACTGAGCAGCAAATCTCCTACATACTGAAGACAATGTTGGCCATGGACAAGGGCGGTGGCGTTGTGGCTGCCATGAATTTATTCCCCAAGGAAAAACAGATGTACCAGGTCCATATTCCAAACTTCACAAGGCTTTATAAGGAGGCAGGTGTGGACATTGAACTTGCACCCAAATGCGTGCACATTGACGAAACTCCAGAAGGCATAACCCTGGTTATGGAAGACTTAAAACGACAGAATTTTGAGAATGTGGATCGTCTGCAAGGATTCGATATGGAGCACATGACTCGTGTACTGCGCAAGGTTGCAGAATTCCATGCAGCTTCGGCAGTTACTTACGAGCAAAATGGACCCTATGATGAGATCTATAGAACTTCCATGTATAACGAAAAGTCTCGCCCTTTATTCGAGGCAATGGGCAAGATGCGAGAGCAAACATACATCGATGCAATGCGGGAATGGCAACTGCCGAATGTGGAGCAATATATTGCAGAGCTACCATCCCCAAGCGAGTTCTTTGATATCGGATTAGCGCTGAACGTTGTCGACGAAAACGAATTCAATGTCCTTAATCATGGTGATTTGTGGTGCAACAATATAATGTTCTCCGGAGATCGGACTATATTTGTAGACTTGCAAGTTGGACGTTGGGGATCTCCCGCTCAGGACCTTTGGTACTTGATAACAACTTCCCCCTCGCTCGACATCAAAGTTAAGGAATTCGATCATTTCATTCATATCTATCACACGCGCTTGGCGGAATGCCTGAAACTGTTGAAATATTCCAAACCCATTCCGACCTTGAGGGAGCTGCACACTCTGATGCTTAAACACGGCCATTGGGGTAAGATATGAATACTCCAAGTTCAAGAATTGTATTTGTTAACGACTGACAAATATTTACTTTCAGGTCCAATAACGGCAGCTGGCGTATTGGTGGCTGTTATAATGCCCTCAGATAAGGATGCCAATATCGATATGATGATGACTCCGGGTCCTGAGGGTGACGCCTTTCGATATAAGACGTTTGTGAATCCTTACTATGTCAAAGCGATGCTTCAGCTGAAACCCTTCTTTAAGAACAAAGGTCTTTAAATATTGTTAACTGTGTGTGCATAAAACGTTATTTCATTTAGTTTAAATTGTACATATTAATGTGATATTATGTCATCCAAGTCAAATAAAATATTAAAATTTTATAAATAAAGACGTCTGACTAATTTTATATACAAACAAATCGATCGAAATCAATAGTAATGATGACTTGCAATACATGGCAAATCAACCAAGCTGGGGTCTAATTTTTTTTTATAATTGTTGCTGCAAAGATAATAATAGTTTATATGGTCAATCGAAGCGCAAAGCTATATACGACTTTAGGCGGAAATACTCATACCATTTCGTATTAAAATTCATTGTGAATAATATTCATATTGCTAATAGCACACATTCGAAGTAATAAATTAATAACCGAAATATCTATATGGCGTAAACTTTAGTCCAAACGATGTTTACATATAGAATGCCAACTAATGTCAGTATTTAAGTAATGACTTTAAATATTTATAGACTTATCTTACACATTTCGTGTTTATCTGTCAATTTCAATAATTCTCCAACTCGCAGGTAGACAATTCAAATACAATTCGAGATGATGAACAAATAAGCCGCAGACCACAGAAATTACTAAACAGCTCTCCCACGAGTGGTTTCCTGCCCTTGATGCTATATGAGGTTAATATAACTATACTGTATATATATAATTACGTGAAATAGAAAACATTCCATTCTATTTTCAAAGATCTAATATCAGGTCGTCTAAAATGCCGTAATATGGGAAGATACATATAGTATGTCTCTTCACAAAAAATTTATTTATACTTATCTCATATTATAAATCATATCGGCTTAGAAACTTACATGTGTTGCAGACGCTTTCCTTTGGTTGGTTTGCGGTAGTCTTTAAATAAATCATAAATCGGCTAAAATTAACCATTTGCTTTATTGATTTGAGTCGAAATTAGAAAACAATCTTTATCTGCTCGAAATCAGAGACTATCCTCTCATACAAAATATAATCTCACAACACTTTTTATGATATAGTAATACAATCCATTTTTAGTGCTGCTAAAATTAAGCATTTTAATCAAATCAAATTTAAACAAATTGAATAAAGATAGTCCCAATATTGTGGAATGACTGAAGGCAAACTCATGGACACGCGTCTGTTCTCCAAAAAAAAGCAAATGTTATTATAGCTGCAAACGCATAATGAGTATTAAATATGGCAACGTTTTTTTTACGAGTTTGTTATGAGTATTCATATCAATTGATTGTATTTTTTTGTACAGGAACACTAGGGAAATAGCTTTACTCGTCAAAGATTTGTACTATCAGGTTTGTAGCTGATGACATTCGGACACGCCTCTTCGTAATACCCATACTTTCAGCTATTATCGGCACGCTTTATATAGACGAAGCAGTGTGGAACAGGTTCGTATAATACTCGGAAATTTAGCGCAAGTGTTTAGTGTTTGTTGAGCAATTGAAGAGAACGGTAATTTGATCGTTTGAGTTGCAAACTTATTTAATCTAAGCTAAGTAAGACTAATAATTCATGAGTTTAGGCTGTGAGCTTCTAAAATGTGTGTTTCCTTTAGAAAATGGCTCCCAACAATAATAGTGATTCAAATGTGCCCGAGAATCCCAACGAATACCTCGTTATTCCCAAATGGATAAATGAGGACTACTTCCGTCCCATTCTCGAGAAAGAAGTGGATGACTTTGTGAGCATAAAAAAGTTTACAGTCATTGCAGCAACACAACCAGGTGAAAACTTCACATCGATCATGGTGCGTGTGATCGTGGATATAGAAACCAAGGGTAAGTTGAGAAATTCATTTTGCTGGAACTAAAATTCAATTGAATGTTTCGCTTAGATGGCTGTGAAAAGAACATTTGCTATATTCTTAAAACCACACTGGAAACAGATAAGGGAGGAGATTTTGTTGCTGGCATGAGTTTGTTCCCCAAAGAAAAAGAAATGTACCAGGTTCAGATTCCCAACTACATTAAACTCTATAAGGAGGCGGGAGTAGACATTGAATTGGCCCCCAAATGCGTGCATATTGAAGAGACTCCAGAGGGCATAACCCTGGTCATGGAGGATCTGAAACAGCAGAATTTCGAAAATATTGATCGCCTGAAGGGATTCGATATGGAGCACATGACTCGCGTATTGCGTAAAGTTGCAGAGCTCCATGCTGCATCTGTAATTAACCATGAACGGAATGGACAATATGCCGATATGTTCTATCTGTCTTTGTTCAATGAGAAAACTCGCCCAATATTCGAAGGAATGACAGCTATGCGAATGGTTCAATATGTTGAAGCAATGCGCCAATGGAACTTGCCTGATGTGGAGGAATATATTAAGTTGATTCCCACTCCAACGAAGTTCTTCGATAACGGAGTAAACCTATATCAAGTTAATGAAAGTGAATTCAACGTCCTAAATCATGGTGATCTGTGGTGCAACAATATAATGTTCTCCGGAGATCGCACTCTATTTGTGGACTTGCAAATGGCAAAATGGGGCAGTCCAGCTCAAGATCTTTGGTATTTGATAACGTCGTCTGCCTCGTTGGACATCAAGATTAAGGAATTTGATCATTTTATCCAAATCTATCACACTCGCTTGGTGGAATGCCTTAAATTGTTAAAATACTCAAAGCCCATTCCAACCTTGAGAGAATTGCACATCATGATGATCAAACATGGCGATTGGGGTAGGTTAATCCGTACGTCAACCTCAACAAGTTTGAATAAAACAATCTTTATTCTTTATTTAGCTATGTCAACAGCGAACGGAGTCTTGGTGATTGTGGTTCTGCCATCTGATAAAGACGCCAATATTAACACATTGCTGATGCCAGGACCTGAAGGCGACGCTTTCCGCTATAAGACATTTTCGAATCCTCGTTATGAAAAGGCCATGGTCCAACTCTATCCATTCTTCAAGAATAAGGGTCTTCTATAGAGACGGATTAACTGTTTCTGTTTCTCAATTTTTCAAGCAAAATACTCTGTGTATACAAACCAGTTGATTATAAAAATAAAAATAAACAAACCTGTTAAAAATCAATAATAAGAATGACTTGCAAAAAATGTGTGGCACGAAGTGTGCTTGATTATTATGCTTTGAGTCACAGTGAATAGAAATTCGCATAACCTAGGAACATTATCAATGGGTTTCAGCTAGCGTGTGACTGAAATTGATTAAAATTTAGGTACACCAAGAATGTGACGTCAAAAAGTTGGAACTTGCTTGGCAAATACCTGATAAGATTGGGGTATAAGAGTACTACAAACTTTACTGGCAACCAATTATGTTATAAACTCTTACCTGACTCTCTCTATAAAGTCCTCATTCAGTTGTTAACATATGCTATTATTATTATGTTATCGATGTATTGCTTTAAGCCAAAAAAAACAAGTAAGAAAGCTACAGTCGAGTGTGCTCGACTGTGAGATACCCGCTACCCATTTTTAATAAAGGCAAAATATTGCGGTATCATTTTCAAAATATACCGAACATACTACAAAAATACTAAAAATATGCCAAATGGTATATTTGGTATATCGATATAGTACACCATTCAAAATATACCATAGACGGCACAGTGTACCAGATTGTCGGCCAAAGCAACTCAGACCCTAGTAAGTAGGCGCTTTTGCCCATACAAAAGTATTTCTTTAATAACTTCCACAATTTTTATCTGATCGTAACCAAATTTTCAGGAATCATAACTACTATAGTAATTATTGTATACACCAAAATTCTAGCTTTAAAATTAGGCTTGTTATTGGATTTTTTTTGATTTGCGGGGGCGGAAGTGGGCGTGGCAAAAATTTGAAACAAACTTGATCTGCGTGCAAACATAACAAATGCTGTCAAAAAAAATTATAGCTCTATCTCTTATAGTCTCTGAGATCCAGTGTTTCATACGGACAGACGGACAGACGGACAGACACACAGACACACAGACACACAGACGGACAGACGGACATGGCTATATCGTCTCGGCTGTTGACGCTGATCAAGAATATATATACTTTATAGGGTCGGAGATGACTCCTTCTGCCTGTTACATACATTTCCTGCCGGCACAAAGTTATAATACCCTTCTACCCTATGGGTAGCGGGTATAAAAACAAAAAAGAATTGTGTTAGAATGATCTTACTACTAGGTATTTTACAGTCTATCATTCTTGAGTTCTTAGTTAATTAAGTATAATTTTCTCCTAACAAATTGATGCAAATTAATTGATGTTTTTTACAAATTTCTGACACAACAAGAAACGAACAACGTAGAAAGTAATTAAGAAAATTAGCTAGCATTGAGAAGTATATGAATTAAATGTAATTATCATTCTATAATTATATTTTATTTCTACTAGCGTTATACCGAGGACGTGTAATTACTTAGCGAGGCCAGCAACTTGTTGCTACGCAATTTAATGATATTATACACTGTATTTGGGAGAATTAACAACAACATACATATACATATGTATGTACATAAGTAGAGTTAAGAGAAATCAATTCGTTTTACATTCACGAAATAAAAAATGGTTACTCTTGAAAGCCGGCAATATGAAGCTTTAAGCTCACACCAAGTTTACGTTTTGTTGTGAAAATATTTACTGATCCAATCGTAAGCTTTGTGCTTTTAGTGCTCTTACATGCTGAACAAAAGCTTTGTGCTCTTGGATATTAAGCGCTGCACTTTCCGCTCTGCATTCAGTTCTAAATTAAAGCTTAGCACGTCAACTCCGTCTCTGTCGGACCAAGATGCCAGATAATAACTCTATTGTAAATCCCAATAAAAGTTTGGAAATACCCAAATGGATAAATCAAGAATATTTTGAAGCAGTGCTCCAGAAAAATGAACCAAACTGTGTGAAGATTCTTAACTTTACACCGGTTGCAGCCATACCACCCGGCGAAAACTTTACCTCTGTAATGTTACGTATTCATTTGGATTTGGCTATGCTTGGTATACAGAAAAGAAGACTTTGAGCTTTCACATTCATTGCCCTAATTTCACTATTGTGTTCCCAACAGATGGAAGTACCAAGCACAAAACCTATGTAGTGAAAACGATGCTGCCTGAAGATCGGGGAGGCAAACAGGTTAAGGAGGTCGGCATTTTTGATAAGGAATTGCAAATGTATAAGAAGTATCTCCCGCAATTCGAAGCCATCTATAAAGATGCGGGAGAAGAGATACAATTGGCGCCAAAGTGTTTGCAAACCGAAGAACGTGACGATGGAATACACTTTATCTTTGAAGATCTGGGAGAATTGCAATTTCAGAATGTCGATCGCATAAACGGATTGGATATGGAACATATGAAGACGCTTCTTTACAAATTAGCTGAGTTCCATGCGGTCGCTGCAGTTTATGTTGAGCGAAATGGACCATTTCCCGAAGAGTTCGATGAAGGTTTCATGACCCGAAAGTACCAAGAGATGCAAGACTCTGCCTTCAAGTTGAAACGTGAATCCTTTGTGAAATCTATGGCTGCTTGGGGTATGGAGAATTCTGAGCTATACACGAAGAGTTTTGTAAGTTGTATCAAAGTTTTAAATTGAAAAGCATTATATGATTTAGTTTATTTATTTAGCCCACTGCTGAGCAGTTTTCGAAGATGTGTTTACGGAATCTGGAATTAGATACTCAGAGTTTCAACACTCTTACACATGGAGATCTGTGGAGCAGTAATTTGCTATTTAAATATCAAGCTGATGGATCAATCGATCGAATGATCATGCTGGACTATCAGCTATGCAAATATGGAAGCCCTGCGTTAGATTTGCTCTTCATTATTACCATATCTGCTGCCAATGATATTCGCCTGAAGGAATTTGATCACTTCGTCAGAATATATTGGGAACGACTTGTTGACCGCCTGAAGCTTTTAAAGTACCAAAAGCCACTGCCAACTTTGAGGGAATTACAAAAATCCATGTACCATGAAAGTAACACCTTTTATCGTAAGTCTATTTATAAACTTAATTAGATTGTATATTTTGCTAATATTATTTTCCTTTGGCTTTTAGCATTTTTTGCCATATTCAATCATCTGCCCGTGATACAATTTCCAAGCGATGAGCAAACTAGTCTGCATTCTTTAAGAGATGAATCTGAGGAGGGCGAGAAATTTCGGTGGAGACTGTTTACTAACCCCGCATATGCAGCTATCATGAAGGATCTTTACCCCTTCTTGGCCAACCGCGGAATCTTTCAGTTTACTGACTTTGAATAATCAATGAAAAAAGGTAAACAGTATTAATTAAATCTCACGACGACAACATTGCCGAATGCTATTTTGTACCCGATGACTTGTGAAACAATAAAGACTGCCAAAGTCGTGCGTAATCGACTGAGGAACTACCCTAGATTAATCTCTACTTATTATGACAATGACAATTAGACAGTGAGTTTTTGTGTTTTTATATCAAGCATTATTCAACAATTTAAAGTGCAGAGTCACCATTAGTATTTTTGTTTGAATGAATGCTCAGAATGCTAACAAGAAATGAGATTTAAATCTTACAATTGGATGGCTCTAAATGTTTATTAACTTTACACAAAATAAAATAAGAATTGCGGGAAGATAGTTAGAAATCTAGCAATGTCATGCATAGCACAGCTATAAAGCCGATTAACACCTAGATCACGAAAAACTTACGATACAATTAATAAATTTCATGAGCGCATGGTAAACACTATCAGTTAAACACCCAACTGGACTCGTTTTGATTTCATAATAAAGAATATGAAAATATAATATGTACGTAATACGTATGTATGTGGTGGTGTGTTTCCCCAATTAAGCGTGTAATTGAAAGCGTTGATAAAAAATAGCCTAATCAGTTGTGCAAAATGTTTTTAGAGTCAATTCGTTTATATAGGTGAGGCCAGTGCCAAAGTAAACGCTGTCGAAATCAGTTGTGTTTTGTGAGAATGTCCGACTCAAAGAGCGAGATAGTGAACCCCAACGAACATCTAATCATACCCGATTGGATAACCGAAAAGTATTTCAAGGAAGTGCTCGACAAAGACGAACCTGACCATGTTAAAGTGCTCAAGTTTACGCCAGTGGCGGCGATTCCTCCAGGAGAGAATTTTACCTCGATAATGCTGCGGATACATATCGACTTGGAGATGAAAGGCATGTTTAAACCAATGAGTTCTTATCAGGCCAATTCTGATTGAACATTTTCCTCTACATAGATGGCAGTACCAAACCAAAGACGTACATCTTCAAGACGGTGCTGGCCAGCGATAGAGGTGGCGAAGAAATCGACTTATATGGCCTGTTCCCCAAGGAACAGATCATGTATAGTAAGTATCTGCCAGCCTTCGAGGCACTCTATAAGGAGGCTGGTGAGGATATCCAGTTGGCGCCCCAGTGTCTGCATACTGAGACCCGTGAGGGTAACATTCACTTCATCTTCGAGGATCTGGCGGTGAAGAAGTTCAAGAACGTCGATCGTATCAAGGGTCTGGACTTGGCACAGATGAAGCACGCTCTGCGTAAACTGGCCGAGTTTCATGCAGCTGGTTCGGTATATCAGGAGAGGAACGGTCCTTATTCTAGTGAATTTTATGAGGGCTTTGTTTCAACTAACGCCGAAAAATTCCTCAGAGACGGCTTCAGGATCAAGGAGCGAACTTTCAAAAAATCCATGTCCACATGGGGCATGCCAGATGCCGAGAAATTTATCAAGAATTTCGTAAGGGGAAATAATTGAAAGCTACTAAATTTATTCAGGGAATAATATGTAATTCTCTTAGCCCACTGAAGATCAATATTTGGCCCAATGCATGAGCACTCTAGACGTTGATCCTGAGGAATTCAATACTTTAACCCATGGCGATTTCTGGTCAAGCAACTTGATGTGCAACCATTTGGCCAATGGAGATGTGAATCAACTAATATTGGTCGACTTTCAAATCTGCAAATGGGGCAGTCCAGCCATAGATCTTTTGTTCTTCATCACCTTATCGGCCTCAAACGACATACGCTTGAAAGAATTTGATAACTTTATCTGCATCTATTGGGAACGCTTAATAGAGTGCCTGAAACTGTTGAAATATAAGAAGCCTTTGCCAGAGTTAAGAGAACTTCAAAGTTCCCTCTACAAAAAGAATAATTCATTCTACGGTAACCTTTATTATTTAAAAGAAATTATGCTTCATATATAATAACTTTTTAAATTTTAATATAGCTTTCTTTGCTTTGATGAATCATCTGCCTCTGATCCTTTTCCCTTCCGATAAGGACAACAATCTGCACTCGATGTTGGCTGAAACGGAGGAGGCTGAGAATTTACGATTGCGCCTTACCTCAAATCCCTTGTATGGCAAGTCATGAAGGATTTGTATCCATTTTATTACAATCGTGGACTATTTAATTTCGATGATTATAGCAAAAACTAATTATAGTTGGATGATAAATATCTATGAACAAAATAAAATTATATTGATAATGTTTATCTGATAAGTTGCTTTGAAGTCCACTTATCACTTTTTGCAAGTTGTGAAATAATGTGTTATGTTATAACAACAGATCTGATAAAAAGTGAATAGCATTTAAATTAATTGCAAGCATATTGATACCAGTTTCAGCTTGTTGAAACCAGGAAATGAGAATTGCAATTGAAACTGAAGAGAAATGCACTTTGAAGATGATTTCCAATAATACAGTTTACAAATAATATTGCGTTTGCGAGTCCATGAATGAGTTTCTCTTCACTATGAAATTCTAGACAGCTCTATTGAGTAATAATAGTTGTGTCTACACAATTTATTAATGCTAACAATTTGCATATACAGCCAATAGATTACCCTGCAAACAATGAACAACAACACTGCTTGACAACTTGACGATGAGAGCATCCTCTCTCTCTGTGTCTCTCCCTCTCTCAGACGTTATGCCTCTCTTTATTATCAACAGCAATTCAGCAAGCACTTGACGAAGCAAAACTGAACGAATGATAACTCGTTCGGTGAGAAATACATGATAAGCATTCAAGTGGGAGCACTTCTACTGCCGACTACACCTCCACCTGAGTATTAAGTATACGTATTATGCGTGCAACGAAATCAAGAAACAGGGGCCTGAAATCATGCTTGATAAGAATGCAAACAGTTGCGTCTCGTTGTTCGTAACGAACAGATCGGAACAGAACAGAACAAAACAAAAAAAGCGAAGTGAACAGAAATAGAATCGTGTTGAATCGTTCAGTCGAACAACAGTCAGAACAAAAAGACGAGTATAACAGAGTAGAACACATAACACACAACACGAATTGAATTTATGATCTCGTCGCGACTCGATTGCATTCACAATGCCCGATAATAGTAACAAATTCTGTGAATCGAATTCAAATGATATACGCATCAAAATACCGGCATGGATCAATATGGCGTACTTCAAGAAGCTGCTCAAGCGTGAGCTCAGCGATTTTCGCAAGATACTGAATCTCTCCATAATACCAGCGACGCCTCCGGGCGAGAGTGACGGCGATGGCTCCACCTCCTCAGCCACTTCCACGTCTCTGTTAATGCGCATTATCATCGACATCGAAATGAAAGGTGAGCAAAAGGTAAATACCAGGCAATATATATTCGCGAAGCTGACCTAATCCCGCGCTTATGCATTCCGTCTGTCTCGCTACTGATTCAATATATATAGATGGCTTCACACAACAAAAGTCATACATTATGAAGACAATGGTAGCCAATGCCGAGGGCATTGGGTTCATCAACACCCTGAACATCTTCCCCAAGGAGAAACAGATGTATGAGCTAATCATACCCCAGTTGGAACAGCTCTATCATCAGCATGGCAAAGCGGTGTCATTCGCACCCAAATGTCACCTGGCGGAGAATGTAAATGGCCGCATCTCGATGGTGCTGGAAGATTTGCGACCTAAAAAGTTTTGTAATATCAATCGACTTAAGGGCTTCAATCAGAAGCAAATGCATCGCGTGCTGCAGAAGTTGGCTGAGTTTCATGCCGCCAGCGCCGTGTGGTATCAACACAATGGTCCCTTTCCGGAGGACTTTCAACGCATCTATCTGCCGGCCAACTATCAGAGATCCATGTCGTATCAGGTGCGAGTACAGAGCTACAAGAATGCAATGGCTACGTGGGGGTTTACGAATCCCGACCAATATGCGAGTCGTATTGTAAGTAAACAAGAAATCTGAATGCTCCCTGAAATTTTATGAATACTTCACTTATTTCAGCCCACGGCGGAGCAGTTTGTGCAATCAGCAGCACGTTGCTTTAACTGTGAACCACAGGAATTTAAAGTACTTAATCATGGTGATCTGTGGTCTGGCAATATACTTTTGAATACCACCCTAGCCTGTGATATCAAGGATCTGCGTTTCGTGGACTTTCAACGCTGTCGCTGGGGCAGTCCCGCTCAGGATCTTTGGGAACTAATTATCTGTTCTGCACATCACAGTCTGCGAATCAAACAATTCGATTATTTTGTCCGAATCTATCACACACATCTTGTGCAGTGTCTAAAACTGCTCAATTACACCAAACCTCTGCCCCTGCTCAAGGAACTACACATGAGCATGATCAAACATGGTTTCTGGGGTAAGCCTATCCATATATCATAAATCAGATTTCAAAAATACTAAACTAGACTTTTATCTGATAGGTTATTATACGACCTTCACGCATCTGGTGTTCATACTTTTGCCAGTCGACAAGGAAATTAATCTACCGAAATTAATGCTGCCCGGCGAAGAGGGAGATCGAGTTCGCGCCAAGGCATATACGAATCCTCTTTATGTTCGGGCAGCCCTTAGTATATTACCATTTCTGCATAGGCGTGGTCTTCTAGAATTTTAAAATGTTGACTTACCTACCACAGTAAGCAAAGTCACTTTGTTTATCTTGATGTTTATCTTTTGTTTAGCTGCGGCAAAGTCGTCATGCTCTAGTCGTAGATACTCGACCATTAGATATTCTATAAGCATGTTCGGAATTGATAATATTTGTACTTACATGTTAACTTCAGCATACGTACTCACTTTGGTCTGATTTTAAATAAATATACTCCTATAAAAAAGAATAGACTCCAATATAGAAGTAAATAAATCACACGTGAATAAATCGAGGGTATTTCATAGTTATCATTCGACTAAATAGTTTTCTATTATTATCAACAAAAACAAACTTGTCGCATTTCTCATTGAAATCCACTGGCCGTCAGCTGATAAGCTGGTTACGCTTCACACTCAAAAGCTATAAACAGAGAGAGCTTTCGTGCAAAGCTTATGCTTGAGCACGTGAGCTGATGGCCCACTAAAGCTCTGCATGCTTATCGTCTCCCTCGCTCTCTCATTCAGCTCACTCTCCGTTTAGCTGTTAAACGCAACAGCCGCTAACGCTCAGCTGCTCGGCTACAATTTACAAAGAGTACTTTGTTGTTGTTCATATTTCACACAAGTCAGGTGACTTGAGAAAAAATATTAAAATAATTAAGAAATAAACATGGGCACCGGCAAGAAGAACTATGTAGCACCCGAGTGGTTGACTGTGGAATTTCTACAGGATGTTCTAAAGGAACACTTCAAGGAGGAGCAGCTGACAGTAAGTGATTTGCTGGTTAAGAGCGCCAATGTGGGCGATGTAGTCGTTGGATTTGCCAGTGAAATGCATCGGGCGTGCTTCAATCTCACCCGTGGCACAGTGAAGAGTAAGTTCTCGGTGTTTGTCAAGGACCATCCCAAGGGACAGACGGGTGCCATTGCACTGCGTAGTAAGCTGTTCAAGCGTGAAATTTTAGCCTACAAAGAGGTGTTGCCCCGTGTGCAAGCGCTGCTCGAGTCCATTGGCGATAAGACCCAAATTGCGCCCACGTGCTATTACACGACGGAGAGTCCGGAACCGTTCCTCATATTGGAGGACATGCAACTGAGTGGCTTCGAGAACTTTGAACGGGGGCGTCTGCTCAATTTGGACTACGTGTTGCCCACCATCGAAAAGTTGGCCAAGTTGCATGCCTGCAGTGCTGTGATTGCTCAACAGAACCCCGAAGTGCTGGAGTTCTTCAATGAGGCACCAATTTCACGCAATCCCGATCGACGTGACTTCCTCAGCTTCTTCCCCGTCAACATTCGTTGCGTGGCCGAAGAAATTGCCCACTGGAAGGGCTTTGAGGAAATCACCGAAAAGATGTTTAAGCTGGCCGAAAATGTGCTCCAGAGTGCCGTCACCATGTACGAGGAACAGCAGAAGGGCTTCAAGGTCTTTAACATGGCAGACATTTGGATCAACAATCTGATGTTTCACATTAACAACGAGACTAAGGAACCCGATAATGTTGTTGCTGTAAGACCCAGCATATTGCACATATATGTATATTCCTATTATAATCCATGAATCATTTGCAGTTGGACTTCCAGTTGGCATATGTGGGTTCGCCAGCTGTCGATCTCAACTATTTCCTCTTTGGCTCCCTCAACGAAAATGTGCGCAAGGTTCACTACAAGTATATTATTCGAGAGTATCATCAAGTACTGCAGAAAACTCTTGATAAGTTGAAGTACGAGGGACACATTCCAACGCTTAAAGAGATCCACATCGATGTGATCAATAACAGCCTAATTAGTGAGTTTCTCTAAAAGCACTATGAGATTATCTTATTACACCTTCCACTTAATCACTAGGTGTCATTGGAGCCACATGCCTTACGCCTCTTATATTCAGGGAAGAAGCTGGCTTCGACAATCTTGAGGATTTGAATTCTCGCACCGAGAACGGCGATCGTTTCCGACGTGAAAATGTTGAGAATCCCAAGTATCGAGCATTTTTACAACGAACCGTCAAGGAGTTTGAACTGTCTGGCTTTTTGGATACGTAAATGATGATTTAAATCGTTGAGCAACATTTGAACAAACGCGAGGGCTTCCATACACATAACATACAAATTAGTATTACAGATTAAAAAATTTCGTATATGTTATGTTCACCGCTGTAAATGAGCATTCTGTAAGTTAAAAGATACCAAATGCATTAAACATGAATTTGTTGAATCTAGAAAATATATATTATACATTGTCCAATGTTACTACCCAAAAGTATTTTTATATTTAGCTTTCATATACAAATATTTATGTACATACTTTAGGGACCAATATTTTTTGGTTTTTTCATTAAATTAGAACGAGTCAAACTTGGCAATAAGTATTTTCAAACATTCCTTTTACATTTCTTTACTATATTGTTGTAGTTGCAAAATCACAAAAATATATTTACTAATATTTTCAAGCTATCCATCAATTTTCGTAAAACAAAATTGTATTTGCTGTTGTCTCTTGGCCCCATATGAATGTATAATCCAGTGGTTCCACATATTTAAAGATTGTAATATTTTACGGTCTCTATTAACACAACATTCACTCTTTGAAATATTCTCTTAAATTCAGGCAGTTTGCTACATTACGATAGGGAGACATATAGTAAGTAAGAGAGCGTTTGTTTTATCGACGCTCTTTTTTAGGCAACTGCTTGGAGAACTTTCGCTTAGCTTCGACCGTAAAGCTTTTAAAAGCTAATTCATAATTTCTACAATTTGCACTTATTGAAATCACAACGTAAAATAAATTTCGATTAATAAGAATATATTCTTGTATATGTACATTGTTCAGTTGAAATAACCTAGATCTTCAAGTCTGGGTAGCAAGTATTTCATCTCATTCTGGAAAGCATCTGTAAAGTACGTCTTCAGGCGAAAATCGTTATTTTGTATTATCTCAGCGGGATCAAATTTATTTTCTTTTATAGCACACATCATGGGGAAGAATGTTGTTAATAAGAAGATATCTAGAAAAAAAAAAATTTTTAATTATATCTTAACTCTATCAATTCATTTTCAAGCTCACCGTAAGATTTGTGTTGGGTCATTTGTATCCAAAACTCTGCAGAATTTGGTAACTCACCATTAAATCCAATTTTCTGTAGGATTTCGACAAACGTTTTAAAGTAAAAATTTAACAGATCCTTGTAGCTGTTTTTCCGACACTCGGGGCCCATTAACATATAAATCGAATAGATTAAATCGATCGAAATAGGACACAGGTTGCTCATTTGAAAGTCCAGTAACATGATATCTTCAAATGATCCATTAGTTGGGTTATGCTTAAACATCATGTTACGCAGGTGAAAGTCCCCATGACAGAGAACATAGTATCCATTACTTTTTCTGTTTACTCGATATTCTTGAAATATCACTTTCGTTTGATCCATATAATCATTTTTCAACTTCTCAAATCGTGTTAAATATTTTGAGAACTCAGGTGTTTCTTTAATCATTGTAATAAAATTATTCATTCCAGATGACATAAAGGGGTCATTCACAAAATTGGGCACTTCAAATATACCATGCTTAAATTCTTCGAGATATTCAGGGTTCTGAAATACAATATATTTTTCTTAACATTAAGCAATACGTTAACCACGCAACTATGATTTATTTACCTCATGTAAAATTTTGAAGCTAATTGCATGTATCTTAGCTAGCTTTGTAAACACCGCCTTCAGTTCCTGTATAGTTGCATCTCTATCTCGTATGACAGAGTAACCTTGTGGAACTAGGTCTTCAAAGATCATAACTTTCCGAGGTAATAAACTATAATACAAGCAAGGTACACATAATCTGGTCTCATCGCCCAATTTACGCAACACTTTCTCAAACTCAGGCAATACTTTCGTATACATTCCAATTTCCGTTTCAAAGACGTTCGAGTTACCGAGAACTTCTTTCTTGTGACCCTCCAATTCCGGCATTGTCTTGATGATCAGCGACTTGGAGAACTTTCCTTTTTGTGTCGTATATGATATTTTACCTCTAAACATAACGCTGGCATAGTGATCTCCTTTGGCACTTGCTGGTGAGATCTTTACATCGGTCACTTTGACTTCTGGTATCTTTTCATATTGCCTGATCACCTCTTCAAAGTATTGCGCATTTAACCACTCAGGTGCCTCCAGCTCGTCAGCATTGAAATTATCATTATTTGTCGTGGAATCCATAATATTCTACTACTATTAAGCAAATCTTCTAACGAAAGTACCGTGTGATCAATTCAAGTAATCACTTTTAACTAACTTAGCTCTACTCATCAGACACTATATATATGATTTAGCAATGAAGCTTTCTAGTCAAAAGCTCGTTCACTATTATACTACTTGAGTAGATCAAGCTCATACATATGTATGTTGCTATCAAGCACGTATTTGAAATTAACAATAGATATTGTAGAGTGGTATGTAAACGTAAAGATTGATAAAATGTTCTCTAACCCCTTTGCTAATATTTATACACCAAAAAGCTTAGAAAAGTTTGTTTCTCACAGCTCTCTTGTATATCGTGTATGCCTATTTTTAATTGATTCAGAAAATATTTGCTCACATTAATAATTACTGATTATAAAAAAACGCTTGTAAAAATTAAAGTTCAATATATTTGATGTATTAAATACTCTATATTATTTAATCCAAATAGCCTAATTCCTCAAATCTAGGAATTAAATATTTAACCTCCCCTAAGAATAAATCAAAGAAGTACATCTTTTTTCGAAAATCATTACTTTGCATCACCTCATTGGGGTCGAATGTATTGTTTTTAACGGCACATATCATTGGGAAAAATGTTGTAAGTAGAAAAATATCTAGAAAAGCATAAAAACAAATAGCTATTACTTCATTTTATCTATACATTGTTGGAACTTACCGTAAGCTTTGTGTTGTGCCATTTGTTTCCAAAACTCTGCGGAATTCGGCAATTCTCCCTTAAATCCAATTTTCTGTAAAGTTTCGACAAAAGTTTTGAAGTAAAAGTTTAGCAGATCCTTGTAGTTATTTTTACGACACTCAGCTCCCATCAGCATATAAATGGAGTAAATCAAATCAACTGTTATAGGACACAAATTGCTTATTTGGTAGTCCAGTAACATAATATCTTCAAAGGATCCATTAGTCGGGTTATGCTTAAACATCATGTTACGCAGGTGAAAGTCCCCATGACAGAGAACATAGTATCCATTAGGTTTTTTGTTTACTCGATATTCTTGCATTACCAACTTTAAGCGATCCAAATGATCATTATTGAAACGCTCAAAAATTGGTACATATTTTGAGTACTCAGGGAATTTTTTTAGCATTTCAATAAAATTGGAAATTCCTGCTGTCATAAAGGGGTCTTCTAAAAGATTTGGCATTTCAGAAAGACCATACTTAAATTCTTGAAGATATTCTGGATTCTAAAAATGAAATATGTCTTACTTATTTTGTGCTAAAGAGAAGATAATTTATGCGTACCTCATGTAAAATGTGAAAGCTAATTGCATGCAGTTTAGCCAGCTTCGTAAACACCGCCTTCAGCTCCTCTACAGTTGGATCTCGATCTCTCATGACAGTGTAGCCTTGTGGCACTAGATCTTCAAAGATTATCACTTGGCGAGGTTCCAGGCTGTAATACACACATGGGGCACACAGCTTCGTCTCATCCCCCACTTCACGCAGTATCTTCTCAAACTTAGGCAATACTTTGGTGTACATTCCTATCTCCGTTTTAAAGAGGTGTGAGTCACCGAGCATGTCTTTCTTGTGGCCCTCCACTTCAGGCATCGTCTTGATGATAAGAGACTTGGAGAACTCGCCTTTTTTGGGTGGTATACGTAATGTTACCTCTGAACATAACGCTGGCATAGTGATCTCCTTTGGCACTTGCTGGTGAGATCTTTAGTTCAGTTACTTTGACTTCCGGCGCATACTCATATTGCTTGATCACTTCTTCAAAATAATGCGTATTAAGCCACTCAGGGGGCCTCCAACTCGTCTGAATTGTAATTATTATTATTCGTCGACGAATCCATTTCTTTTAGTTGTACAATTAGAAAAATTTCGCTAATGGAAGTGCCAAGTCA